>NC_134886.1:35401929-35409429 GCF_041734735.1 Babylonia areolata
GAGCAGATTTCTGGATAGTGTGCTATATAAGTATCCATTATTATTATATTATTATTGTTGTTTTTGTTTTGTTTTGTTGGGTTGTTGGTTGTTTTTTTACCTGTCTCCCCACAACTGTGCATGCAGAGGTGACCAGCCTGAGTTTTTTTTTCTGCTGGCTTTCACGAGTCCCCAGCTTGATTGATTTGCACTTCCCTCTGAAATGTTGCTATTACGTCACTGCACTGTTACGGGTTTTTGCCTCTTGCCAAACGTCCGTGCACATTTGGTTATTTCGCCAGGGTTCATTGCCTGTTGTTGTTGTTGTTGTTTCTTTTCCTGTGTATGTTAATTTGTTGTCGTTTTGTTTGTTTGCTTGATTATTTCTGTCTTTGTTTTAGAAGTGAAGCTGAGGAGTCGTCCTTTATCTCTGTGTGTGTGTCTGTCTCTGTCTCCTTCCCTCCTCTCCCTCTCTCAAAAATGTTAGCCTTGGGCTGTGCATTCACTTTACTTGTCCTCAGTGAGCTCACTGTATATTTAGTGGATTGTTCCGTTCTTCTTTATTTTGTTCCAGTTAAGATGTGTGTGCAACACGTGCACCGAAAATATATACAGGTCGGTGACCTTACGTTTAATTTCTTGCGTTATTGCGTTCTCTCTCTCTCTCTCTCTCTCTCTCTCTCTCTCTCTCTGTATGTGTGTGTGTGTGTGTTGCGTGTGTGTGTGTGTGTGTGTGTGTGTGTGTGTGTGTGTGTGTGTGTGTGTTCCAGGTATATCTCTCCTTTTAACTCATGCTCTTTTCGTTTCTTTTCTTTCCCTCCCCACACACAATGTATGCAGAGTTAGTCTGCCTGATTTTTCTGCTCTGCCTTTAAAGAGGCCCCCCGCCCACCCACCCACCCACGTTGATTGATTGGCATTTCATTCTGTGTTCTCGCTACTGCGTCACCCGTTTGTTGACGGATTTTTGCCTCTGTCAGTGTTTTTTTTATTCTGTTCTTTTCGCCAGAGGTCAATGGTGTTTTGTTGTTGTTGTATTTGTTGTTTGTTGTTGTTGTTTGTTTGTTTGTTTTGTTTTTTTGTTGTTTTTTTTTTTTGTTTTTGGGGGGGGTGGGGGGGGGGGGGGGATTGTTGTTTTTTCACGAAGTTATTCTAGCGGTATCCCCTCCTCCTTCCCCCCCCCCTCCTCCACACACATCATCACATCTCCCTCTTCTCCTCCCTCCTCTCTCTCCCTCCTCTCTCTCTCTCCTCTTTCTTTCTTCCCCCCCCCCTCTCCAGACTGGAAGAAAGGCCATGCCTAAAATCTTAATCCCTTTAATAAAAAAAAAAATTTGAGTTCTATTCTGTGTGGTGTGGTGTGGTGTGTGTTTGTTTTTGTGTGTGTTGTTGGGGTGTGTGCGTGTTGTGTTGTTTGTGTGTGTGTGTGGTTGTGGTTTTCCCTATATCTCTCCTTTTTAAATCATCTCTTTTTTGTTTTCTTTTCTTTTCCCCCCCACACACAAAGTATGCAGAGTTATCTGCCCGATTTTTTCGCCTGGCCTTTAAAAAGGCCCCCCCCCCCCCCCCCCCACCCCCCAAAGTTGATTGATTGGGATTTTATTCTGGTTCTCGCACGCTCCACCTTTGTTACGGGTTTTTGCCTCTGTCATGTTTTTTTTATTCTGTTCTTTTTTGCCAGAGGGAATGGGTTTTTGTTTTTGTTTTTTGTTGTTGTTTGTTTTTTTGTTTTTTTTTGTTGTTTTTTGGGGGGTGGGCGGGGAAGAGGGTGGGGGGGGGTTGTTGGGTTTTTTTCCCACGGAGGGGGGGTTTTTGACTGAGGGTAATCCCCCCTCCTCCTCCCCCCCCACCCTCATCATCAACATCACATCTCTCTCTCCTCTCCCTCTCCTCCTCCTCTTCCCCTCTCCTTTTTTTCTTTTTTTTTTTCCTTTACCCTCCCTAATATTTCAAAGCTTAATTTTTTCCTTTTTAGTAGTTTTTCCTTTTTTTTTTTTGGGGAATTATTTTGTTTGAAATGTGTTGGTTGTCTTGTTTCGTGTTTGGGTGGGGTTTGGTTGTTTTTCCAAATTCCCATAAACTCAAAAGGTTTTCCCTTTTTCCTTTTCAAAACGTTTTTTTGGGTTGTTGTTTTTTTTTCTGTTTTCTTAAACCACCCCCCCCACCACCGGTATTCAACTGTTTCGACTACTCCTCAGTGTTGCTTTTGGCCTTAAAATTTTTTTCGTTTTGGGGAGGGGGAAAATTTTTTTTCTTTTGTAAAAATGGTGTTGGTTTTGTGTTTTTGTTTTGGTTTTTTTTTTGGGGGGGGTTTTTTTTGGGGGGGGGGTTTAGTTGGGGGGGAAAGAGGGGTTTGAAAAAATTTTTTTTTAAAAAATTAAAGGAAAATTTCTTAAAAGGCTTCTAAAAAATCTTCTTCAACAAAAAATTAAAATCAAAATCAAAACATCCTTCTCTCCTTTCCACTTTCTTCTAACTTTTTCAACTTCTCAAAAATTATATGCCTAATTTTCAGGTTACTAAAGCATATGCACGTGACATTAGAACAATACTTGGTCCGTAATGAATTTGTTTCGAGATGGAACGAAAAAAATGGCCAACAATCGTTTATAACGGAGCCAAACTTTAGGGCACTCTATGCAGTTCATACCCCTACCAATGTTTAACAGTTTGCCCCCCTACTTTGTTAGGACGAAGTGATTTTGTTGTTGTTGTTGTTGTTTTTTGGTTGTTATTGTTGTTTTTGGTGTTCTACAGAAGTGTCACTACCAACGCGATACTGAGTCTAGGGTTTTTTTTCTCTATCACGTAGCATCTCATTACTGTTGCATATGAAATTAATGTGTCGTTACCTGAGATACCACTCAAGTTGTGTTTTGGCTGAAATCTAAATGGCCTTGGGATCCGATCTTGCGTTGAGATCACCACCAAATTGTATGCTGCTAGTCGGTCCTGTACCATCACGTCCACAAACTGTCAACAAAAACAACAACAAATCCAACAACTATTTTGCATAATACTGTTGAACGATAAATAACTAAAAAGCGTTGTTGTTGTTGTTGTTTACATTTTATATATCTATTTATTTTTTTGGTCGGTTGGTTATTCATTTATTTACTTATTTATTTATTTATTCATTATCTATCTATCTGTCTGTCCATCTATCTATGCATTTATTTATTTGTCTTTAATCTTTTCTTTATTTCTTTTCTTATTGCGGGTTTTTTTGTTGTTGTTTTTTGTTTGTTTGTTTGTTTGTGTATTTGTTTGTCTGTCTGTTTGCTTGTTTGTTTCAAAAGATACGTTACCAGCATTCTGCAAAATGCGTTTCTTGATAACATTTCTCATCTAATCAACGCTAATCATTCCCCCCCCCCACCTCCCCCTTCACTCGGCCGCATTTTAGAAGTGACACCCTCTTCCCACCCCTGCACGCCCCCTCCCCTCCGCCCCTTCCCCACCACCACCACCACCACCACCCTCCTCCTCCCCCACACACAAAGACAAACCCCTTCCACCGCTTCGCATCCTCCTTTTTTTTTTATTTTTTTTTTTCTTCTTTTTCAACCAGGCTTTCCTCAAACCAGGCGTATCAAATTGGGACATGATGATGGGCTCTTGTCGTGTTGTAGCCTACATGGCTGAGCTCGTGCAAAAATGCGCGGGCACGAGTACGCTACCAGGGGACAGAACCGGATATGACCATTATAATATTACGCGGGAAAAAAGAAAAAAAAAAAAAAAAAAAGCGCGTGCGGGCTTTATCATTGGCTAATCCAATCACGTGTCTCGCTTGGCTTGATCTGTCACTGGTCTTGTGCGATGGTTGGTGCATCCGGGAAACTTTTTTTTTGTTTTTTGTTTTTTTTTGTTTTTGTTTCGTGATTCACATTCCAATGTGGTGTTGTTTTTGTTTTTGTTATTTGGGGTTGTTGTTTTTTGTTTGTTTGTGTTTTTTTTGGGGGGGTGATTTTTTTGTTTTTGGTTTGGTTGATTTTGCTTTTTACGTCGTTTATTTTGAACATGTAGAGACTCTTCTGCTTCATGGAAGATCGAAATAGGCAGATGTCACGGTGGAGACAAGAGAAAAAGGAAAGTGATCAGTTTGGAAATCTGGTGGGGCCGAATTTCTGGTTGTTTTGGAATGGGAAGAGTGTGAGTATGGGAAGGCCAGAGTCCGAAATATTGGGAGGGTGGTGTTTCGGTCTTTTGGGTTCCTGTGTTTGTTTTTGTGTGTGTGTTTTTTTTGTGGTGTGTGTGTGTGTGTGTGTGTGTGTGTTAGATAGATATATAGCTACATAGATAGGTAGGTAAATAGGTATCAAGTCAGTCTTCCTTCTAGTGTATGCGGGGCACCTTCCAGAATTAGCAGAGCTAGGTAGATGGATAATGCATACATACACACGTACGTGCATACATACGTACATGCATGCACAAAAAATAATACAGGTTACACATAATATATACACACCTATATATCCACATGGAGAGAGACAGACAGACAGACAGACAGACACACAGAGGAGGAGGAATTTAGTTTAATGTCCCGTCACATATATGAGTGATTGAAGACATTTTGTTAAAGTATTTATGAATACATTTGAGTATTATCGATTAGAAGGGGTGGGAGATGGGAATGAATGAAGGGTTGGGGGAAACTGGGCAAATGAGGGTGAAATGAGGGTGAAATTTGAAAAAAAAATCTAAATACATTTACAGGAAATTACTTAAAGGACATCGTAAAAGAGAAGTCGTTAAACTGATAAGTGAAACAACTGATAATGAATGCAAAAAGTCAAAAACATCAACGTTCTCAGGCACTTGTGAAGACACACTTTCGTGTACATAAGGCTTCATCGAGCTACAGTCAAAAATTATATGCTTGTCAGGTTACTAAAGCATATGCACTTGACATTAGAACAATACTTGGTCCGTAATGAATTTGATAATAGTCTGAGAGCTTAACTCAGAATTGGTCTGCGAATCGGACCAAAGTCTGAGAGAGTCAACTGACGAGGTTTTAGACTTGAATTCAAGCACCTATAAAAGTCTCTTTCTAGTATATTGCTTATTTTCTTGTATGACAATGGGCAATATACCTTTATACTATCTATATGATTCTTTGCTCCCACACAGACAGAGACAGAAGAGACAGAGAAACAGAGAGACAGAGATAGACAGAGACAGAGAGAGATAAAGTAATTTTGCGCTATTTTATCAGCAATCAGCCGGTCTCAAAACAGAACGCTTTTAACGGTAACGAGTTCCATTCAGCCTGTTTTGCCTCTTCAGTTTATCGAACATGGGTTGAGAATTAAAATCACTAATTTGTTTGCACACACTATTTAATACCACTAAACAGACGAAACATCCAGTGCAAGACATTTGAACGGGCAGCACATTATTAACAACTTCTGCAAGCTAAAACACCCAGGTAGTGCACGGAAAAGCTAACATCCAATTATTCCTTTTAACAATGTTTTTTTGCCTGTTCTTTCTTTCCTGTATGATTTTATGATTTTGTATTTGTATTTCTTTTTATCACAACAGATTTCTCTGTGTGAAATTCGGGCTGCTCTCCCTAGGGAGAGCGCGTCGCTACACTACAGCGCCACCCATTTTTTTGTACTTTTTTCCTGCGTGCAGTTTTATTTGTTTTTCCTATCGCAGTGGATTTTTCTACAGAATTTTGCCAGGAACAACCCTTTTGTTGCCGTGGGTTCTTTTACGTGCGCTAAGTGCATGCTGCACACGGGACCTCGGTTTATCGTCTCATCCGAATGACTAGCGTCCAGACCACCACTCAAGGTCTAGTGGAGGCGGAGAAAATATCGGCGGCTGAGCCGTGATTCGAACCAGCGCGCTCAGATTCTCTCGCTTCCTAGGTGGACGCGTTACCTCTAGGCCATCACTCCACATATGCATATATGTATGCATATATGTTGTAATAGGATGTTTGGGAAATAAAATGTCCACATACCCATTCAATAGGAGCCTAGACCTACATATATGAATAATGATAATATAATGAGTCTTTAGTCTGAGTGTGGGTGCGTGTGTATGTGCGTGTGTGTGTGCGTGTGTGTAGGTGTGTGTGAGTGTGTGTGTGTGGTGAGAGAGAGGACAAAGAGAGAGACAGACAGACATGCAAACAGACACGCACCCACACACCCACACACACCCACACTCACCCACCCACACACACACACACACACACACATATATATATATATATATATATATATATATATATATATATATGGAGAGAGAGAGAGAGAGAGAGAGAGAGAGAGAGAGAACTGAAAAGAACTGATAAGGTATCGATGTATTGACAGAAGCACAGGGGTGAGGGTGAAGGGAAGGAGGACGACGCGCGACAAGCAGAACACTGAGTGAAGAACAAAGAGTGGAAAGGGTCAGTGAGACGTCGGACTTGGGAGCTATTTCAATTTCCCAGCTGTCAGAAAAAAGTGGAAGGTCATTGATTCCTGACACCTCAGCTAATGGGTGATGATTTCCAACCCGCATGCCAGGTCACGTGAGAGGAAATGACGAGGCCACGCAGTTGGAAGAAGAGAGAGTGTACCGTGTGTATCATTTAGCAACATTAGGGGGCTTTTTTCTGGGTTGCGATGAGTTCGATAGGACCTGAAGTATAAGGGTTCCATGTCTTGCCACGACCAGGCATCGATTTAGAACTGTATATATATATATATATATATATATATATATATATCACAGAGAGACATAAGCTTACAGTTGGGCCTTACAGCAAACTGAGAGCTGTGTGATGAATGGTTTCTCCATTGCAATAGGAAATCATTTACAGCTTCGTCTTTTGTGAGGGACTATGACTCTCAAACTAGGAGGCAACATTGCACTGGCTCCTAGTGCTGCAGCTTTGGGGGCTAGTTGGCTCTTGGGAACCATCACAACACATACTGTCCTAAAGCCCTCTTGGCCGAGAGAGTAGGGTTGTAATTTGGGCAAGACACTGTCCACTATAATCAAAGGCTAGCCAGATAATTGGGACAGTAGTTGCTCCTCTGGTGTTCTGATGGTCATAGTCAGACTCAACTGACTGTCATACAAATAAGATGCAAGATAGTCAAATATTGTTGTACAAAGAGAAGAGCTAAACATACCACTCCTGCAATATAACAAACATAGTAACTACCTGTGGTATATGGACAGAAGATGCTCTACCCAGTCTGGTGCTTTGATCAAGCAAATGATGCTGTCATTAAGAGGGAAGAGGGAGGGGGGGGGGACGGTTAGTATGATGTGTCATGTGTATGTTGAACTGCGACAGGCGCGGGTACAACTGAACACCACCAAATTGGTTCAGCAATACCACAGGTCACCTGATTACGACTGAACATTGGAAATTCACTGTAGACTGTCGGCGCTTGGACTGCAGCAGACGGTCTTGTGTGTGGCTGTGTATGGGAGATTTGGGATGAACAGACGTGGGACTACACCACAGGAACGGCGTAGACGTTGGAAGCGGCAAAACAAATA
>NC_134886.1:35411929-35434429 GCF_041734735.1 Babylonia areolata
GCTACACGTGAATGATTCAAGTGAAATTAGCACAGAAAAGTAACGATAAAATTTAAAACACAGATGTAAGAGACACAAAAAAAAATAGCAAATAAGGCGATGTGAAATAGAGAGAGAAAGAGAGAGAGAGAGAGAGAGAGAGAGAGAGAGAGAGAGAGACTCTTGACTTCCGTTTCTTCAGCTATGATAACTACCATTCCAGCAGTGTTCCTAGATAAACAAGCTTTCTCCCTTACACACATTTTTCTACCAAAGTAAATTTCGTTTTAGGTGAATAGAAAATCCTCCACCATGAATATAAAGTTTTCTTTCCTGTAGGGAAAACAAACCCCATTTCAGACGTGTGATTGATAAGCGGGAGTTTCCCCGGCTGTAAACGGAAATAAATTTGGAAGAGGTAGAGAAGGAAATCAGACAAGGGGCGATGCAGTGCTGTACAGGAAAGCCTGTCTGACACGGACTGAGTATTTGTATTTGTAATTGTATTTCTTTTTAGCACAACAGATTTCTCTGTGTGAAATTCGGTCTGCTCTCCCCAGGGAGAGCGCGTCGCTACACTACAGCGCCACTCTTTTTTTTTTCTTTGTTTGTTTGGGGGTTTTTTGGTATTTTTTCCAGCGTGCAGTTTTATTTGTTTTTCCTATCCAAGTGGATTTTTCTACACAATCTTGCCAGGAACAACCCTTTTGTTCCCGTGGGTTCTTTTACGTGTGCTAAGTTCATGCTGCACATGGGACCTCGGTTTATCGTATCATCCGAATGACTAGCGTCCAGACCACCACTCAAGGTCTAGTGGAGAGGGAGAAAATATCGGCGGCTGAGCCGTGATTCGAACCAGCGCGGTCAGATTCTCTCGCTTCCTAGGCGGACGCGTTACCTCTAGGCCATCACTCCACATTGTGTGGGTCTTTACCTTGAATGTTGAGTTTGTGGTAGTGTCTCTCAGAGTGCGGTGACTGGTCGACGCTCAAATGAACGAGATGACAATGTGTTCGTGACCCCACAAGACTGTATTATTTTTGCATTGGATGGACAAACACTTAAATCAAGCAAGAAAACAATGAAGGGGGGAAAAAGGACATTGTATCAGTACGGAATCATTCCTTCTCCCTTTTCCTTGTGTCATTTTTTTCTGTTGTTCTCTGTCTCTGTGTGTGTCTCTGTCTCTCTCTGTGTGTGTGTGTGTGTGTGTGTGTGTGTGTGTGTGTGTGTGTGTGTTCTTTTTGTGTTGAACATCAAAACCCACTATCACCACCATCACCATCTTTCCACAATCGCCTTCCCATCATCACACCTTACAATCACCTTCCCCATCACCAAAATAGTGTGCCACCTCTTTCACACGTTTCACACTTCGTTTCTTTCTTTCCATACCACATGTCCTTCCGGTTTATCGAGAGTCTGTAACCGAAACACAGGTTTGCTCTACCCTGAGGAAATGAACACTTCAGACATATCATTAGTGGGAGAAACATATTGATTCACTGCTTGTAAACAGTGATCATTTCTCAGACAGGGAAGAAGGTGGTGGGAGAATAAAACGCACCTAGCACGTGTTTGTGTAATTGTGCATGTCTGTCACATTGCCAAGGGGAGAGAAAGACAGAGACCACACACACACACACACACACACACACACACACACACACACACAGAATATTGTCAGCACTTTTAGACCACTCCTACTTTCTGTTTCTCTTCTTTCCTTTCTTTTTTTTTTTCTTTTTTTATGATGATTTCCCTCAGGACCATCAATCAATCAACACCCCCACACCATCATTATCCTTATACACATCCAGCCCTCGCTAACAGTTTGCAGTGTGGGTGGGATAATGTACTTTCTGACCCTTTTTTCTGTCCTGCACTGTGTATACCTAAGACAGTTTGCTCCTCAGCTCTCGCATACATTCCGTGCCCTGAAGTCACAACTTTCCTTTCCCGTTAAAACAGTCTGGGCCACAAATTTGCACACACCCCGGGGGGCGGCGGGGGGGGGGGGGACAAAAATATCTCATAGGTGTGATTATTGAGAAGAAAAAAAAGGAACTGCCAGATGTACATGGAAAGACACTGGGTGGTAGAACATGGAGGCGACAAAAACAACGTTGAGGGAGTTAGGGATGGGGATGGAGCATGAGGTGAGTGGGTTGGGGGTAAAGCAATCACAACTTCACTTGTTGTGTAATACATATCGAAACATACATTGCAAGTCACTGCCACTGCCACCGCTGCAGAACAGCACGGCTATCGCTGTACCATGATGTATACAACCTACTTCCCATCCATTTCCCTTTGCCGTTCGATGTAATGTATTTTCATATCTCCTTCTGGCCATTTGCAATAACTGTTTTCCCTTGCAGCATTCCCCAAACACGCATGTTCTCCCCATGTAAATGGTTTTCATGGTACTACCAAATTTGCTACTGGAATGTGATGTCCTTCCTCCTGTGAAAAAGGAAACAGTTCAGATGTGAGTTGGATAAACGATTTCGCTGGCTGTAAAAAGAAACGAAACACGTTTTGAGAGAGAGAGAGAGAGAGAGAGAGAGCTCTCAAAACTCAGAATTCAGAACTCAAAACGTTTTTCATTCAAGGATTAAGATTTTAGGCATGGCCTATTCTACCAATCTGTCCTGAGAGGGAGAGAGGGGGAGGTGGAGGGAGAGAGAGAGAGAGTGAAAGAAGGAGGGGTCAGTAGACAGTTTATAGCACAGTCTGTCTGACGTGGACTGACATTGTAGCCTGATGCATCATGGTGTGAGTTATTGCCGGCTGTGTGTAGTGCTGTTGCTGGTACTCTGTCCAAGTCAGCGATGTGTCCTCAGTCACAGGCATCGGTTGAAAAGTATTCCTTTTAAAGGAAAGACGACACCAACCACTCCCTTTCTACCATCCAGCATCACCCCCACCCCCACCCCCACCACCCCACCTCCACCACCCCCGCCGCCTATTTTTCATGATTAGATACTTCCACTTCCCAGTATGGTGTAACTCAAGGGGATACTGGTCGTTTTGATCGTACCACAGTTTCATGAAGACGTTTCCTGACGTGGTTAACGTTCCCTTCTTCTATCCGTTACACGACCAACATCGTTTTGCCGATGACTCTGTCGTGGTTCATGCATGCTGGGTATTTTCGTGTCTCCATAACCCACCGAACACTGACATGGGTTACAGGATCTTTAACGTGCGTATTTAATCTTCTGTGTGCGTATACACACGAAGAGGGTTCAGGAACTAGCAGGTCTGCACATAATTATGTTGACCTGGGAGATCTGAAAAATCTACACCCTTTACCCACCAGGCGCCGTCACCGAGATTCGAACCCGGGACCCTCAGATTGAAACCACTTGGCTATTGCGCACGTCAACCCTCTCGGCCTCAGTGCATCCCTCAGGGTGTGCGCAGCTGCAGTTTGATCTGACAGTGCTGTTATACTGAAGTGTCGTGGAGTTGTATGGAGTTTGTTATTCGTTGGCCTCCAGGCTGAGCTGGTTCCTATGTTTGACCGCTCGCCTGGAACCGTACTTTCGAGTCTGTGAGTGACGGAGTGGCTGACAGCGAGCCTCCTGGCCACTTCTGTTAATGAAATGTCTTCCGCATTCCATGCCGTGACTCTTCCCTGTCCTGCTTCACTCAGTCTGCGTCTGGGTGTGTAGCTGTTTCACTGTATTCACTGGGTGTAGAGGGAAAGAAGTTTGGTGTTTGTGAATGAGAGAGAGAAAGAGAGAGAGACGGGGGAGGGGTGGGGGGGGGACAGGGCAGAGAAATTTTAAAACGGACAAAAACAGACAGAGAATGACACAAATGTACAGAAAAGAAGCTCGTTTGCTGCAGTGCTATATAACTGCAAACTTCATAACAGTCACTACCAATAGTACCATCACTGCTGCTGGAAAAACTGCAGGACTACACTTGCCATGGGTTCTTCAACCAGCTCCTGCTTCCGGTTTGCTGTTTGATGTGATGACCTCTCTGGTCTCCCTTTGTCTGCTGCAGTAACCACGCTGCCTGCTGTGTTCCCTAAACACACGTTCTTTTCCCAAGCAAATGTATGTCCTGGTGATACTATACATACGCATACAATTTAATGCAGCTCACTCCAGGGAAAACAGAGGTGATTTAAACTCTAAATAGATCAACAGTTTTGTCAGCTGTAAATGGAAATATATTTAGAGATTAAGAAAGAGAGGGGAAATGGATGTTGTGATGGTCAGTGGAGGGAAGGGGAGTGCTGGGAACTTTACAGTACAGTTAGTCTGGCAAGGGTTAGGGGCATGGCTATACGTGCCATGATGTGAGGAGTTCCTGTCTCTGGGCGTAACCATTTCCTTGCACTCAAATCAACAAGTCATTCACGGTCATCTCCATCATCACTGTGCGCATACTGCAGCTCGCTCTCTGGTCAGGAGTGCGGAGTGACGTGCTTTCTCACCTGTCAGCAAACCCCGATCCTGCTTTTCGTTCCGAATGTAGTTCACTCCCGAGCCCTCCCACACATTTCCATTCCTCTCAAGTCACTGTGTCCTTCCTGGTCATATTATAGTGTGCTCCTTGAGCACAAAGGTGCTCACTGCCGAATAAACATACATAGTTCAGAACCAGGTAGATTCACTGGATGGAGATTCACTGGATGGAGATTCACTGGATGGAGATTCAGATTCACTGGATGGAGATTCACTGGATGGAGATTCACTGGATGGAGATTCACTGGAGATTCACTGGATGGAGATTCACTGGATGGAGATTCAGATTCACTGGATGGAGATTCACTGGAGATTCACTGGATGGAGATTCACTGGAAAAGAAACCGGATGACAGGAAAGGAAAAAGACAGGAAAGGAAAGAAAGAGGTGGTGTGATGCACACACAGAGAGAAAGAGACGCAGAGAGAGAGAGATGGGGTGGGGGGAGGTGCGGTGGACATTTTGCAGGAAAACGTGTTAGACGTGCAGAGGAGATGAAGCCAGCCATTACGTTCCACACACGTGCTGTTCCCGTGTCTGGACAAATATGTTACAACTGTTGACTGCTGCAGAAAACTCGCAGTGCTGTCAGTTTTCCAACCTACAGTCAGCAAGACTCCGACGAAGAGCCTGCAAAGATACAGTTCTATTTTAATAATAATAATAATAATGAATATTATTATTATAAAAAATAGATATTTGGACGCCTTATCTCCGGAGAGCCCAGAGCGTTTACAAATACAATTACACATACATACATTGATTTTGTACTCCTTGGTTCAAACCATTTACGAGCAAATAATTATCGAATTTTCGAAACCAATCTCTATGATTAGTGGGGTGTGATGTCCTATTTCTCTGTAAACGAAACAGTACGGTGACGTCTATGGACAAAGGGGACTGTCGTTGGAGCTGTGTGATGGCGGTTTCCACTCCAGAGGATATTCACTCACTCTGGCTGAACGAGGAAGCGATTAAGGAGCTCTCAGTGGCGTCCTGTTTGTAGCACATCACAACAGGCACTACTGAGCACTACGGAAGTGACTTAGCACCAGTGCAGCATTCCCTCTGATGTGTGGTTTCCTGGCATCCTACGAGTAACATCAACAGCTTGGGCCCCAGGACCGCCAGCGCTAGAACTGTGGAAGATTATCATGGATGTGGCTGTGTATGTGCTTGGGGGGACTCGAAATGAGTGGCATGGGGTAATGCAGTGAAATGGTGCGACTGTTTGGACATATAAAAACCAAAATTAATCAAATGAATTAATAACAAATAAATAAACAAAAAACTATGTCGTATAATGCCAATGCTTTTTCTTTTTTTTGTTGTTGTTGTTGTTTCTTGTTGTTGCTGATTTTCTTTTTATTTCCCTATTTCTTTTTTCTTTTCTTTCCTGTTTCACCTCTATCTTGTATTTTATATGCCAGGTTTCTTTAACCATTTTTTTTAAAGTATAGACAACAGTTTAATGGGGTGTGTCCCTGCCCTGCTGGCGCAGAAAGGCGTTTGCAGACATAAACTTCCTTTCCTCCCCGAGGCAAATCAGTTAACTTCTCGACCTGTGCCGTCTGTGATCATGAAATGTTTGCACCATTTCCCACGCCCAAGTGTTTCCCCAAATGAGCTGAAGACGACCAGACTTTACTGCATCCTTGCCACACGCCGCCAGACTGCATTTGGGAAGACAAAAATGACTTGAGCGGTGTTCGTCTGTGAACTGGATGTAGGACCCACAATATAATGTGTTCATTTTGTGATTGTGAGTTCACTCAGTGGTTATTTCATTTCTTTCTTTGTTTGAATGGTTGGTTTGGTTTGGTTTGGTTTATTATGCACATTTTTTATTTAAATGTCAACCCATTGCATTGACACCACTTTGGTAAGGTTTGATCCACATACGTTTGCACAAAGGGATGTTTTTGTGGGGTTTTCTTGTTGGCTTTTTGTTGTTGTTGTTGTTGTTTTCTCATTCGTGGCAACCAGTCAAATAAATAATGCTTTCAGAAAACTAAAATAGCACTTAACATGCCAGCATCCTTGAGATGTGTGTCTAGGGCAGAAAAGCCTAGCGGAAATGCTTTCGAAGAATCATGGGCATCACGCACAGAGATCACATAACCAATGAGGAAGTGAGAAACAGAATCAAGCAAGCCATCAGGTCCTATGAAGATCTTCTCACAACTGTGAAAAAACGCAAATTGGGGTGGTATGGGCACATCACATGATCAATAGGACTTGCAAAGACGATCCTGCAGGGCACGTTACAAGGAGGGAGAAGGAGAGGCAGACAGAAAAAGAGATGGGAAGACAACATCCCAGAAAGGACAGGTCTGAGGCTGAGCGAGGCCCTCAGGGAAGCAGATGGATGGAGGAAGGTGGTTGACATGTTATCTGTGGTGCCCCAATGGCCACCCGCACTAAGAGACAGGTGAAGTGAAGATCCTTGAGATAGCATGAACATGATTTAACTTCTCAAGCTGCGGCTTACAAACACTTCATTAAGTCATAATTTTTATCCAGATTTTGATAAGTTCTGACAGTTTGTATTTCAAATTATTGAATGCAGTCATATATAATCTTCGTTCTTCATATTTTCCTATTTCCCTGTCTTTACGTGCTTATAACTAAATGAATATGGACATTGAAAACAGTTTCTGATAAATCTTATACTGCATTTCAGCTGATCAGAACGGACATTTGTCCGTTCAGTTCAGTATAACTCTACCAACTAATCTAAACACCCTTTTTATCATTTGAATCAACAGCATTAATGTTCTATTATCCACCGCCATAAAACGCTGCTTTGCATGTGCTTGGCTTCCGTAACATCGTGTCTTTTATACACCAGCCTTTGTTATCGTTGTTTCAATGCCACTTCGCTGAATCGTGATATTTACTGTGCTTTCGTAGAGAAACAATCAACAAACTGACCAACCTGTTCCATCTGTTGTCAGTAAATCGATGTTTCTTTTATACATACGAGTGTTTAACAAAGGTGCTAGTATGTTAAGATTTTGTTTAATTGTGACTTAATTCAGCTAACAGGCTTAAACTTCCCCAGCTGTGCTATACAACATTTTTAGTTCACATTTGCAAATGTGATAGTTTCACGGTAAAGTTGATGCGCGTTGGTGAAATCATGTGAAATTCTAGATCAATGGAACTTGAAATTGAAGTCATTATGTTTCTTTCGTTCTCTTTCTGAACTTTTTTCTTTCCTTTTCGTTTCCTTTCGTGTGTTTCCCTTCTTTGCAAGAAAAAAGTGTTTGCTTCTGTTGAAAAAAATCCGCTGAGAAATTTCGGACACACCTTTTAACTGATTAAAGCAGTCATGCTTTTAACATCTTAACTTTGATCAAGTGTATGTTGATAATAATAAGATTCGGTAAAAAAAAAAAATAAATAAATAGACAATAATAATAATAATAATGATTCTTTTATCGTATGTCGTGACCATTTTCGTGTCTTTTATATTGCAAGTCCCTTGCAGTCAAAGTGCCGATACCAGATTGATGATGCATGCCCTTGCTCAAACGTGTGTGAAGAGTAGCTTGCAGACATAAACTTTCGCACAGACAGGGCCATCCATTCACAGTTCACCCTGTGTCGTCTGCACCATTTAGCATGCCTGAGTGTCCCCGTGGTAATCTTGACATGATTAACCTCTCCACTCTTGGAGTAAAAGCACGTTACTACGTCATTTCTCCTTGTCACGTGTTCTCGGCCTGTGTTCAATTTAACGGCAAAAGGGTTCGATTGTGAAAACTATATAGTATTAAAAAATATATAACACTAATAAAATATACAAAAAACGCCGAGAAGATTCTACACGCTTTGTGTTGTTGGTTTTTTGCATTCGTGAAATATTAGGAATATAGTCTCAAATAACACAATTAGAGCGAATGGCTGCAGAATGAGTATTGGCCAGCAACTTTGTTTTCAGTCATTGAGAAACAGGTCTTAGATCTTTAGTGTAAGAGGTTTGTATGCGACGCTGGACAGGACACGTTGTCCGCATGACAGACAGCAGGATCCAGAAGATGCTACTATATTATGGCCAGCTGAAGGAAGGCCACCGCGAACTTGGAAGAACCTGCAAGCGCTTCAAGGAAACCTTGAAGACGAACCTGAAAGCCTGTGACATCGCTTCCTGGGAAACTGATGCCCTTGACTGCTCTCGCTGGAGGATGCTGTACTCTAGTGGCACAAAGACGTTTGAAAACAAGAGAACGCTGGCCATTAAAGAGAAGCGTGAGCGAAGGAAGCAGGGCTCAACTTCTGGAGACTTTTTCCCTTGCAACACCTGTGGGAAGTGCTGTGCATCCAGAATCGGCCTCTTCTCCCATATGAGGACACACACCGACAGATAAGCCTGCCTGCCTACTCATCCGTCGGTCCGACGGGAGACTCCATCATATATATATATATATATATATATATATATATATATATATATATATATATGTGTGTGTGTGTGTGTGTGTGTGTGTGTGTGTGTGTGTGTGTGTGTGTGTGTGTGTGTGTGTGTGTGTGTGTGTTACAGTTTTTGATGATTCAATCGGTTATTTTCAAATTTCAAGACAAGCATGGGCCAAGGTGCGGCAAAAACAAGACAACAGCAACCAATACCCACCCCTCGTGATATCGGAGAGACAAACAGAGACAGACATAGGAACGGAGAATCAAGAATCAAGAATATTTAATCCTTTGATCCCTGTTGGGGTATAGAGGGTATTTAGTAACGACATTGGTATTGTACACTAAAAAATTGAAATGCAAACAAGAACTAAGACAATGAAATTGGTGATAAAAAAAAACAGCGGCCGTGTCATCTTGCACACACACACACACACACACACACACATACATACACACCACTTCCGCTACCACCACCTCCACAATTCCATACGCATCCAGCCACAACTTCTTCCATTCCGATCCACAACGAAGAGCTATGCCTTCCTGATACCTGTTTCCCTTCAAACACACACTGAAGCAAGCTACGTAAAAGTTTGACTGTGAAACACTTCGCTTCCTACCCTTCTCCTTCCTTCTCTTGCTACTCCACCCATACGCCTCGGCCACTCTGAACACTTCCGTACAGTTTACCCCCCCACCCCCACCCCCTACCCCCCCTGACCCCCAGGTCCCCACCCCCCACCCCCCACCCCCCCAACCCCCAGTTTGCAGTTTTGACACAGCTTTCCTCTCGTCTTCTGTCCACTTCATACACTTTTTTTTCTTCTCTCTTTGCCATAGAGTGTCCGTGCCTGGAATACAAAGTTGGGTTTTCCTGTGGGAACGAAAATGTTTTGGACGTGTGGCTGATGTATGGATTCGTGTGGTTGTACATGGACAGAATGTTTGATTATTTCGGGTTGTGTGAGTGTGAGTCTCCGGAGAGACTATTTTACTGCCGCCAGTTTCATCGCCGTGATTACTGAGGTTGTGAAGGAACGTGGTGAGGTGGGTGGAGGGTGTTCAGGAAATATAATATGCGCCAAGGAACTTCTCGATGGTGCTTGGATCCTCGGAAACTGTCATCATGTTGATAGATATATAAATAACATTATTCACACACGCGAGCGCGCGCGCGCACACACACACACACACATACATACAACACACACACACACACACACACACACACACACACACACACACAAGCACACACAAGCGCATGCACGGACACACACACACACACACACACACACACACACACACACACACACACACACGCAAGCACACACAAGCGCATGCACGCACACACACACACACACACACACACACACACACACACACACATACATACACACACACACACAATACACACACACACACACAACCACTACCAAGGCAGAACCCCTTACCATTACTGTCAAGCGCATTGTTCTCCCGCTCCAACTCACCACATGGAGTTTTAAATAATGTCTGTTCTGAACATCACTCCTCAGCTGTAGTTGCCGCCTCCCTGTAACATATTCTGCTATAACAAGCTTGCCACTGATACACATTATTTTGTCCAAGGTAAATTTCTTTTTGACGAACAGAAAATCTGCATCCAGAATGTTACGGGGAAAACAACCCATTAAGAACCTATTTTTTTATCCGTCTGCTGGATAAACGGTTTCGTTGGCTGCAAATCGAAACAATTTTGGAGATGGAGTCACTTAGAATACAGAAAACGGAGGGTGTAGAATATCTGAGATTTTCAGAAAAATCTGTCTGAAGTGGGCTGTAGCTGTAGTGTTGGATTCTGTTATTACTTAAGTTATTTTACAGCAGTCTGGCGCTCAGTCCAATTACACAGCGATGCACATGTAATCACACGCGCGATTATTTCGTCTTGGGTGAAAATAAGTGATATGCTAAAAATCAAACACCTAAGCAAAAAAACAGAATGTTGCCAACAGCCTCAAAGTTCTCGCAGATGTGTGGTGGATACACAGTTCTGATGGCTGTAAATAGAAACAATTTTTGGTGATGGAGGGATATAAAATAGAGGGGTTGGTTGGGTTGGAGGAAGGTGAGGGTGGTTTATACAATTTACAGGAAAGTTGTTCAACAGGAACTGGAGCTGTAGCATTATACGACATGATGTAAAATGTTGTTTCTGCGCATTCCCGAAGTCTGGCGCTTAACCCTCAGACTGCCGCTGTCAGTGAAGGACTGTCACCTCACTGAGGAACGACTGGGTTTACTGGTCAGGATATCAGCCGCCTTTTCTTTATTTGATCTTCTTCCTCTTGAGATTGAATTACTTTCGTTCAGCAGAGCCAATAACACCACTCAACAGTACACATAAAGCAGTGAAACCGCTTCAGATCATCCCACACTGATCCCACTTCATTAAGGTTCAGAAGTCAAGGGGTTAATGTTAAAAGTTCTATCTCCCACAATTACATGCACGACTTTTTGGGGGAAGGGGGGGGATACAATATCCGTACCCTCTCCACACTACCACCATCTCTACCATCCTTATGTCATGATTACACAACCATCTCTCGTTTCACGTTTCCAGAGTGGACTAACGTTCCTTTTTTTTCCTGATCCCATCCTGTCTGCCACTGCACTCCTGTTTGGAGTCCCTGAAATGGCTTGCTGCCCAGCCTTCATACATATCTCTTGTCCTCAAATAACTATTCCATTCTCGTTAATGGAAAATACTGCAGTCTATGGCACGAATGTGTTGAACCCCAATGAAATAGAGATATTTCAGACGCGGGACTTGGGAAGATAAAGTAGATTCGCTCGATATAGATAGAAGTACATATGTAGGCAGGGTATGGGTGGGGGCAAACAAGCACAGAGAGAGTAAAACATACAGGGGAGTATTAAGAGGTAGAGAAGGAGCTGAGCATTTTGTAGAAAACCAGTTACATGTGGAGGAGAGCTGTAGCTTTCAGGTTCGATATTCTCGTTAAGATTTCGATTTTTGCTGCAGGTGTTGCAGCAGTTATCTTTGGGGTTGGACACTTTGGTTGACGTCGTAATGGTCACACTGGTACGAAGAGTTGCACATTGTACGAGGGTCATTCAATAAATAAGGTGAATTTTTCGGTATAAGGACTTCTAATACAGATAGAAGCTTACTTTTTTTTCTTTTTTTTTTTTTTTTTTTTTTGTTTTACTTCTTTTTCACATGGATTTAATTTGTTTTGCAGATTAAAAAAAAAACTTTGAGAGTTTTGGCGATTAACAAAGATGGCCGACCAAGAAGCATGCTTCAGGATTGAACAGCGGTCAGTTATCAGGTTTTTGGTTGCTGAAGGGTGCAAACCAGTTGAAATTCATAGGAGAATGTCAACTGTGTATGGTGCCACATGTTTCAGCCGAAAAAATGTCTACAAGTGGGCTAAATTGTTTAAAGAAGGACGGAGCAGTGTTGAGGATGAAGACAGGCCTGGAAGGCCTGGAGCGACTGGCTGAGACATCAGTCCAAAGATTTTTACGCTGAGGGAATACGGAAGCTTGTGCACAGATGGGAAAAGTGTGTGACAGTGCTGGGAGACTACGTTGAAAAATGAGAAAAAAAAGTAAGCTTCTATCTGTATTAGAAGTCCTTATACCAAAAAATTCACCTTATTTATTGAATGACCCTCGTATGATGTCAGAGTGGTTATTTTTGCTCCATTGTTTCTGCTTTTGCATTTTACTGTGATTCTGTCCATTGTTAACCAAATGTTGCGTGCATGTTTTCTCTGTCAAGTGACTTATGAGCTTGGACCACAGCAAAACAAATTCCTTGCATATCATCAGGTGGTACCTACCTTTGATATATAACGTGTTGCTGTTTTGTGTTGTTTGACGCTAAATTAGTTTACACGGGTGCATCTCTATCACAATATGAACATACAACTCTCATTCCCTTTTTCCCCCTTTTACCTTAAAGAAGGTATCTACAGTCAATTAAGGTATAAACGATATGCAGCAAAATGTTCTCATTATTTGTTTCCCAATACTTTTTCAACACCACCGCTACTGCCGTAATGACTATCACGCTCACTGCCGTCGACATCAACACTTTCATTATATACTATCATCCTTACCATTAACATCCTTATGCCAGACTCAAACATCCTGCTTTGCAGAGTGCAGAGTGGAGTCACGTGGTTTCTAACCTCCCCCTGTCACTGACTGCACTCTCTGCACTGTGGCCCCAAAATTATTTGCTCCCCAGCCCTCACGCACATTTCTTCTCCTGCAGTTACATCCCCTTCCTGTAAATTGAGAGTCTGGATCTGGGGGCGCGAATGTGTTCACTCTTCAGGAAACAGAAATACATCAGACGTGTGATTAGGAGAAGAAAAAAAAAAAAGCGAATTCACTTGATGTTGGGCGAAAGTATTTCTGTGAGACAGAGACAGACAAACAAACAAACAGATAACCAGGCAGACAGACAGACGGCAAATTTCCTTACTTGTGTGTTCATATTGTACTGAAAAAATAATTACGACTGCCAAAACAAACGAAAAATACCCAACACCACTGCAATATTTCACCGTTGTAGTTATATTATTTTGCTCTTCAAGCAGCCCGCAATTTCAGTTCGCTGTTTGACGTATTTCACCCTGCTTCATTTTGTCACCATTAACAACCCTGCTGCAGTTTCCTTGAAAAACATATTCTAGCTTACTGAATTTCTTTCCAGGAAAGGAAAAAACTGCGTTGAGAATGCGTTGCCGTTCAATCTTGCGCAAACGAAATAATTTCAAGTGTGTTATGTGAACTGTTTAGTCAGCTACAAACGGAAACAAGAGAGACAGACAGAGAGAGACAGAAAGAGACAGACAGACAGGGAGAATGTGTTTGAGAAACCAAACTCATTTGCGTGTGTACATGATATATAATTTACAAACCTCGGGTCAAACTCTGCCACGAACCAAACTGTCACTGATGCGAGACTACATGGCTATGTGCATGTCATGATTTATACAGCAGCTCCATATTTCTTCTTCTTCTGCGTTCGTGGGCTGCTACTCCCACGTTCACTCGTATGCACACGAGTGGGCTTTTATGTGTATGACCGTTTTTACCCCGCCATGTAGGCAGCCATACTCCGTTTTCGGGGGTGTGCATGCTGGGTATGTTCTTGTTTCCATAACCGACCGTACGCTGACATGGATTACAGGATCTTTAACGCGCGTATTTGATCTTCTGCTTGCATATACACACAAGGGGGTTCAGGCACTAGCAGGTCTGCACATATGTTGACCTGGGAGATCGTAAAAATCTCCACCCTTTACCCACCAGGCGCCGTCACCGTGATTCGAACCGGGGACCCTCAGATTGACAGTCCAACGCTTTAACCACTCGGCTATTGCGCCCGTCAGCTCCATATTTCGATTTGCTGTTTGACGCAGCGCCTCCCCTGGGTCCCGCCCTCTGCCTGCGGCAATAACCGCCATTACTCCAGCGTTCCCTGGGCACACGTCCCTCCCCCCTGTAAATTTCTTTCAGGGTATTACAAAATCTGCATCTGGAATGTAATACCGTTCTTTCTGTGGAAGCGGAAGCATTTCATATGTGTGATGGATAAACGCTTTGGCTGTTTGTAAATAAAAGAAAACAATTTTGGGGAGTTGGGGGGCGGGTGGGGGGGGGGGGGGGGGGGGCGGGGGAACACGGTGAGTGCGGTGTGTGGGGAGGGGTGTGGGTTGGAATCCAGGCAGTTTGCAGTGACAGGCTGTGTGACATGGCTTGTAGCCTTACGCATCATGATGTGAGTTATGGCCGTCCTTGTAAATTACAGTTGTCTGGTGCTCAGTCCAAGACGGTGCTGTCAACGTTTGATTTCGTCTCGGGGTGGAAGAATGTTGAAAAGTATCGTCAATAGGCCGACCTTCACCTTCATCTCCATCTCTTGCCCATCCTTTGTAATGACCCCACACTTCACCTTCACCTTCATCCCTTGCCCATCCTTTGTAATGATCCCACACTTCACCTTCACCTTCATCCCTTGCCCATCCTTTGTAATGACCCCACACTTCACCTTCACCTTCATCCCTTGCCCATCCTTTGTAATGATCCCACACTTCACCTTCACCTTCATCCCTTGCCCATCCTTTGTAATGATCCCACACTTCACCTTCATCTCCATCCCTTGCCCATCCTTTGTAATGATCCCACACTTCACCTTCATCTCCATCCCTTGCCCATCCTTTGTAATGATCCCACACTTCACCTTCACCTTCATCCCTTGCCCATCCTTTGTAATGATCCCACACTTCACCTTCACCTTCAGCCCTTACCCATCCTTTGTAATGATCCCACACTTCACCTTCACCTCCATCCCTTGCCCATCCTTTGTAATGATCCCACACTTCATCTCCATCCCTTGCCCATCCTTTGTAATGACCCCACACTTCACCTTCATCCCTTGCCCATCCTTTGTAATGACCCCACACTTCACCTTCACCTCCATCCCTTGCCCATCCTTTGTAATGATCCCACACTTCACCTTCATCTCCATCCCTTGCCCATCCTTTGTAATGATCCCACACTTCACCTTCATCTCCATCTCTTGCCCATCCTTTGTAATGATCCCACACTTCACCTTCATCCTTGTCCATCCTTTGTAATGATCCCACACTTCACCTTCATCCTTGTCCATCCTTTGTAATGATCCCACACTTCACCTTCATCCTTGTCCATCCTTTGTAATGATCCCACACTTCACCTTCATCCTTGTCCATCCTTTGTAATGATCCCACACTTCACCTTCATCCTTGTCCATCCTTTGTAATGATCCCACACTTCACCTTCATCCTTGTCCATCCTTTGTAATGATCCCACACTTCACCTTCATCCTTGCCCATCCTTTGTAATGATCCCACACTTCACCTTCATCTCCATCTCTTGCCCATCCTTTGTAATGACCCCACACTTCACCTTCATCTCTTGCCCATCCTTTGTAATGATCCCACACTTCATCTCCATCTCTTGCCCATCCTTTGTAATGATCCCACACTTCATCTCCATCTCTTGCCCATCCTTTGTAATGATCCCACACTTCACCTTCATCTCCATCTCTTGCCCATCCTTTGTAATGACCCCACACTTCACCTTCATCTCCATCTCTTGCCCATCCTTTGTAATGACCCCACACTTCACCTTCATCTCCATCTCTTGCCCATCCTTTGTAATGATCCCACACTTCACCTTCATCTCCATCTCTTGCCCATCCTTTGTAATGATCCCACACTTCACCTTCATCTCCATCCCTTGTCCATCCTTTGTAATGATCCCACACTTCACCTTCATCCCTTGCCCATCCTTTGTAATGACCCCACACTTCACCTTCATCTCCATCTCTTGCCCATCCTTTGTAATGATCCCACACTTCACCTTCATCTCCATCCCTTGTCCATCCTTTGTAATGATCCCACACTTCACCTTCATCTCCATCCCTTGTCCATCCTTTGTAATGATCCCACACTTCACCTTCATCCCTTGCCCATCCTTTGTAATGACCCCACACTTCACCTTCATCTCCATCCCTTGCCCATCCTTTGTAATGACCCCACACTTCACCTTCACCTTCATCCCTTGCCCATCCTTTGTAATGACCCCACACTTCATCTCCATCCCTTGCCCATCCTTTGTAATGACCCCACACTTCACCTTCATCTCCATCTCTTGCCCATCCTTTGTAATGACCCCACACTTCATCTCCATCCCTTGCCCATCCTTTGTAATGATCCCACACTTCACCTTCATCCTTGCCCATCCTTTGTAATGACCCCACACTTCATCTCCATCCCTTGCCCATCCTTTGTAATGATCCCACACTTCATCTCCATCCCTTGCCCCTCCTTTGTAATGATCCCACACTTCACCTTCATCTCCATCCCTTGCCCATCATTTGTAATGACCCCACACTTCACCTTCATCTCCATCCCTTGCCCATCCTTTGTAATAATCCCACACTTCACCTTCATCTCCATCCCTTGCCCATCCTTTGTAATGACCCCACACTTCACCTTCATCTCC
This sequence comes from Babylonia areolata, assembly GCF_041734735.1. NCBI lineage: Eukaryota > Metazoa > Mollusca > Gastropoda > Neogastropoda > Buccinidae > Babylonia > Babylonia areolata. Next base: position 35,428,891 of record NC_134886.1, read on the forward strand.
ATCTCTTGCCCATCTTTTGTAATGATCCCACACTTCACCTTCACCTTCATCCCTCGCCCATCCTTTGTAATGATCCCACACTTCACCTTCATCTCCATGTCTTGCCCATCTTTTGTAATGATCCCACACTTCACCTTCATCTCCATCCCTTGCCCATCCTTTGTAATGATCCCACACTTCACCTTCATCTCCATCTCTTGCCCATCCTTTGTAATGATCCCACACTTCACCTTCATCTCCATCTCTTGCCCATCCTTTGTAATGATCCCACACTTCACCTTCATCTCCATCCCTTGCCCATCTTTTGTAATGATCCCACACTTCACCTTCACCTTCATCCCTTGCCCATCCTTTGTAATAATCCCACACTTCATCTTCACCTTCATCCCTTGCTCATCTTTTGTAATGATCCCACACTTCACCTTCATCTCTTGCCCATCCTTTGTAATGACCCCACACTTCACCTTCATCTCCATCTCTTACCCATCTTTTGTAATGACCCCACACTTCACCTTCATCTCCATCCCTTGCCCATCCTTTGTAATGATCCCACACTTCACCTTCATCTCCATCCCTTGCCCATCCTTTGTAATGACACCACACTTCATCTCCATCCCTTGCCCATCCATTGTAATGATCCCACACTTCACCTTCATCCCTTGCCCATCCTTTGTAATGATCCCACACTTCACCTTCACCTTCATCCCTTGCCCATCCTTTGTAATGACCCCACACCACCTTCATCTCCATCTCTTGCCCATCCTTTGTAATGATCCCACACTTCACCTTCATCTCCATCCCTTGCCCATCCTTTGTAATAATCCCACACTTCACCTTCATCTCCATCCCTTGCCCATCCTTTGTAATGACCCCACACTTCACCTTCATCTCCATCTCTTGCCCATCTTTTGTAATGATCCCACACTTCACCTTCACCTTCATCCCTCGTCCATCCTGTGTAATGATCCCACACTTCACCTTCATCTCCATCTCGTGCCCATCTTTTGTAATGATCCCACACTTCACCTTCACCTTCATCCCTTGCCCATCCTTTGTAATAATCCCACACTTCACCTTCATCTCCATCTCTTGCCCATCCTTTGTAATGACCCCACACTTCACCTTCATCTCCATCTCTTGCCCATCTTTTGTAATGATCCCACACTTCACCTTCACCTTCATCCCTTGCCCATCCTTTGTAATGATCCCACACTTCACCTTCATCTCCATCTCTTGCCCATCTTTTGTAATGACCCCACACTTCACCTTCATCTCCATCCCTTGCCCATCCTTTGTAATGATCCCACACTTCACCTTCATCTCCATCCCTTGCCCATCCTTTGTAATGATCCCACACTTCACCTTCATCTCCATCCCTTGCCCATCCTTTGTAATGATCCCACACTTACATCTCGCTTCAGGTTTCCAGGGTGGAGTGAAATTTATCTGCCTTCCTTCTGTCAGCCACTACACTCAATCACCATCATCATCACCATCTGTTTCTTCTTCTACTACTTCTTCTTCTACTACTACTACTTTGACTACTACTACGACTACTACAACTACTTTTTTCCATTGATGCTAATACTAAACCTACTGATACTACTGTTACTATATTTTACTCCTTCTTCTACTACTACTTTCTTCTTCTTCTTCTTCTTCTTCTTCTTCTTCTTCTTCTTCTTCTTCTTCTTCTCTGTGAAGAGTCACTGGGGCACCACAATGAAGAACTGTTCACCAGATTCCTCCAGTTCTGTCGGTTTAGCGCCAGAGAAAAACAGAGAAACACAGACAAACGGACAGAGAGGGAGACACTTGTTGAGAATAGTTTGCAGACCAAAACTCTCTCTCTCTCTCTCTCTCTCTCTCTCTCTCTCTCTCTCTCTCTCTCTCTCTCTCTCTCTCAGATCTACTAATGCCATATGTGTAGCTAGGGATGTCGAGCACCATTTAACACGCCCAGTGGCCTTGTTGAGAATAGTTTGCAGACCAAAACTCTCTCTCTCTCTCTCTCTCAGATCTACTAATGCCATATGTGTAGCTAGGGATGTCGAGCACCATTTAACACGTCCAGTGGCGATGAGCAAACTTCTCCAACTGTGGTGAGAAAACACTTTGCCATGTGCGTCACACGCCATAGGTCTCCATTTCGAATGGCTGTGATAGTTTTCGTCTGTAAAACTAAACCAGGCCTATAATCTTCAGAGTTGTTCGTTTGTTCTTTCCTTCCTACTACTACTAATAATATGTATAAGACGCAAAAACTTGATGAAGTCAACTATGAGCGCACATAAATAAATAAGTAAATAAATAAATAAAAATAGTAATAATAATAATAATAATAATAATAATAATTTTTTAAAGACAACAATGATGATAAATAAGCAAATAAATGTAAAACATGCAGACACCCATTCACACATACACACACATATGCATTGGAGATATGCACCAAACATGCAGTTTCACAGACATGAAAGCACAGTCAAATACACATAAACGTACATGAGCCCCAACACACACACACACACACACACACATTACCCTGCACCCCCTCTACCCCCCCTCCTCCACACACTCATTTCTAGGCTACGTATCGCAGCTTCCACGGCACGCGCACACACACACACACACACACACACACACGCACACGCACACACATTACCCTGCACCCCCTCTACCCCCCTCCTCCACACACTCATTTCTAGGCTACGTATCGCAGCTTCCACGGCACACACACACACACACACACACACACACACACACACACACACACACACACACACACACATTACCCTGCACCCCCTCTACCCCCCTCCTCCACACACTCATTTCTAGGCTACGTATCGCAGCTTCCACGGCACACACACACACACACACACACACACACACACACACACACACACACACATTACCCTGCACCCCCTCTACCCCCCTCCTCCACACACTCATTTCTAGGCTACGTATCGCAGCTTCCACGGCACACACACACACACACACACACACACACACATTACCCTGCACCCCCTCTACCCCCCTCCTCCACACACTCATTTCTAGGCTACGTATCGCAGCTTCCACGGCACGCGCACACACACACACACACACACACACATTACCCTGCACCCCCTCTACCCCCCTCCTCCACACACTCATTTCTAGGCTACGTATCGCAGCTTCCACGGCACACACACACACACACACACACACACACATTACCCTGCACCCCCTCTACCCCCCTCCTCCACACACTCATTTCTAGGCTACGTATCGCAGCTTCCACGGCACACACACAGTAGTTCTTTTTTATGTATTTATCTATTATTTATTTACCCTTTTTTTTCTTCTTTTTTTTCTCAAGGCCAGACAAAGCGCGTTGGGTTACGCTGCTGGTGAGGCATCTGCTTAGCAGATGTGGTGTAGCGTATATGGATTTGTCCGAACGCAGTGACGCCTCCTTGAGCTCTGAAACTGAAACTGAAACTCTTTCCTTCCTTTATGATTCATTCGTTTATTTCCCTCTGTGTTCGTGGCGACAGAAAACAGACCACTGTAAGCTTCTTTAATATCCCAAAATGAAAAATATGATAAAATGTACAAAGAAAGTTCTGGTGTTTCTTTCATCATGTTATGTTTTCATGTTGTTGTTGTTTTTCTTTTTTGTTTGTGTTTGTTGTTTTTTTCTTGTAAAAGAAAGAAATCTAGTCCAGTTAATGGAACCAATGAAAAGTAAACAGTAAACATGAATATAGGGCAGTAAAAAGTAACATTCTATAGCAGGTAAGTATGTAATGTAACAAGATTTGTATTGTATTCTTTTCTCGTATGTTTTTCGTTTTGCTTTGACATTTTTAACATATAATATTTGATGAAAGCATGAGGTGAGAGACTTTGCACGTGCCTTATATCACACTGATGACAGATTATCGAAACTCCATACAATGACAACAAATATTTCTGTTCTCAGCAACTAATAATGTGAGCTGAGAAAGCATCTCATATGGCTTGACCTCCATCGTGTTTTTCATACCCCAGTCTCTTGTAACCTCTTTCAGCGTGGACAGCAGTTTGATTAACTCACTCAGTACGGCCAGTCCTCTCTTCTCCTCTACACAGACCGCTCGGATGTCCAGTGGGTGTCTGAATGACCCAACCTTTAGCTTCTGTCGTCAGAATTGTGGTATTCTTTGTCAACATTCACCTCTTCAGTATGAGCCTTCCGCTTGCAATATTTTGATGGTGGTAATTGGGGTGAAACGCTGTTAATGTCGTCTCTTTCGCCGTTCGTATGGAGAGAGTTAAATTAATGAGGTGTGGGCTTGTGGTGCTGACGCAGAAAGACATTTGCAGACACATAAACTTTCTCTCCCCTTGGGGCAATCAATTAACAGCTCAGACTGTGTTGTCTGTGATCAAAATGCCTGCACCATTTCGCATGGCCATGTATTCCCCAAGTGAACTGAAGCCGACCAGACTTTACTGCTGAAGGCGTGCTAAGACTTTACAACATCCTTTCTCCTTACACACGCTCTTTCACTGCATTTGGGGATTTTTTTTTTTTTAAACTTTGGCAGTGTTCGTCTGTGAACTGAATAATGCATGCCCACAAAGATAGTTTGATCATTTTTTTGTGATTGCGAGTTGACTCTGTGGCTCATTTATTTCCGTGTGTGTGTGTGTGTGTGTGTGCGTGTGTGTGTGTGAATAAGATAAAGTTGTTTGGGTTTTTTTGTTGTTGTTTGTTTGCTTGTTTGCCTATTTGTAAAGACAGACAAATAACGTCTGTAAAAACGGAAAAAATGTGACAAATATAGATTTAAGCAACAGTTTCAGTTTCAGTAGCTCAAGGAGGCGTCACTGCGTTCGGACAAATCCATATACGCTACACCACATCTGCCAAGCAGATGCCTGACCAGCAGCGTAACCCAACGCGCTTAGTCAGGCCTTGAGAAAAAGGAGGCCAACAGCACCCGGTGTTCCCAGGCGGTCACCCATCCAAGTACTAACCGGGCCCGACGTTGCTTAACTTCGGTGATCGGACGAGAACCGGTGTTTTCAACGTGGTATGGCCGTTGGCAACAAATGCACTGAAACAGAATAATGTGACTCATCATATTGTCTTCCTTTTCTCTTCCTCTTTTTGTTTGTTTATTTCTTATCAAAGCAGAGGAAGTTGACATGTCATGAAAAAACAACTGGTGATTAAGCATCATGCTAAACATGTGACCGCGCTTCTGTTTTGCTCTGAGGTACCTCTACTGCAATATGTGTAAACAAGTATATTATAAGGATGGCCTGAACCATCCTAACCCAAATCTGCCTTTCACTTTGATCTGGCATTCATCAAGCGTCTCCATTTTCGACCGAAGTTGATGTGGTATTTCTTTTCTATCTTTCCATCGGGAAGAAGACAAAAATGACTGCAGGATTCTTCAAAGACAAAAAACTAAAGTTTATAAAAACCTTTTGGGTGGTAGTTGAATCCTCTTTGTTTTGACACGACGTTTCGGACCATAGGCCCGTTGTCAAGTGATGAGAA
>NC_134886.1:35439429-35441929 GCF_041734735.1 Babylonia areolata
AAACTGGGGCAGTCAATCGGGGGGTGGGCGGGGGGGGGTGGCGACTGGGAAAATGCTGTCAGAATTCTCTTCCCCCCAACTGTCACAGGCAGCAGGGAGGGACAGGGTAATGGGAGCCGTCCAGATTCTTCACGCTCCAGTCTCACGCTGCGTGGCCATGATGAGGAGACTGGGGGGAAGTGTGGGGATGGCAGGGAGGAGGGAGGGGGGGACAGAAGGAGGGAGAAAGGGAGGGAGGGAGGAGGAAGGGAGGGATGGAGGGAGGGAAGGATGGAGGGATGAAGGGAAGGAGGGAGGGAAGTACGAATGCAGGAAGGACAGGGGACTGGAGGGAAGAGGGGTGGCGTGGCAGGAAGGAGGAAGGGAGGGAGGAAGGGAGGGAAGGGATGGAGGGAGGACGGAAGGGAGGGATGGAGGGAGGGAAGTACCAATGCAGGAAGGACAGGGGACTGGAGGGTTACTGCAGCCAATGGTGAAGGGGGTGGTAGGGAGGCTGTCTCTGTTTTAACTGTGTCCCTCTCGGTCTCTTCTGTCCGTTTAAATTTCTGTGTGATGTGTGATTGTGTGTGTGCGTGTGATTGTGTGTGTGTGTGTGTGTGTGTGTGTGTGTGTGTGTGTGTGTGATTGTGTGATTGTGTGTGTGTGTGTGTGTGATTGTGTGTGTGTGTGTGTGTGTGTGTGTGTGTGTCTATGTGTGTGTGTGTGTGTGTGATTGTTGATCGTGTGTGTGTGATTGTGTGTGTGTGTGATTGTGTGTGTGTGCGTGTAATTGTGTGTGTGTGTGTGTGTGTGTGTGTGTGTGTGTAATTGTGTGTGTGTGTGTGTGTGTGTGTGTGTGCATGAGCGTGTCTTGATGTCTGTCTCCTTCTGTGTCTTTATGTGCGCCCCACGTGAACGTTGGTACAGCGAGCAAGATGAGACCTGTTGTTGTTCAAAGGCACAAAAGGAAGCCTGACTCTCTATCAATCATCCCCACGGCCAGCCAGCCAGCCAGAGCTGAAACTAAGAAGAGCATGCAGTGAAAACTGGGGCAGTCAATCGGGGGGGAATGGAGGGGGGGGGGGAGGGGGGCGACTGGGAAAATGCTGTCAGAATTCTCTTCCCCCCCAACTGTCACAGGCAGCGGGGAGGGACAGGGTAATGGGAGCCGTCCAGATTCTTCACGCTCCAGTCTCACGCTGCGTGGCCATGATGAGGAGACTGGGGGGAAGTGTGGGGATGGCAGGGATGAGGGAGGGGGGGACAGAAGGAGGGAGAAAGGGAGGGAGGGAGGAGGAAGGGAGGGATGGAGGGAGGGAAGGATGGAGGGATGAAGGGAAGGAGGAAGGGAAGTACCAATGCAGGAAGGACAGGGGACTGGAGGGAAGAGGGGTTGCGTGGCAGGGAGGGGGAAGGGAGGGAGGAAGGGAGGGAAGGGATGGAGGGAGGACGGAAGGGAGGGATGGAGGGAGGGAAGTACCAATGCAGGAAGGACAGGGGACTGGAGGGTTACTGCAGCCAATGGTGAAGGGGGTGGTAGGGAGGTTGTCTATGTTTTAACTGAGTCCCTCTCGGTCTCTTCTATCCGTTTAAATTTCTGTGTGATGTGTGATTGTGTGTGTGTGTGTGTGTGTGTGTGTGTGTGTGTGTGTGTGTGTGTGTGTGTGTGTGTGTGTGTGTGTGTGTGTGTGTGTGTGTGTATGATTGTGTGTGTGTGTGTGTGTGTGCGTGTGATTGTGTGTGTGTGCGTGTAATTCTGTGTGTGTGTGTGTGTGTATGTGTGTGTGTGCGTGTGCATGTGATTGTGTGTCTGCGTGTAATTGTGTGTGTGTGTGTGTGTGTGTGTGTGTGTGTGTGATTATGTGTGTGCGTGTAATTCTGTGTGGGCGTGTGATTGCGCACACGCGTGTGTGTGTGTGTGTGTGTGTGTATGTGTGTGTGTGTGTGTGTGCGTGCGTGAGCGTGAGCATCTGCTTCTGCGTCTTTATGTGCGCCCCACGTGAACGTTGGTACAGCGAGCAAGATGAGACCTGTTGTTGTTCAAAGGCACAAAAGAAAGACTGACTATCTATCAATCATCCCCACGGCCAGCCAGCCAGCCAGCCAGAGCTGAAACTAAGAAGAGTATGCAGAGAAAACTGGGGCGGTCAATCGGGGGTGGGGGGGGGGGGGGGCGACTGGGGAAAATGCTGTCAGAATTCTCTTCCCCCCCAACTGTGACAGGCAGCTGGGAGGGACAGGGTAATGGGAGCCGTCCAGATTTTTCACACTCCAGTCTCACGCTGCGTGGCCATGATGAGGGGACTGGGGGGAAGTGTGGGGATGGCAGGGAGGAGGGAGGGAGGGACGGAAGGAGGGAGAAAGGGAGGGAGGAGGAAGGGAGGGATGGAGGGAGGGAAGGATGGAGGGATGAATGGAAGGAGGGAGGGAAGTACGAATGCAGGAAGGACAGGGGACTGGAGGGAAGAGGGGTGGCGTGGCAGGGAGGAGGAAGGGAGGGAAGGGATGGAGGGAGGACGGA
>NC_134886.1:35446929-35451929 GCF_041734735.1 Babylonia areolata
CCTCCAAGACCAAGTGGGTACTTCACTTGTACTTACGTACCTGTTTTCCGTGCCTTTTTTTTTTTTTTTTTTTTTTTTTTTTGCTGTTGTTGTCGTGAGTGATTTCTGTGTTGTTGTTGTTGTTGTTATTTTCAGGTGTAGTGTGTGAGGGTATGGGAGTGTTTGTTTGGGTGCGTGTGTGTGTGTGTGTGTGTGTGTGTGTGTGTGCGTGCGTGTGCGTGTGCGAGTGTCTGTGTATCTGTGTGTCTGTGTGTATACGTGTGAATGAATGGAAATGAAAAGACAAGCAAACAAACAGAGAAACACACACACACACACACACACACACACACACACACACACACACACACACACACACACACACACACACACACACACACACACACACAAATGTAAAACTGTGACCTATTTCCAGTGTTCCCCATTTCCACCCGAAGCGCATTCTCCCTCACATTTCTGTGAAGATGGTCCCTTGTGGTCGGCTGTGAGCAATATGGTTTGGTTAGCGTTTGACCCATCGCGTGGTTGTTGACGTTTTATATGTAGAGGCAGGAGCGGGATTTTCTCTCTCTCTCTCTCTCTCTCTCTCTCTCTCTCTCTCTCTCTCTCTCTCTCTCTCTCTCTCTCTCTTTCTTTTTTTTTTTTCCTTTTTTCTCCTTCTTTTTTTCATATTTTAAAAATACATTTTGGTGCTGTCAACTATGAAGCTGGCATTTTGTGGAGCTGTTGCATGGGCTGAGAGTGGTTTTTGTTGTTGTTTTTTTCTGTTGTTGCTGTTGTTGTTGTTGGTTGTGTGTGTGTGTGGTGTGTGTGTGTGTGTGTTTCTCCTTTGTGTTTTTTGTTTGTGCTCCTATCTTTTTTTATGTTTTACTCTTCTTTCTTTCTTTCTTTCTTTCTTTCTTTCTTTCTTTCTTTCTTTTTTCTACCGTTCATTCTTTCTTAGTTCTTTTATTTGTTCATTTATAGTTTGTGTTTTGTTGACGGTTCCTTTCTTTCTTTCTTTCTTTCATTCATTTCTTGTATTTTCTTTTCTTTTTGTTCCTTTTCTTCTTTTTCTTTTTCTTCTTTTTTTCTTTCTCACTTTTTTTTTTTTTTTTTGTTATGCATTTGTTTCTATGTACTTTCTGTTGTTTACTGTTGTTTTGTTGTTGTTGTTGTTTTTCCTTTTTTTCAGTTTTTTCTTCTTTTTTTTTTTCTTTTTTTGTCGTTCATCCGTTCAGTGTCATCTTTTTTCTTCCTTTTTCTTCTTTCTGTCATTTTCCTTTCTTTCTTTCCTTCTTTTTTTCTCTTTCTGAGTTTCTTTTCTTAAATGCCAAAGAAACAGACAACTATGATCAAAAATGGAATGCAACGCACATATAGGTGTGCACGTGCAAATGTCGAAATACGTACACACAACGTTATGTTAATGTGCGTGTACGTATGTATGACGTAATGAATTGAGGCACTGTTAAGTTTAAGTTTCTCAAGGAGGTGTCACTGTGTTCGGGCAAATCCGTATACTGACCTGCAGCATAACCCAGCGCGTTTTTGTCAGCCCCGAAGTGCATGATTGTCCATATGTGTACTTTGTTTTAGTATAACATGTCAGTTTTCGATTAATACATTGTTTCTAAATGTATTCAAAATAGTATTCTTCCAGATACACTAAGGGCTTTGTCTGAATAGTCGGTTTTCATGGACAGTTTCAGTGAATATTTTTAACAGTATACATGAGTTTGGAGTTGTCTGGGTTTAGGTTGCTCTGATGTGAGTGTGTGGATTCTATGTGTAAGATAATCAAAGAAATCATCTTATGCAGTACAATACATATTCGTCAAAAGACATACAGTAAGGTCAACATTAATTATTAGAAAAAAAAAAGAAAGAAAAAAGAAAGAAGAAAAGTTGACACCCGCGCATTGTCGACATTTTTTCATCATACACATTCGGCCAGTCTGTGAAATAAACACAAATATTTGGCAATGATGATACAAATAAAAGATAGAAAAGTGAATATGTTAGAGGTGTTTGCGTGTTTTTGATTTCCCCAGTCGAACTTGGGAGAAAAATAGAGGCCGGGATTCGAACTCAGTCCCTCGCGGAAACTGCATTGGCAGAGCAGCATTTTATCAACTATTGTGCCATCTTCCTCCGCAGGCAATTTTTTTTTTTTTTTTTTTTTTTTCAAGAAATTCACAACTTTTTTGCCAACACTCATGAAAAGTGCAAAGGGGTGCATGTTTGTTTATTGTTGATTTCATTGTCAGATTGTTTGTTTTGATAGAAAACGCCCACTGAGAGGCGGATAATTTTCCAGTTGTTAGGATTAATCCTGCTTCCTGGTTGTTTCGCGTGAATGATTTCTGTGTCTCTTTGTTTGTTGTTTCTGAATTGTTTGTTACGTTTTTGTTTGTTTTTTGTTGTTGTTGTTGTTGTTGTTGTTTTTCGTATTATTACCTTCACAATTAACACCACTGCGTGTCCACTAATGCTTTCATGTCCGTGTGATTTGCGTTTTGCCGCTTTAATAGCGTTTGTTGATTGGAATTTGATGTGTTTTCTTTTTATTGTTGTTTTTTTTTTTTAAATGTTCTCCTTGTGGATGTATTTTTAGAGGATGAAATCTTCTTGTCTTGTCGTGTATTGTCTTGTTTTGTCGTGTTGACTTGAAATTTGATATCTTTTCGTGTATTACTTTTTTTCATGTCTTCCCTTTTGTTTTGCTTTCTTCTTGTCTTGTCCTGTCTTGTCTTGTCTTGTCTTGTCAGTTCACCCTGCTGTGATTTCGCAGAAGTAAGGAAGTGTCTTTTCTTGTCTTGTCTTGTCTTGTCTTGTTTTGTCACTTCACCAACTGTGATGTTACAGGTGTAATGAATTATCTTGTCTTGTCTTGTCTTGTTGATTCACCCCCTTTTGTTTCCACAGGTGCGAGAGATTGTCTTGTCTTGTCTTGTCTTGTCCATGTATCCATTAGTAGTGATTTAGCAGGCACCAGCACTTGCCTTGTCTTGTCTTGTCTCGTCAAATCCTCACCACAACCCCCCACCCACGCCTTTTTTTTTTTAGGTGCGAGGATTGTCTTGTCTTGTCTTGTCTTATCTTGTCCCTGCACCCATTGTGTGTGGTTTAGCAGGCGCCAGGACTTGCCTTGTCTCGTCTCGTCTTGTTTCGTCTTGTCGTCTTGTTTTGTCGTGTTGTGTCGTGTCGTGTCAAATTCTCACCCCACCACCACCCCACGCGTTTTGTTTTGTTTTGTTTTCAGGTGCGATGAATGTCTTGTGTTGTCTTATGTTGTCTTGTCTTGTCTTATCTTGTCTTATTCATGCACCCATCATGTGATTTTGCAGGACTTGTCTTATCTCGTCTTGTCAAATCTTCAACCCCATAACACCCTACACCCCACCCCACCCCCATAACACCCTAACCCCACCCCCACCCCCATAACACCCTACACCCCACCCCCACCCCCATAACACCCTACACCCCACCCCCACCCCCATAACACCCTACACCCCACCCCCACCCCCATAACACCCTACACCCCACCCCACCCCCATAACACCCTACACCCCACCCCACCCCCATAACACCCTACACCCCACCCCCATAACACCCTACACCCCACCCCCATAACACCCTACACCCCACCCCACCCCCATAACACCCTACACCCCACCCCACCACCATAACACCCTACACCCCACCCCCATAACACCCTACACCCCACCCCCACCCCCATGTCTCTTTTTTCTTTCTTTCTTTCTTTTTTCCTTACACAGGTGCGAGGAGTGCCCTGACGGCACAGTGCCCAGCCACAACATGAGCACGTGCATCGCCATCCCCCAGGTCTACCTTCACTACACGGACGCCATCGCCCTGGCGGCCATGACCTTGGCCTCGCTGGGCATCGTGGCCACGCTCTTCGTCTCCGTGCTCTTCCTGCGCTACCGGGACACCCCGGTGGTGAAGGCGTCCGGCCGGGAGCTGTGCTTCGTCCTCCTCTTCGGCATCCTCCTCTGCTACTCCATGACCTTCCTGCTGGTCTCCAAGCCCACCGGTCATCACGTGCGGGGCCCAGAAGGTCGGCCTGGGGCTGTGCTTCTCCATCTGCTACTCGGCCATCCTGACCAAGACCAACCGCATCGCGCGTATCTTCCGCGCCGGCAAGCGCACGGCCAAGCGGCCCAAGTTCATCAGCCCCGAGTCGCAGCTGGTCATCTGCGGGTCCATGGTGGGCGGGGAGGTGATCGTCAGCCTCGTCTGGCTGCTGATCTCTCCTCCCCGCGCCGTTCCGTTCTACTCCAACCGCGCCGATCACCAGCTGGTGTGTCGGGAGGCCGTAGGGTTCTCCTACATGATCGGCCTAGCCTACCCGATCCTGCTGGTCATCGTCTGCACCGTCTACGCCTTCCTGACCCGCAAGATCCCCGAGGCATTCAACGAGAGCAAACACATCGGCTTCACCATGTACACCACCTGCATCATCTGGGCGGCCTTCGTCGTCATCTATCTCAGCACCGCCCACAGGTAAGGGAAGGAGAGAGAGAGGGGGGGGGTAGGGGTGTGGGTGTGGGGAGAGAGGGTGTGGTGGAGAGAGAGGGGGGAGAAAGAGAGAGAGACTGACAGAGAGACAGAGAGAGAGATAGACTGACAGATACAAACACAGAGAGAGAGAGAATAGGGAGAGAAGGGGAGAGAGAGAGAGAGGGAGAGAAAGAGAGAGTGTGTGCGTATCTATGTGTGTGTGTGTGTGTGTGTGTGTGTGTTTGGCTTTGTCAAGTCAAGTCAAAATGATCTTTGCGGAGGGTAAAAGAATAAGCTTGTACAGCTTTATTCATCCTGCCCTCTGTGTGTGTGTGTGTGTGTGTGCGTGTGTGTGTGTGTGTGTGTGTGTTGTTGTTGTTGTTTGTTTGTTTTTGTTCTTTTGTCTGTGTATGTGTGTATTTGTCTGTTTGTGTGTGCGCGCGTATGTGTGTATGTGTTTGATTGTGTGTATGTATGTGTGTGTGTCTTCAGTT
>NC_134886.1:35459429-35474429 GCF_041734735.1 Babylonia areolata
GGCTTGTCAAGTTGTCCCATACCTAAATGGACCCCCACGTACAGCCTTGTCAAGTTGTCCCTAACGTAAATGGACCCCCAAGTACAGCTCTGTCAAGTTGTCCCTAACGTAAATGGACCCCCAAGTACAGCTGTCAAGTTGTCCCAAACCTAAATGGATCCCCAGGTATAGCTCTGTCAAGGTGTCCCTAACGTAAATGGACCCCCAGTACAGCCTTGTCAAGTTGTCCCTAACGTAAATGGACCCTCAAGTGCAGTTGTCAAGTTGTCATAAACATAAATGGACCCTCAAGTACAGCCTTGTCAAGTTGTCCCTAACGTAAATGGACCCTCAAGTACAGTTGTCAAGTTGTCATAAACATAAATGGACCCTCAAGTACAGCCTTGTCAAGTTGTCCCTAACGTAAATAGACCCTCAAGTACAGCCTTGTCAAGTTGTCCCTAACGTAAATGGAACCCCAAGTACACTCCTGTCAAGTTGTCCCAAACCTAAATGGATCCCCAAGTACACTCCTGTAAAATTGTCCCCATCGTAAATTTACCCTCAAGTAAAGCTTTGTCAAGTTGTCCCTAACGTAAATGAACCCCTAAGTACACTCCTGTCAAGTTGTCCCTAACGTAAATGAACCCCCCCTCTACAGCCTTGTACAGTTGTCCCAAAATCTAAATGAACCCCTGAACTACAGGCTTGTCAATTTGTCCCATACCTAAATGGACCCCCATGTACAGCCTTGGCAAGTTGTCCTATACCTAAATGGACCCCCCAAGTACACTCCTGTTAAGGTGTCCCTAACGTAAATGGACCCCGAAGTACAGCTCTGTCAAGTTGTCCCTAACGTAAATGGACCCCCAAGTACAGCCTTGTCAAGTTGTCCCTAACGTAAATGGACCCCCAAGTACAGCCCTGTCAAGTTGTCCCTAACGTAAATGGACCCCCAAGTACAGCCCTGTCAAGGTGTCCCTAACGTAAATGGACCCCCAAGTACAGCTCTGTCAAGTTGTCCCTAACGTAAATGGACCCCCAAGTACAGCCCTGTCAAGTTGTCCCTAACGTAAATGGACCCCCAAGTACAGCCCTGTCAAGTTGTCCCAAACCTAAATGGACCCCCAAGTACAGCCCTGTCAGGTTGTCCCCACAACTAAATGGAGCACCCCACCCTCCCCAGGTACAGGCTTGTCAAGCCTTCCCAAGACCTGCATGGACTCACACACACACACACACACACACACACACACACACACACACACACACACACACACACACACACACGCACACACACACACACACACACACAGACACACACACATACACACACACACACATACACACAGACACACAGACACAGACACACACACACACACACACACACACACACACACACACACACACACACACACACACACACACACACACCCTTCCTCCCAAGTAAGCTTCGTCAAGTTGTCGCAAAGTTAAATGGACAGCGTTTTCCTCACATCCATCATCATTTGTCATCATCGAAATGTACAAAACGAAAATGTCGCAAATTGCTAGGGCACAGAAGAAAAAAAGAAGGAAAGAACAGTTCAGTTTTTCGCACCGAACACTGGAGTGATGACCTGTTGAACAGAGCAGCTACCAAAGAGATGACTGTTTCAGGTTCCGAATCACGCTTAAACCGGGGTTGCTATTCATGCTTCTAAAGGACACTTAATCGGTGGTCTGAAAGCTAGTCTTTCTTTTAGTTGCTAGGTTCGAACCCTGCATGAGATCAATGCTTCCACCACCACCACCGTCACCACCACCACCACCCCCGCCCCCCGAGCCCCCAACCCTTTCCACTTTGTTATCAGACCACGTGTTGTAGACTGGATGCTATCGATACAGATACCTGTATTTTGACAACGCAGTCCTTCAGTCTCTCCACTGGTTGCCTGTTTCTGATCGAATAGACTATAAGCTATCCACTCTGACCTTTTCTGCAGTCAACGAATCTGGCCCAAAGTATCTTTCTGAACTTATCCATATCTATACCCCGTCTCGCCAGATCCGTTCTTCTTCTGATACTCGACTTCTCAGGATACCTCACGTCAAAAGTAAGACCTATGGACACAGATCGTTTTCTTTTCAATCGCCAAAGACGTGGAACAAGCTCCCTGATAACATCCGTCATTCTGATTCCCTCGCATCTTTTAAATCTCGTCTCAAAACTCACCTTTTCCCTCAGCAATAAGTTCAATTGTGGCAGGTCCACAACTACATGCATGTATATGAATGTGTATTGTGTGTGCGTGTGTTTATGTAAGTTTGTGCCTGCCTATGTGTGCGTATGTGTTAGGGTAGCTGTTAGATACACATGTATGTTAAAATGTATGTATGCAGTGTGTGTGTGTGTGTGCGTGCGTGCGTGCGTGCGTGCGTGCGTGTGTGTGTGTGTGTGTGGTCACATTTTGGTGTGTGTATGTAACATAGTTATAATGTTTTATGTTATCAAAAGCGTTTTTGTAAAGCACCTAGAGCAGATTTCTGGATAGTGTGCTATATAAGTATCCATTATTATTATTATTATGAAAGAATCAAACAATCAAAATATCAGTTTTGTTCCCGGCTAAATCTGTAGGAGGAGAAAAAGCATATGGAAACAATAAAGAAACTCGCAGATGAAAGGGATAGAAAGAAATAGCATTATAAAACAGAATTGAAAAAAAAGGGGGCGGGATGGAGGGAGAGAGAGACAGAAGGGAGGTGATTGGAAAAAAAAGGGGAAAAGAACATATAGGAAGAAGGGAAGAGGGAGGGAAGGAAGAAGTTATTTATACACGTCACTGCTACTGTGGCAGGTCCTGTCTTCGCACACTGAAAGAATCAGTTCCAGCAACAAAAAACGGGGTGTGGAAAGAAGAGAAAAAAAAGAGATAAATATACAGCAAATAGAGCAGAAGAAGAAGAAGAAATAAAAAACAAGGGAAAAGTTTGGCAGCTTCAAATGTGCAGAAAGGAATATAGAAAACATCCACCAAGGCCCCCCCCCCCCCAGTCCCCCAGTCCCCCCCCCCCCACGCACACACACACCCCAGCTCCCCATTCCTAACACCCTAAACACCCCTAACACACAAACATCCCAACCCACCACCCCACCAAACACTATTCACAAAAACAAAAGAAAAACAAAAACTAAATAAAAGAAGGCGCCCGAAAAACTCACAGAAGAATACCCACAAGGGATTCCAGAAAGGTAATGGAAATGAATATAAAAACAAAGGCAAAAGAAAAGCCCACAAAAAAACAAAAAAAAAAAAAAAAACAGCAACAACAAATCAATAGAAGAATAAATGCAACAACAAAAATCACAAAAACAAAACAAAAGACAACAACAAAAACACCCAGGGCTGGGGAGGGGGGATTGGACGGGGGGGGCCTGGGGGGGTGGGAGAGAGAGAGAGATCGAGGGGGAGCGCGGGGGGAGGCGAGAGGGATAAAGGTTTGTTTTTTTTCCGGAATGACCCGAAAGTTGCCGAGTGGAAACCTCGGTGATTAGGGGTTTCTGCGCGAGGCACTGAGGCGAGGTTTGCACCCCTTTGATGTCGGGCCGTAATCCGCGCGAATGTGTCCACGTGCGGCTGGCATGGGCACGGGGAGGGGGAGAGAGGGGGGCCGGGGGGAGGGGGGTGGGTGCCGGGGTCAAAACCCCTTTACACTTCTGTTACAAGCTGGGAAAGTAGGAAAGAGGATGTGAAGGAACAGAGAGAGAGAGAGAGAGAGAGCAGGTGGGGGGTCTGGGAGTTAGGGAAGAGGGGTTAGGGGTAGATATAGGAGCTGAGAGGAGTGATTTGGGTAGAGGGCGTGCGTGTGAATGGGGTTGGTGTTGGGAGGGGGGGGGGGGTCGGGCAATGGAATGGTGGAGAAATTTTTAAGGAGTTTCTAGTATGGGGGTGAGGGTGGGGTGGCGCGGGATGAGGAAGGTGGGGGTGGGGGTGGGGGTGAAGGTGTGTGTGTGTGTGGGTGGGGGGTGCTAGGGGAGTGGAGGTTGGGTCGGAGAGGAGGAGGCGAGAGGGGGTGGGGGTGGGGGGGCTTTCCAAGCTGATGGCTTTTTATGAGGTGCCGGCAATATCGTCGCGTGATTCGTTTTGGCGGGTTATTTATTTACTTGTTTATTTGTTTGACTGTTTGTTTGTTTGTCTGTCTGTCTGTCTGTCTGTTCGTCCGTTTTTCATCTCCCTGTTCGGAATTTGTTTGTTTTATGTTTCTATCTGTTGATCTGTTTATTTGTTTGTTTGTCAGTCTGTTCGTCCGTTTTTGTTTTTTGTGTTTATTTGTTTTGTTTTGATTTTTATTAATCTCCCTATTCGTTTACTTGTTTATTTTATGTTTCGATCTGTCGTTCTGTTTATGCATTCATTATGATCACTTTATTCATTTACATATTTTGTATGCTCCCATTTTCTATTCCCCCGTCATTTGTCTTATCGTTATGACGGGCGCAATAGCCGAGTGGTTAAAGCGTTGGACTGTCCCGGGTTCGAATCACGGTGACGGCGCCTGGTGGGTAAAGGGTGGAGATTTTTACGACCTCCCAGGTCAACATGTGTGCAGACCTGCTAGTGCCTGAACCCCCTTCGTGTGTATATGCAAGCAGAAGATCAAATACGCACGTTAAAGATCCTGTAATCCATGTCAGCGTTCGGTGGGTTATGGAAACAAGAACATACCCAGCATGCACACCCCCGAAAACGGAGTATGGCTGCCTACATGGCGGGGTAAAAACGGTCATGCACGTAAAAGCCCACTCGTGTGCATACGAGTGAACGCAGAAGAAGAAGAAGTCTTATCGTTGTTCGGTTGGTTGGTTGTTTGGTTGTTCTTTCAGTTGGTTACCAAGATGTTCTGTTGTTTGTTTCGTTTGCTTGATAACTTGTCATCCGTTTATTGAACATATACTGTTTAATCAAATGTGCACATACACTAGACACGAAAGGTCAAGGATCACAATTCTGTAAGAAGCATGTTCTTAAAAGATTGAATATAAAATACACTAAATATCCTGAAACATCAGCATGTGTGGGTATTACATTAGATGGGCAATGTTTGGTTGTTTTTTTGGGTTTTTTGTTTGTTTTTGTTTTGTTGTTTTTTTTTGTTGTTGTTGTTGTTTTGGTTTTTTGGTGTGTGTTTTTTTGTTTGTTGTTGTTGTTTTTTTTGGGGGGGGTTCTTTCTTTTTTTTTGGGGAGGGGGGGGGGGGTACATGTTCGTTAGCTGTTAAACAAGAATGTTTATGGATCGCTTGCAAATTTTATGCAAAATTATGTTTAAAATGAATCTGGGTTAGCTGACCTAATATATATATATAAAAATGTAGACAAATCGATTTCTGTTTGTTTGATTTTTGTTGTTGTTGGTTGTTTGTTGTCGTTTCTTGTGACAAATACTAGTCTTGTGTCCTTTGCAAAGTTTGGGAAAGTTTTGAGAATATTTAAGGTCCGTTTCTCAGAAAAATCTGATGCAGCATGACACGAAATCTTTAAAGTCCGTTTTCTCAAAATGGTCGCCATGCTCCATATTACCTTCATAGTTATTCATCTCGGTCATTAAAAAGAAAATACATTATTGATACTTATATCAAGCTACATTCATTCTAGTTTTCAAATGTATACACATTTCAAAAAGTGAAAATTATAACTTATGTGTGGTTTTGAGGGAACGGGTCACAATTATGGTGTGGTTGTCAATATAGCAAGCATGCCACCACAAAGGAAACATGCATTGAGAAAGCAGACAGAAGAAGAGCCTTAACATTGATCCAGGAAGGGGTAGGATTGAGAGAAGAGCCTTAACATTGATCCAGGGAGGAGTAAGGTTGAGAGAAGAGCCTTAACATTGATCCAGGAAGGGGTAGTGTTGACAGAAGAGCCTTAACATTGATCCAGGAAGGGGTACTGTTGACAGAAGAGCCTTAACATTGATCCAGGAAGAGGTGGGTTGAGAGAAGAGCCTTAACATTGATCCAGGAAGGGGTACTGTTGACAGAAGAGCCTTAACATTGATCCAGGGAGGAGTAAGGTTGAGAGAAGAGCCTTAACATTGATCCAGGAAGGGGTAGTGTTGACAGAAGAGCCTTAACATTGATCCAGGAAGGGGTAGTGTTGACAGAAGAGCCTTAACATTGATCCAGGAAGGGGCAGGATTGAGAGAAGAGCCTTAACATTGACCCAGGAAGGGGTAGTGTTGAGAGAAGAGCCTTAACATTGATCCAGGAAGGGGTAGTGTTGACAGAAGAGCCTTAACATTGATCCAGGAAGGGGTACTGTTGCCAGATGAGCCTTAACATTGATCCAGGAAGGGGTAGGGATGAAAGAACAGCCTTAACATTGATCCAGGAAGGGGTAGTGTTGAGAGAAGAGCCTTAACATTGATCCAGGAAGGGGTACTGTTGACAGAAGAGCCTTGACATTGATCCAGGAAGGGGTACTGTTGACAGAAGAGCCTTAACATTGATCCAGGAAGGGGTACTGTTGACAGAAGAGCCTTAACATTGATCCAGGAAGAGGTGGGTTGAGAGAAGAGCCTTAACATTGATCCAGGAAGGGGTAGGCTTGAAAGAAGAGCCTTAACATTGATCCAGGAAGGGGTACTGTTGACAGAAGAGCCTTAACATTGATCCAGGAAGAGGTACTGTTGACAGAAGAGCCTTACCATTGATCCAGGAAGGGGTAGTGTTGACAGAAGAGCCTTAACATTGATCCAGGAAGGGGTAGTGTTGACAGAAGAGCCTTAACATTGATCCAGGAAGAGGTGGGTTAACAGAAGAGCCTTAACATTGATCCAGGAAGGGGTACTGTTGACAGAAGAGCCTTAACATTGATCCAGGAAGGGGTAGTGTTCAGATCGAAAGTGAAACTTATGCGCTCACTGGTTTAATCAATGCTTCTCAATGTATGCGAAAAGTGGACTCTCACTGCCGACCTCCAGAACAATATCCAAGTCAATGAAATTTGATGCTTCCAAAAGCTACTAGGCATCTCCGACACTGAGCACGTGACGAACACTGAGGTCCGAAAGAAGATCACCCAAACCATTGCACCCCACAATGACCTCCTTGCCGTCATCACGAGGAGGAAGCTAAAGTGGCACGGACACGTGGCAAGATTCGACGGGCTCGCAGAGACCATTCTTCAAGGCACCGTACCAGGCAGCAGGAAGAGAGGGGAAGGCACAAGACAAACGACAGCATCAAAGAATGGACAGTCCTAAGTTTCTCAGATTCCCAAAGAGCCGCGAGAGACAGGAACCGATGGAGAGAACTGGGCTGGAAATTATCTGCGGTGCCCCCACGACCCTCCACTGTGTTATGGGACAGGTGAAAGTGAACGAGGATAGTCGAATAAACATCTGGAGAGGTCCAGGTGAAGGGTTTGTTGACGGAGCTGTGCAGGAAGGTGAGCGTCATGTTGTGGACCTGAGGCGCGCTTCTCACACGCTAGTTAAGGAAGGTTCCTGCAGTCGGCTGGACAGCAACCCACAACATGCATGGAATCGTCCAGCGTGGCAAGATATGGAAGAGTCTGCATTCTGAAAGTTAAGACGCATGAATTGTGGCATGGTTTTGTTCATTGTTACGTTCAGTGTCGTGTCTTTTGGTTGGTATTCTGGAAGTTCGTTATCATCGTGTGTGTGTGGCTGGCTCACACAACGGCCCGTGTTGAGGCCTTGGGGTGAGGATGACTATCCTGTGGTTTTACCCTCATTCTTTTTTTTCTCGCGTCGATGTAGATATTCGTACGAGTTTACAAACAAGAAAAAGAACACCTCGGTCAAACAATCACATCAAAGGTTTCATTCTTGGAATTCTAACAAACCCGTCTGACTTTCTAATTTGCACAACACACACGCAAGCACGCACGCACACGCACACACACACACACACACACACACACACACACACACACACGTGTGTGTGAAGTGTGTGTGTGGGGTGGGGTGCGCCCAATCCCATAATATACCTTAACCCCTTTGGTACGCTTCAATACAGATTTCCAACTTTATGGCAGCAATCTTTTTTCCTTTTTTTTCTTTTTGTTTTGTTTTGTTTCGTTTTGTTTGTTTAATTATCGAAGGTAGCAATCGACAGGCGCTATGGCCGAGTGGTTAAAGCGTTGGACTTTCAATCTGAGGGTCCCAAGTTCGAGTCTCGGTAACGGCGCCTGGTGGGTAAAGATGGAGATTTTTTTTCCATCTCCTAACAAATGTGCAGACCTGCTTGTGCCTGAACCCCATTCGTGTGTATACGCAAGCAGAAGATCAAATACGCACGTTAAAGATCCTGCAATCCATGTCAGCGTTCGGTGGGTTATGGAAACAAAAACATTCCCCCGCATGCACCCCCCCCCCCCCCCCCGCCCCCGAAAACGGTGTATGGCTGCCTACATGGCGGGGTAATACCACTGAGATCGTGTTTATAGGTCAGTGGGTAATACACGTAAAAGCCTACTCGTGTACATACGAGTGAACGTGGGAGTTGCAGCCCACGAACGCAGAAGAGGAAGGAGAAGAAAGTAATAATCAAGAAAAGACTGGGGAAGTTACTGCTTAGTGGTTGGTGGTGCCTTTTTCTTTCCCTTTTCGGTTTCTTCTTCTTCTTCTTCTTCTTCTTCTTCTTCTTCTTCTTCTTCTTTTCATGGGAAATAAAAAAAGTGAACAGAAATAAGTTGAGTTTCTTCGTCGTGTGAAGGAGAGAGGAAGAAGAGGAACAGAGGGCTGTGTTCTGCACTGAGGAAACGGAAGGCCGATCCATTCAAATTACAACCCCACCCCTAGCCCCAACCCCACTCCCAAACCCCACCCACCCACCCCCAACCCACCCTCCTAGTCTCCAGAATTCCTTATCTTGCTCCCAGGGACGCACGGGCAGACGGGCCACGCTCAATACCCGAGATGCAACGCGCGCTCGCGTAACTTCCGCTCGGCTGCTGCCCATGGGCGGGACAGCGCAAGGGGAGGTAATTAAGAGGGTCGCAGATGGCCTGCATGGGCGACAACTGGTCAACGGTCCCACGTAATCACACTTGGCGCGGGTGTGGCGAGTCCAAGTGCAGAATTAATGACGGAAGGAAGGAGCGAGGGGCAGGGGCAAGTCTCACTGGGCGAGGGAGAGAGAGAGAGAGGATGGATGATGTGATAACATGATATGTGTGAGTGTGTGTGTGTGTGTGTGTGTGTGTGTGTGATAGAGAGGGAGAGAGAGAGAGAGGATGGATGGTGTGATAACATGACATGTGTGAGTGTATGTGTGTGTGTGTGTGTGTGTGTGTGTGATAGAGAGAGAGAGAGGATGGATGGTGTGATAACATGATATGTGTGAGTGTGTGTGTGTGTGTGTGTGTGTGTGTGTGTGTGTGTGTGTGTGTGTGTGTGATAGAGAGGGAGAGGGAGAGAGAGGATGGATGGTGTGATAACATGATATGTGTGAGTGTGTGTGTGTGTGTGTGTGTGTGTGTGTGTGTGTGTGTGTGTGTGTGTGTGTGTGTGTGTGTGTGTGTGTGTGTGTGTGTGTGTGTGATAAAGAGAGAGAGAGAGGATGGATGGTGTGATAACATGATATGTGTGTGTGTGTGTGTGTGTGTGTGTGTGTGTGTGTGTGTGTGTGTGTGTGTGATAGAGAGAGAGAGAGAGGATGGATGGTGTGATAACATGATATGTGTGCGTGTGAGTGTGTGTGTGTGTGTGCGTGTGTGTGTGTGTGTGTTAGAGAGTAAGTGTCCGTCCATATAAGTGCAAAAGCTTTTTTTTTCCCCCCAAAGCAGTCAATGCCCTGTCTCTCGAACAAATCCAGTATGCTCAAAGAGAAATACGCGCGCAATCAACAACCATTTACCACCAGCCCCGTCCACAATGATCTAATGTGTAATGTGCGTCTTATGTTCAAACATGTGTGTGTGTGTGTGTGTGTGTGTGTGTGTGTGTGTGTGTGTGTGTGTGAGTGAGAGAGAGAGAGAGAGAGAGAAAGTGTGTGTGTGTGTGTGTGTTGTGAGAGAGAGAATGAGAGAGAGAGCGAGAGAAAGTGTGTGTGTGTGTGTGTGTGTGTGTGTGTGTGTGTGTGTGTGTGTGTGCATGCACATGTTCTTAAATTGATATGCATATGCGTGTGTCCAAAATTCTACTGTATCTGTTTGTATCTGATTTTAGATTTATGTGTGTACCTTTATAAGAGCTAACCCTCCCCCCCACCCCCACTTCCGACCTTCCAATATTCCTAGTGACCCAGGTACACTTGGTAGTCAAGACACGTTCTATTCTATTCTATTCTATTCTATTCCAAGTGCAGAGGACGTGGTGGCCTTTGCAGCCGGCTGCATTGGTAGTGACTGACATGGTGGTCAGTTTGGCGTGAGCACAGTCCTTGCATATCCAGTTTAATCGTTTATGCCTCCAGACACCGTGGGTTCTTAGCAACCTGCCTCCCGCAGGAGAGACGTCACATCTCGAAACCCGATCTGGCGTAAAACTTGGGCGAGATGACCGGAATGGAATAAACAGCTAAACAATCAACTCCCTCAGTCTTCTGTCGGTTCCTCTCCACGTCTGTCTGTCTGTCTTTCTTTCTGTCTGTCAGTTAGTTGGTGCCTTTCATTCCTCTGTGTGTGTGTGTGTGTGTGTGTGTGTGTGACTGTCTGTCTGTCTGTCTCTCTATCTCACTCTCTCTCTCTCTCTCTCTCTCTCTCTCTCTCTCTCTCTATCTGTGTCTGTCTGTCTGTCTGTCTGTCTGACTCTCTCTCTCTCTCTCTCTCTCTCTCTCTATCTATCTATCTATCTGTGTCTGTCTGTCTGTCTGTCTGTCTGTCTGTCTGTCTGTCTCTCTCTCTCTCTCTCTCTCTCTCTCTCTCTCTCTCGCTATCTGTGTCTGTCTGTCTCTGTCTGTCTGTTTGTCTGCCTCTCTCTCTCTCTCTCTCTCTCTCTCTATCTGTGTCTGTCTGTCTGTCTGTCTCTCTCTCCCCCCCTCTCTCTCTCTATCTGAGCCTGTCTGTCTGTCTGTCTGTCTGTCTGTCTGTCTGTCTGTCTGTCTCTCTCTCTCTCTCTCTCTCTCTCTCTCTCTATCTATCTGTCTGTGTCTGTCTGTCTGTCTGTCTCTGTCTCTCTCTCTCTCTCTCTCTCTCTCTCTCTCTCTCTCTCTCTCTCTGTCTGTCTGTGTCTGTCTGTCTGTCTGTCTCTCTCTCTCTCTCTCTCTCTCTCTCTCTCTCTCTCTCTCTCTCTCTCTCTCTCTCTCTCTCTCTCTGCCATTCTTACTTTCTCACCACCACACCTCTCCTTCCATTACTGAATATGCATGGCTTTATTGTATTGTATTGTATTGTATTGTATTGTATTTAACTGCTTATAATTATCTTCTGTGCATGCTTATTTCCTTTCTTGTGTGTTACTGTTGAGGATGTGTTTGGCTTTCACCATTCTTCTGCTAAAATTTTTCTTTGTCCTAAGGGCCTGATGTAAAAAGCATATTGTGTTTCTTCCTTTACCGTCTTGAAATGAAATTTCGTTTCGTTTCTGTTGCATTTTAGTTTCTCTGTGCGCGCGCGCACGTGTGTGTGCGTGTGTGTGCGCGCGCGCGCGCGTGTGTGTGTGTATATGTGTGTGTGTGTGTGTGTATGTGTGTGTGTGTGTGTCTGTGTGCATAATTTGCGTCCGAACTTTTAGATATTTTTGCAGACTTGTTGATGATACCCTAAGATTACTGTGTGAAAATTTTCAGTGAATTCGGTTTCTCTATCACTGAGAAAATACTTGTCAAAAAGCGGTTCACGTTTTGAGGACACCCGATATAATGCAGTACTGTGTAGTGAAGGCCGTGTTTCAGGGCGGGGAGTAGATGTAAAAAATAAAAAAAAAAAGCGCGCCAGTGCTTATCTATTATCCTCAAAAATAAACAATTTTGCCTCTGTCTGTCTGTCTGTCTGTCTGTCTGTCTGTCTGTCTCTCTCTCTCTCTCTCTCTCTCTCTCTCTCTCTCTTGCCTCTGTCTGTCTGTCTGTCTGTGTCTGTCTGTCTGTCTGTCTCTCTCTCTCTCTCTCTCTCTCTCTCTCTCTATCTATCTATCTATCTATCTATCTATCTCTCTCTCTATTTTTCTGTCTGTCTGTCTGTCTGTCTGTCTGTCTCTCTCTCTCTCTCTCTCTCAAGATATAATACAGATGGACAGATGTGTGTGTGTGTGTGTGTGTGTGTGTGTGTGTGTGTGTGTGTGTGTGTGTGTGTGTGTGTGTGTGTGTGTGTGTGTGTGTGTGTGACTTACAAGCTTACAAATTGCTGTACGTTTTAGATGTAAGGGGTAAAAAAGAATTGGGCTACAAAACGTGCGTGTTTGTTTGCTTGAGTATGGGTTTGGACATGTATGGTTGAGTCAGGGAGTGGGTTGTGAAGCTGGTTTTGTAAATGTTTTTCGGCAACGTTTGATAGATTGTAGATGGCAGGATTGGAATCGACATATTTACACAAGTGAAAGGTTTGGTGTGTATAGAACGTTTTGTGTTTTGCATGATTTGAAGCCATGTTGCGTTTAAATCTGGAAAGACACTTGAAATATGTGACGACCAAGTTTAGACTAGGAATCTCTTATTTGACTGTGCATTACTTTAGATACCAAGAAGTTAGAGATTCTGATCTAATGTGCCCTATGTGTAAACAATTAAAGGAGGATGAAGTGCATTTTGTTCTCAGTTGCGAAGGACTCAAAGATATTAGAGAGAAATATATTCGGACCAAATATTATCGACACCTTTGTCTCTGTAAATTGACTTTATTTTTATCTTGTACTGACGATAGCGTTGTTAGAAATGTGTCTATTTATCTTTATAAAACCTTTAAGTATAGAGAAATTGCTGTTTCATAATCTGATCAAAGATTTGTAACATTTAATTTTGTATCTTATACAGTCCTTATGTTCATGTCTAAACTTATAGGAGATGGTGCCTCTTAGGGTGTGTGTTTCACGTTTGAGGAAGTAGCATGCAGGATACTTTTTTGAACTTTGAGGAAGTGGTGCTTTTTAGGGTATCTGTTCCACCTGTAAGGAAGTGGTGCTTTTTAGGGTATCTGTTCCACCTTTAAGGAAGTGGTGCTTTTTAGGGTATCTGTTCCACCTTTGAGAGAGCAGTGCCTTTTAGGGTATCTGTTCCACCTGTAAGGAAGTGGTGCTTTTTAGGGTATCTGTTCCACCTGTAAGGAAGTGGTGCCGTTTAGAGTATCTGTTCCACCTTTAAGGATGTTGTGCCTTTTAGGGTATTTGTTTCACCTTTAAGGAAGTGGTGCCTTTTGGGGTATCTGTTTCAACTTTTAGGGTATCTGTGCCACCTTTGAAGAAGTAGTGCCTTTTAAGGTATCTGTTCAACCTTTGAGAGAGCAGTGCCTTTAAGGGTATCTGTTATACCTTTAAGGAAGTGGTGCCTTTTAGGGTATCTGTTTCACCTTTGAGAGAGCAGTGCCATTTTAGGGTATCTGTTCCATCTTTGAGGAAGTGGTGTCTTTTAGGGTATCTGTTCAACCTTTGAGAGAGCAGTGCCTTTGAGGGTATCTGTTATACCTTTAAGGAAGTGGTGCCTTTTAGGGTATCTGTTTCACCTTTGAGAGAGCAGTGCCTTTTAGGGTATCTGTTATACCTTTGAGGAAGTGGTGCCTTTTAGGGTATCTGTTCCACCTTTAAGGATGTTGTGCCTTTTAGGGTATCTGTTCCACCTTTAAGGATGTTGTGCCTTTTAGGGTATCTGTTTCACCTTTAAGGAAGTGATGCCTTTTAGGGTATCTGTTTCACCTTTGAGGAAGTGGTGCCTTTTAGAGTATCTGTTCCACCTTTGAAAGAGCAGTGCCTTTAAGGGTATCTGTTATACCTTTGAGGTAGTGGTGCCTTTTAGGGTATGTGTTCCACCTTTGAGGAAGTGTTGCCTTTTAAGGTATCTGTTCCACCTTTAAGGATGTGTTGCCTTTCAGGGTATCTGTTCCACCTTTGAGGAAGTGTTGCCTTTTAGGATATTTGTTCCACCTTGGAGGAAGTGGTGCCTTTTAGGGTATCTGTTCCACCTTTGAGGAAGTGGTGCCTTTTAGGGTATTTGTTCCACCTTTTAGGGTATCTGTTTCACCTTTGAGGAAGTAGTGTCTTTTAGGGTATCTGTTCCACCTTTTAGGGTATCTGTTTCACCTTTTAGGGTATCTGTTCCACCTTTTAGGGTATCTGTTTCACCTTTGAGGAAGTAGTGTCTTTTAGGGTATCTGTTCCACCTTTTAGGGTATCTGTTCCACCTTTTTTAGGGTATCTGTTTCACCTTTGAGGAAGTAGTGTCTTTTCGGGTATCTGTTCCACCTTTGAGGAATTGGTACCTTTTAGGGTATCTGTTCCACCTTTCAGGGTATCTGGTCCACCTTTGAAAAAGTGGTGCCTTTTAGGGAATCTATTCCACCTTTGAGGAAGTGGTGCCTTTTAAGGTATTTATTTCACCTTTACGAGTGTAGTGCATTTTAGGGTAACTGTTACACCTTAGTGCCATGTCGAATACCTGTCACATGCAGTACCGTTTAGGGATGCCTGTCTTTCGTTTGATTATTGCTTTGTAAAGTGCCTATCTGACCGTTGAGGAGGCAGTGCCTTTTAGGGTACATGTATTACATTGAGGAGGCAAGCCTTTTATGGATAACTTTCTTACGTTTGAGGGGGTAGCGCCTTTCGGGAGGCACTAGTCTCATCTTTCAGGTACTTCTTAACGTTTGAGGAGATAGTGCCTTTTGGGGCACTAGTCTCATCTTTGAGGAGGCAGTGCCTTTTAGGGGTACTTCTTGACTTTTGAGAAGGTAGTACCTTGTTAAGCACCCGCCTTACCTTTGAGCAGGTCGTGCTTTTTAGGGGTGTCCGTCTTATCGTTTCGAGGAGGTATGGCAGCGTCTTTCAGGTGAACATTTGAGGACACATCAACTTTCTGTCGTGGAAAGCAATTTTTTTGAGGAGGTCGTGTTTTTCGATTACTTATCTAAGCACGGAGAAGGCAGT
>NC_134886.1:35484429-35489429 GCF_041734735.1 Babylonia areolata
GTTTGTTTGTTTGTTGTTGTTTTTTGTTGTTGTTGTTGTTTGTTTTGTTTTTGTTTTTTGTTGTTGTTTTTTGTTGTGGGTTTTTTGTGTGTGTTTGTTTGTTTGTTTTGTTTGTTTGTTTGTTGTTGTTTTTTGTTGTTGTTGTTGTTTGTTTTGTTTTTGTTTTTTGTTGTTGTTTTTTGTTGTTGTTTTTTGTTTGTTTGTTTGTTTGTTGTTTTTGTTGTTGTTGGTGGTGGTGGTGGTGGTGTTGTTTTTTGTCTCTGACCGAAAACTGGTGCTATATAAGTAAGTATCGATGATAATGATAATGATGATCGTCATCGTCATCATTCAAATCATCATCATCATAAAACTCTGCCCTTCGTTGGTACACGCTCTCTGATTCTGGGTACAAATACAGTAAATTTCTAAAAATCAGAATTGAAAGTGAAACTTAATAAGAAGAAGAAGAATGATAATAACGGACATTAATTTACCAGCGCTTTCCTCATTACACAAAGCGCTTTACAATCCACACAGACTCGCATATAAAAAAACACTGAGTCCTCAACTCACAATCATGCACAATAAACATATCTATGCCCATACAAATCCGTACGTACAATACAAACATACGTACACATATATATGCATGCATGCATGCATGCATCAATACATCCATTACATACATTCGACGCATACACAATACAGCGTTACAATATACCTGCACAATAAACTAACAACTTTCATGTATGAGAAAGGGTTTAGAGGAAATGCTGCTGGAAGAGGAAAGTCTTGAGGTTAGATTTAAAGGAAGGCAGTGAGGGCCTGTGACGGACGTGGTGAGGCAAAGAGTTCCATATTTGAACAGCAGATGATGAAAAGGCTCAACCACCGTACTGTTGGCTTTTGTATTTGGGGACGCGGATGGTTCTGTCATCGGCAGCAGAGCGAAGAGAGCGGGAGGGTACATAGATTTGAAATATGTCAGATATGGCATACCTCGATAGTTTCACGCCATCTTTTACTCTGTCCGCAGACATGAAAATGATGCAACACTTTTACTCTGTCCGCAGACATGGAAATGATGCAACACTTTTACTCTGTCCGCAGACATGGAAATGATGCAACACTTTTACTCTGTCCGCAGACATGGAAATGATGCAACAGTTTTACTCTGTCCACAGACATGGAAATGACGCAATGTTTTACTCTGTCCACAGACATGGAAATGACGCAATGTTTTACTCTGTCCACAGACATGGAAATGACACAATGTTTTACTCTGTCCACAGACATGGAAATGACACAATGTTTTTTACTCTGTCCACAGACATGGAAATGACACAATGTTTTACTCTGTCCACAGACATGGAAATGACGCAATGTTTCACTCTGTCCACAGACATGGAAATGACGCAATGTTTTACTCTGTCCACAGACATGGAAATGACGCAACGTTTTACTCTGTCCACAGACATGGAAATGACGCAATGTTTTACTCTGTCCACAGACATGGAAATGATGCAACACTTTGACTCTGTCCACAGACATGGAAATGACACAATGTTTTACTCTGTCCACAGACATGGAAATTACGCAATGTTTTACTCTGTCCACAGACATGGAAATGACGCAACGCTTCCGCCCATCCGGGTCCTTCAGCAGCGCTCTGAGCACGAGCGCCACGCAGACTTACTGCAGCAACGGGAACAGCATCAGCACCCAGACCCTGGACAGTATGGAACGGGACTTCGACGATGATGACGTGGAGTTATGACGTCACTGCTATCTGGCCTCCCGCTCTTTGTTAGAATTCCAGTTGTAAGACGTTAATTAAATCAAGGGTTTGTTTGTGCTATGAGGAAAAAAAAAAAATTATAGGTGCATGCCGAGAGTTCTTTTTTCTTCTTCATCTTCTTGTTATTGGTATATTCGTTCTCCTTGGTGTGACGTTTTTTTGTGTGTGTTTTTTTTTATAATAAATCTTTGGTGAGTGTAGGTCTACGATGCACACAGTCTTCTTCTGTTTTTTTGTTGTTGTTTTTTTTGTTTTGTTTTGTTTTGTTTTTCATAGTTAAAATCATTGGGGTTTGTTGGTTGGGTGTTGTTGGGTTTTTTTTTAATGAATAACGAATGTTGTTTTCTTTTCTGCAGAATTTTGCCATGGACTGTTCTGTTGAATGATAACTAACTGGTTCTGGCAAGTCATTCATGCTACTGGCCATTGAGAGTCTTTGTGAGGGTTGGGATGGGGATGGAGAGAGAGGGAGAGAGAGAGAGAGAGAGAGAGAGAGAGAGAGAGAATGTGTGTGTATGCGTGTAAAAGTCAGTGAATAGGTTTTCAGGTGGGGGGGTTTTCTCGTTCTCAAATTTTATCTGACTGACTGGCATTGGAAACATTCAAGGGGAATGTCCCGAGTGAGAAACAAAAATAATGTGGTTTTGGGAGCCCCGTGACGGTGAAAATGGAGAAATTCTTATCCCATTTCGAATGGCATACAGCATAAACATTCCGTCATCTAAATCCCAGTCTTAACTGTCTATGAAACGCCAGTGATGTGTTAAATTATCATGAGCTTTGTATTCAGTGTAAACCTAGATGTTTGTTATGTTTTGACGAATGATTGGTTCAGAAAAAAAAAAGAAAAAAAAATATTGGTCGTCTTTAAGCGTGTGTGTTTCCCCAAGCACAATCTGTTGTGATTTCCTTTCTTTCTTGCACGTACTTAAAGAATGATTGTATACAACAAAGACTGGACACATTCTTGCCATATTGATGGAATTATTCTAATCACAGAACAACGTGTACTGTCATTCTTTGCTAAAGTGTGAAATATGTTGTTGCAATATTCTTACAGTACGAAACCTCGAGCTCAGAAGTTATTGAGTGATTTGTATTGAATGGCAACACCTGTCATTCATCACCATCATCCCCCTTTATGTGTGAATTATTCGGAGCTAGATTTAGTTGATCACACTTAGAAGAGAAGCGCGGGAGTCCAGTAGAGTGTGGTAGTGTTCACTTTATCGGTGTGTGTGTTTTCCACTTGGTAGCTTGTTTCTGTTTAGCGTTAACTGCCGTGTCACCGCGACATCATTTCCCCTGGAGTAACATTATTTTAGTCTTGTTTATCATGAATCTCCCAAGACATATTTCGTTTTATCTTATTGCATGTCTCATTATTGTGGGTATGTGTACAGATTTCGAACAAGCTATCCACGCGCGTGTGTGTGTGTGTGAGAGAGAGAGAGAGAGAGAG
The DNA here is from genome assembly GCF_041734735.1 of Babylonia areolata. Lineage (NCBI taxonomy): Eukaryota > Metazoa > Mollusca > Gastropoda > Neogastropoda > Buccinidae > Babylonia > Babylonia areolata. The sequence goes on from NC_134886.1 coordinate 35,487,672, forward strand.
TGTGTGTGTGTGTGTGTGTGTGTGTGTGAGAGAGAGAGAGAGAGAGAGAGAGAGAGATAAAACGTGGTACACAGTCACATTTCCAACCGGTCAAAACTCACGCTTTGATCACTGACCATAGACCATAGCCAGATGTTAGGCAAACCTGGAGTGAAACGGTCGCTGAATCAATTAAGAAATCCTACCTGACACCAATCACACTCACAGTCATCAGCGGAACAGACCGTCACCACAGTGTACCCTGCAGGTGAGTTCAGTTTCTGAAGTGACAAGCATCCAGACCAAGTCTCCAGCAGCTAGCTATAAAACTCTTGTGTTCATGATATTGTTCAAGTGAACTCCCAGTCCCTCAGCTACAGAAGGGGTGCGATCCCACTATTTCCACAGTAGGGGCATGGTTTGGCAACGATGAAGCAGCAGGCAGACTCTGCGAGGCAGGTAGCAGATTGGAACAGACTGCTGGTGCGTCCTGTGTCCTATGGAGGACACCATTAACCCCTTGACTTCCCTGTCCGTGGAATACAAGGGTCACAGTGACGTAACTGATGACATCAAAAGAAGGGGAACAACTGTGGAAGGCTAACAATTTACACATTATTTTTTTTTTTTATTGAGAATTGTGTATTTTCAGACTGTGTTCTCACTTTTCGGCTGATTGTTCTGGATATTTATATATGACTTGAAACATCACTTTCTGGTGGTGGGTTTTTTTTGGTTTTTCTTTCTTTCTTTCTTTCTTTCTTTCCTTCGTGGTAGCCAAAGGGTTAACTGAAGCCACCCTGTCTGAGAGCTCCATGAAGACAGTGTCTTCAGAGGACAACGTCAACAGCTAGCCTGCAGCACAACACGTCACCTTCTTCAGACTTGACAGCACTGTCAATGCCCCTCCCTCACTACCATCTCCCGATGGATATCGGCGCACAGAGGAGTGTCTGTATGGATCCAGTCCACAGACACCAGCCAACCCCCACCCTGCAGCCCTCCCCTACATCCGCTATCCCTGGGCCCACCGGACCATTTTTCTGGCCCTGTGACGTGGACCTCGAGAAACTCTGGCGATCTGTCATTACCTCTGTGATGGACAGTAGACTCCTTTACTGACCAACACAGGACACTGTTGTGGACGCAGGATGTGTATGTACTGGGCGCACTGGGATATTTGTCTGTTTGTTTTGTTTTGTGGTGTGGGTTTTTTTCCGTGAGAGACGGTGTGTCCTGATTGCAAAAGGTGCGATTCTTTTTTTATGTCAGTGGCATGCTGAGCGTTCAGAACTTCATTGTTTCAGTTGGTGGTGGTGGTGGTGGTAGTGGTAGTGGGTGGCAGAGACAATGTGAGGGAGTTTAACTGTAGCGTGTGTATGCTGGGCATAGTATTCTCTGTTACACTGTTGATTTTGTGTGTGTGTGCGTGTGTGTGTGTGTGTGTGTGTGTGTGTGTGTGTGTGTGTGTGTGTGTGTGTGTTGCTGTTATTGTTCGCTTGCATACCTGTCCACATGTACATACATAAGTATGTATGTGGAAATGATTATTTGTATTCGTGTATAGACGTGGACAACGCCCTTCCTAGATCTTCGTCAGCGAAGCCAGGCCATGATTCGTGTATGGGCACGATTCTGCATCTTTTTTTAAGCGGCACATTAACTGGTATATTCTGCACCACATACGTGGTAGGGTAAGGGATGTAGTCTGGCGATTCTGTTGTATTGAACCTCGGGGTTCTATTTATCTCATGTCTTCACGACTTATATCAGTTGCTC
>NC_134886.1:35496929-35506929 GCF_041734735.1 Babylonia areolata
GTATGGGACAGATACAATGATGAACTGATATGAAGCTGAGCTCCACTGCTGAGCAACACTGGGTGTGTTGTCTTGGGAGTTTGTGTGCACTAACTCACCATTACACCACAAAACAAACACAGACACGGTGGTTTGTCAGGGGCCCAGCGGTTGCTTCCAAGTCACACAAAGCACTTAGCCTTCAGTATGATGGTCTTAGGTTCGAATCCAAGTACTGCCAGGTGGAGTAAGTTTGGAGACGTCGTTTTTCGTCGTTTATTCATTTATAGTCTGTTCATCTAAGATGATGATATTAGACTGAAAATAAATGATATTATCATTATTATTATCATTATTGTCATTAATTGTATTATTATTTTTCTATCATAATGGTGATTATTATTATCATTAAATAGAAGTCATTTGTGAAAATCGATGCCAGGGGAAGGAATATTTGGAGAATTTTTCTTCCAGTATCCTCGGTCAGCAGAATGCATTCAATGCCTGAACCCATAATGCACGCAAAAGTCATAGTTATATTATACGCAAGTTAAGGATCCCATGATCCATGTCAAATCTCGATGAAAACAATATACACACCATGAACCATGCGTTATAAAATGGTGGAACCCACTAACAGAACTAACCAAAACAGCACCAACTCTTAACCAATTCAAGAATCTTCTGGACGCTGATATAAATGTAAAGATAAAAAAGTATGAATATGATGGTTAAATTACTCGTAGGAAAATTACCGCATGCAATGCAGACACTACTCAATGTTGACGAAAAAGAAGGGACATCAAAAAGGCCGCGAGGCCTACTTCGTCCCTATTCTATACCTATACCTATACCTATACCTATGAACAAACCAACCACAACATTACTGCATTGTCAGCAAAGTGAGGTTTGTCTTGTACTGGTCAGAACAAGGCTTGGCACTTGATCTGCAACGGCCTAACCAGTGGTGAAGGTCACCTGATTTTATCGGAGGCACCGGGGCAGAATCGGTTAGGCGTTGTTGGACTTCTGATCCAGTGTTCACCGGTGATCAGAGTTCGAGCCCTCGTTGCAGCAAGGCGTGCTGTTCTTGGGAAAGGCACGGTTTTTTGACTCACTTGTGTAAACAAAGTGAGTCTGTGTTTTAACCCGGTGTTCGGTTGTCTGTGTGTGTGTGTGTGTGTGTGTGTGTGTGTGTGTGTGTGTGTGTGTGTGTGTGTGTGTGTGTCCGTGTGTCTGTGTGTCCGTGGTAAACTTTAACATTGACATTTTCTCTGCAAATACTATGTCAGTTGACACCAAATTTGGCATAAAAATAGGAAAAATTCAGTTCTTTCCAGTCATCTTGTTTAAAACAATATTGCACCTCTGGGATGGGCACAAAAAAATTAAAAAAAGAAGCCTAATTATATGCAAACTGCATTTACTGTTATATTTATATTTTTTGTATTCTCTAAACTTGGCACTTTGACCTCTTATTCTGACACAACAACAAGAGGAGTCATTACTATCATTTTTTGTTCAAACAGGAACTTCTTTTGCTAAGCATGGAATTTTTATTTATTTTGCAAACGTTTTGGTGCAGATAGTAAAAAAGGGAAATTACTCTGTAGTTAATGCTAGGGGACGTAATTTATCACAAGTGAGTCTTGAAGGCCTTGCCTCTCTTGTTGTTGTTGTTGTTGTTGTTGTTGTTGTTTGCTGTTGTTGTTGTTGTTTTACTGCGATTGTCCACATTTCACCCAGTCACCTGGGCAAGGATAAAACAGTTATTAAAGGAGAGGATTGGGGCCCGCCTGTCTGTGCTGATCCCGAAACACAGTGGATGTGAATTCATTGGCCCGATGGCCTGAAAAGGTCAACTCATAATACTCCAGGTACGAGTTACCTCGTACATGATTTCTTCCCCTGTGGACCTGGTACGAGTTTTCTCGTACCAACACACTGTTCTGATTTCGTTTATTCTTGCTTGGTACAGTTGGCATTCTAAACTGAACCGTTTACGGATTCCGGAAGCATGAAAACGAAGCTTTGTTTGACCGATTAATTCAACAATTATCCATTGATTTAGTCTGTCTCAGTTAACAATCCTACTATTCCCTGCTGTGGTCTCATGTAGTGCTGGTTCAGGGGGGTTGTAGCAGGCATGTTGCTGTGGGGTATTAAAGGACCTGCTACCTGTTAAATATCCTTTTCTTCTTTACATCTACCACATTTAAGATGTCGGAAAATCCACAAGAGCCTAGCGAAATGGGTCGGAAATTTAACAAAGAGACGTCCACTGAACAGTACAAGCAGCGTGTTGCCGTTTGTGTCCTGTTGCTGCTCGACATATATCAGAGACTGACATAAGCTTCTCTGGATTCTCCCGTCGTGACCGACGGATGAGTAGACAGGCAGATCATCTGCTGGTGTGGGTCCTCATGTGGGAATGAAGACCAATGCCTGAGGTACAAGAACGTCCACAGACGCTGCCCCGTTTTGTCCCATTCCTCTTTTCCTGGATTGCAGCTGCTCTGTTGCGCTCAAATGTCTTTGTGCCCTGGGCACACTGTTGCTTCCACTGTGTTCTGTCAAGGGCTACATCTTCCCAGGAAGCAGTGCCGATGTAACAGCTTCTGAGGTTAGCCTTCAAGGTGTCTTTGTATCTCTTGAGAGGTCCTCCTTGGTCACGTTGTCCTTCCTTCAGTTGTCCACAGAGCAGCATCTTTTGAATTCTGCTGTCCTCCATACGGACAACGTGTTCTGTCCATCGGAACTGGCTTTTGATGAGTATACACTTCTTCTGGTATTCCAACAACAAAGTGTGAACTGTATGATCAATGCTTCCTCCATTGCAATAAGTATTCATTTACAGCTTAGTCTTTTGTGAAGGACTAAAACTCTTAAACTAGGAGACAAGACTGGTTCTTAGTGCTGCAGCCTTGGGGACTAGTTGGCCTTTGGGGGGCCATCCCAACGCCGACTGTCCTAAGGTCCTCTTGGCCGAGAGAGTTGGGGTTTACTGTGAGCAGGTCAAGATGGAAGATTGCATACAATATATGATAAATACTCGTGTGTTGGTGCCCGTTTCCATGTTGCGCACGGCTTAGGTCTCGTTTCTATCGAGGTGAATTCTTACTGATCCTCGACTATTCGCCGTTCATGAATGATCGTTTGGTTTATATGATTGTTGTTGTTTTGTTTTTGTTTCGTCTCCATAGTATTCCCAGTGAAACCACGTCGTTCATTCAGTTACAAGTTTCCAGTCTTCTTGTTCATGCATTCAGTTACTTACGTAGTTCTCGTTATTTCCCCTGTACTGTCAGACCAAGTTCTTATCATTCTCCCCTTTACTGTCAGACTTTGGAACTTTCTTCCACTTGCAGCCGCCACCACAAACTTTCCCTCACAGGTCTTAAAACAATGGTCCAAGGTCTCTGTGAACCAGAGTCTTTCTCTCACAGGTCTTCAAACAATGGTCCAAGGTCTCTGTGAACCACAGTCTCGGTTACTCTCTTTGTGTCTTCCTCTTTCCGCACTCTCCTTTTTCGTTTATTTTTCTTCCGAGACAGGGCACACAAAGAAACTGCATGCACCATAACAGAACCAGTGCTTGATATCGTCCACACGAGAACGAAGACATGACTTCTTCTTTGTTCTTCAGTGTTCACAAATGGAATTCGTAGTGGTCAATTTGGATTTCACCAACATCAATCACTGTGGGGTTTTATTTGTTTTAAAGCAAATCCTGATTCCTGTCATTTATTAATTTTCTTTCATTCCCATGAACTGTGAATATCCAGTTTCACACAAGAATAAAAATGTCATGCGCATTGGTTTAAAAAAAAAAAAGAAGTTATATTTTCTTCTATGTTTTCATGATTATGTTTGATATTTTAGTACGCTAGTTTTCTAAATTTTTGTCACAACCGACCTGCCATACTCGCAACTCACACCTTTTTGTCCCTTCCCCTTTTTTTTTTTTTTTTTTTTTTTTTTTTTTTTTTGCTGTTGTATTTTGTTTGTTTTTTTGTTTTTTAGTTTCCTTTAAAGAGAGAATGGAAGCGTTTGCTATGATATGTTCAATATTACATGGGGTTTTTGGGGTTGGTTTTTTTTTGGGGGGGGGGTTGTTTGTTTGTTTGTTTTTTTGGGGGGGTTGACATTTCTACTTGCATAATGATCATCAAAGGATTTGTGTCTGCATGACTTCTTTTTTTGTGTTTTTTTTCTCTCTTCTAATGATTGTGATGTGATCTTCCATGCTCTTGACTTCATTGTTTGGTAAATGAGATCAACATTTCTTGAAATAAAACTTCTCTCAACTTGATTGCTTGTGTGTGTGTGTGTGTGTGTGTGTGTGTGTGTGTGTGTGTGTGTGTGTGTGTGTGTGTGTGTGTGTGTGTGTTGCCTCTGACCTGTACCAAAAGTATCAGTAGCTCAAGGAGGTGTCACTGCGTTCGGTCAAATCCATATACGCTACGCCACATCTGCCAAGCAGATGCCTGACCAGCAGCGTAACCCAACGCGCTTGTGTGCTTAAAATAGCTAGTTAATCACATGTATAAGGTGTAGTATCTAACCATGTGCGTATATGCTTACAAACAAACGGCCACCACACGCCCTCCCACAGCACAAAACATTCTCAATCATTTTCTCTGTCTCATCATGACACACCATCTCTGTCTCTCCAGACTCACCACGACACACCATCTCTCTCTCTCTCTCTCTCTCTCTCTCTCTCTCTCTCTCTCTCTCTCTCTCCAGACTCACCGAGACAAACCATCTCTGTCTCTCCAGACTCATCGTGACATATCTCTATCTCTCCATGCGCACCACACACCATCTCTCTCTCTCTCTCTCTCTCTCTCTCTCTCTCTCTCTCTCTCTCTCTCTCTCTCCAGACTCACCGTGACACACCATCTCTATCTCTCCATGCTCACCATGACACCCCATCTCTATCTCTCCATGCTCACCGTGACACACCATCTCTGTCTCTCCACATTCACCACACACCATCACTCTCTCTCTCTCCAGACTCACAACGCACCATCTCTATCTCTCCAGACTCACCATGACACACCATCTCTATCTCTCCAAACTCACTACACACCATCTCTATCTCTCCAGACTCACCAATCACCATCTGTCTCTCCAGACTCACCGTGACGCACTATCCCTATCTCTCCATGCTCACCGTGACACACCATCTCTATCTCTCCAGATTCACCGTGACACACCATATCTATCTTTCCAGGCTCACCATGACATACCATCTCTATTTTTCAAGACTCACCATACACCATCTCTATCTCTCCAGACTCACCGTGACACACCATCTCTCTATCTCTCCAGACTCACCATGACACACCATCTCTATCTCTCCATGCTCACCACACACCATCTCTGTCTCTCCATGCTCACCATGACACACCATATCTGTCTCTCCAGACTCACTGTGACACACCATCTCTGTCTCTCCCGACTCACCGAGACACATCATCTCTATATTTCTGGACTCACCATGACACACCGTCTCTATCCCTTCAGACTCACCGTGACACACCATCTCTATCTCTTCAGACTCACCATGACACACCATCTCTATCTCTTCAGACTCACCACACACCATCTCTATCTCTTCAGACTCACCATGACACACCATCTCTATATCTCCAGACTCACCATGACACATCATCTCTGTCTCTCCAGACTCACCATGACACACCATCTCTATCTCACCATGCTCACCGTGACACCCCATCTCTGTCTCACCAGACTCACCGTGACACACCATCTCTATCTCTTCAGACTCACCACACACCATCTCTATCTCTTCAGACTCACCATGACACACCATCTCTATATCTCCAGACTCACCATGACACACCATCTCTATCTCACCATGCTCACCGTGACACACCATCTCTGTATCTCTAGACTCATCGTGACACACCATCTCTGTCTCTCCAGACTCACCACACACCATCACTTCAGACCCACCACACACCATCTCTGTCTCTCCATACTCACCACACAGTGATGGCCTAGAGGTAACGCGTCCGCATAGGAAGCGAGAGAATCTGAGCGCGCTGGTTCGAATCACGGCTCAGCCGAACGATATTTTCTCCCCCTCTACTAGACCTTGAGTGGTGGTGTGGACGCTAGTCGTTCGGATGAGACGATAAACCGAGGTCCCGTGTGCAGCATGAACTTAGCGCACGTAAAAGAACCCACGGCAACAAAAGGATTGTTCCTGGCTAAATTATGAGGAAAAATCCACTTCGATAGGAAAAAACAAATAAAACTGCACGCAGGAAAAAAAAATATAAAAAAACGGGTGGCGCTGTGGTGTAGCGATGGGCTCTCCCTGGGGAGAGCAGCCCGAATTTCACATAGAGAAATCTGTTGTGATCAAAAGAAATACAAATACAAATACAAATAAAATACAAATACAAAATACACTATCTCTGTCTCTTCAGACCCACCACACACCATATCTCTCTCTCCAGACTCACCGTGACACACCATCTCTGTCTCTCCAGACACCGTGACACACCATCTCTGTCTCTCCAGACACCGTGACACACCATCTCTGTCTCTCCAGACTCACCACGACACACCATCTCTCTCTCTCTTCAGTCATTGTGATACACCATCTCTGTCTGTCCAGACTCACCACACACCGTCTCTCTCTCTCTCTCTCTCTCTCTCTCTCTCTCTATCTATCTATCTATCTATCTATCTATCTATCTGTGTGTGTGTGTGTGTGTGTGTGTGTGTGTGTGTGTGTGTGTGTGTGTGTGTGTGTGTGTGTCTGTCTGTCTGTCTGTCTGTCTGTCTGTCTGTCTCTCTCTCTCTCTCTCTCTCTCTCTCTCTCTCTCTCTCTCTCGCTCTTAATGTAAATAATACTAAGGCATTTCACTTTGTGACATCAGTAGCAAAGTCTATAGCACTATCATTAACCAAAGGATTCAAGAATGTGTAGAATATAATGATATAACTGGAGAACATCAAGCTGAGTTCAGACGAGGTTACTCAACAACTGATCATATGTTTACTCTTTTTGCACTCATCCAGAAACAGTTTTCTTTTAACCGTAAACTGTATGTGGCGTTTATTGATTTTGAAAAGGCATTTGATTCCATTAACCGAAATTTATTATGGCCCATTCTGATTAAAAATGGAGTAAGTGGAAAACTCTTCAATTGTATTAGGAGTATGTATAGTGTTGTTAAAACAAGAGTTAGATGTGGTGATAAGCTTACGAATTATATATGTTGTACTAGAGGAGTTAAACAGGGAGATGTTTGTAGTCCTATTTTGTTTTCATTATTTATAAATGAATTGGTGATAGAAATAATAGATAAGGGAAGGCACGGTGCTAGATTCACGAGTGATATTATGGAATTATTTATTTTACTACTCGCTGGTGATATAGTTTTACTCTCTGAGACAGTTGTTGGTCTTCAGACACAGTTGAATAATCTGAAAAATTCAGCCAATCAGTTACAGTTACGGGTTAATTTGGATAAGAGTAACGTAATTGTCTTTAGAAAAGGGGGTTATCTGGCAGCGAGGGAAAGATGGGTTTATGATGGTGTTGTTATGCCTGTCGTTGATGTCTATAAATATCTTGGAATATTCTTCTCTACACGTTTGAGTTTTGTAGCTGCATGTAAGGATTTATCTAGCAGAGGGGAAAATGCGTTGTTACATGTTATGAAGAAACTTCGTTTGTTGAATAATAATTCTTTGAAGCTATTTCTGAAATTATTTGATATTCAGATACAACCTATTGTGCTATATGGTTCAGAATTGTTGGGGTTAGATGGAAAATCGGTTATGCATTGTGAGTCTGTTCATTTATTTGGGCTTAAAAAATTTTTAGGGGTTGAAGTGAGAACACCCAATGATTTAGTATATGGAGAAACTAATAGGCACCCAATCTATATTAATTTAACTCTGCTATTAGATGCATTCGTTACTGGTTAAAGTTATTAAAAATGAATAATACTCGACTGCCAAGTAAATCTTACAATATGCTATATGATTTAGACTTAGAGGCAAAACAAATTGGGTATCAAATGTACGAATGTGTTTACGTGAACTTGGTTTTGGGTATGTATGGGAATATCAAGGAGTAGGGGATGAAATTAGATTTGTGCAAATTCTTCGTCAACGATTGATAGACTGTATGTGGCAGGAGTGGGAAAACCATATTCAAACGAGTGAAAGATTTGAAATTTATCGAAATTTTACCTCTGATCATATAGTAAAGCGATACCTTTTGTTTGATTTTAACAGACACCTCAGATTTACATTGACCAGATTTAGATTTGGAATCTCTGAAGTAAACACACACAGATATCGTTACAAAGCAACATGTCATTCTGAACAATTGTGCCCATTGTAAAAGGAATCAAGAGAGGATGAAGTTCACTTTGTTTTAAAATGCCCTGTGTTGACTGACTTACGAATCCAATTTATTTCCCCAAAATATTATATAAATCCATGCTTGTTTCGGTTATGTTTATTAATGGCATCTAACGATGAAAACATCATACGTAGTTTTGCTATGTATCTTTATAAAGCACTGCAATTAAGAGAGACACTCATTTCTTAGATTCACTGATAGTTTGTTGTGAATGACGTTGTATTGTTTATATTACCAATTGCAATGACACATGTAAGACTGTTATTACCCCCTATTCATATGGGGCTATGGCCTTAATTGAATAAACCATCTCTCTCTCTCTCTCTCTCTCTCTCTCTCTCTCTGCTCACAATACAACATTTCCATCTCTCTAGGCTCACCAAACACACACACACCACACACACTCATCACACAATCTCCAGCACTGTCTGCTTAAAAAAAAAAAGAAAAAAAAATTAATTCCTTCACAACACACATTGAAAATGAAATTTGTATTTGTATTTGTATTTCTTTTTATCACAACAGATTTCTCTGCGTGAAATATCGGCGGCTGAACTGTGATTCGAACCAGCGCGCTCAGATTCTCTCGCTTCCTAGGCGGACGCGTTACCTCTAGGCCATCACTCCAACAGATTACAGTTGATATAATCTGATAAACTGACTTAGCTTTTTTGTTCCAAACTATCAGTGTCTCATCACGAAAGATCCCTACACGGTCGTGTCAGGACCCCACTACCGACGTGGTCACTGGGAAACGCATGGACATACAAAGGGAGATAAACCAACCTATAGGAGAGCAGTGAACCTTCTTGCTGCAGTTATTTCCCTTACTCACGAGACCTCAATGACTTGCTTTTTTTCTGTCTTTTTTTTCTTCTTCTTCTTCTTCTTCCTCTTTTTTTTCTGTTTTGATTCACTTGTGCAAACAAAGTGAGTCTATGTTTTAACCCGGTGTTCAGTTGTCTCTGTGTGTGTGTGTGTGTGTGTGTGTGTGTGTGTGTGTGTGTGTGTGTCTGCCTAATTATATGCAAACTGAAATTACTGTTATATTTATATATTTTTTATTCTCTAAACTTGGCACTTTGATCTGATATTCTGATACAACAACAAGAGCAGTCATTTTTATCATTTTTTGTTCAAACAGGAACTTCTTTTGCTAAGCATGGAAGTTATATTTCTGGTGCATGTCTTTGCTGCCGATAGTAAAAAAGGGAAATCAGTCTGTAATTAATGCTAGGGGGTTAATTTACTTTAAACTGATCTTTCTCATCTTAAACATTACATTTTGAAATTATACTCAAAATATAAAAAGCCTGTGTGTTTTCCTCTCAGTGTACAGGGCTTTCACTATGTTCATTCGCCCAAGTGGTCTTTTTCGGAAAATACTCAAATCAATACTACGAGTGGACTTTATAGATCTGTTAGCTGAGCTCTGAAGGACATGGGCAAAAATCAATTGCCTACACATATTTATACATATTCAAAGCACGTGCTCATATTCCTCGCGAACTGAACGCAAAGGTCGCCATTTTGTTTCAAGTTGTTGACCTGCCCGTTCAATCCTATATTCAATCGACAATACACGATAACATGTGATGGAAA
>NC_134886.1:35516929-35566929 GCF_041734735.1 Babylonia areolata
CTCTTCCAGTTATTTACGTCTTTTGCTTGCTGATCAACCGTTCTGTGACTAAAACTCAGCCAGTTCAAGTTCAGTTCAAGATGATATAACGAATGTGTTTATTTGCTGTGGATGCTTTTGATCACGATCGATAATTGTCACACTTAAATCATTCCATTCTATTTTGTCCCTCAAGGCTTCTCCACCCCTTCAGCTTCTTTATTGCCTGGAGTCTGCCACCATTCCCCACCCACAAGCAATGCTTTTCCTATTCATGATCATTATAACACTACAGGCAGCAGCCTCCCCAGTGAAATCTTCGAGCATGAATACAATGTTTTTAATGATATGATTAGGATGAACCCATGTGTTGGGCCCATGCAGGCACCCATGCACACACACACACACACACACACACACACACACACACACGCACAAACACTCTGACATGTACAAACACAAACATACATATGCACACACAACCCCCCGCCCCCTCCCCACCACCTCCACACACACACTAACAGACCAAGCTTTCTTTAGATCTGCAGGATAATAAAAAAAGAAAACAGAAAAAAGGTAGAGTTGATATAAGTACATCATTTTAATGTTGTTCATAAAAAATATCAGGTACATTGATATTGATGTGATGTGTCTTGTGCATTCATTGTGTGTGTATGAACATAATCCAGATGGCTGCATTAACATCAGAGCTGGGGATGATATAAGTATGATACCTGCAATCACATCTCCATTCTCTTTATGGTTAGTCAATTGTTTGATGGACATTTAATGAAAGATACTAAATGTAAACAATTATTTCATTTGATAGTCATATGCGTATGTACATGTACATATGAAGTGGATACAATATTACAATTTCACATTTTCAAATAAACTTTTACAGTGTTAAATTTCATCACATTTGCTTGTATGGAATAAACCTTAAATGACAAGAAGCCACCCCAATTTTCTGTCCTTACTTGGTAATATACTTGTTCAGTTAATTTGTAGTTCTTTTGAATACTTTGGTTTCTATTGTTTTAATGAGAAAGCAATTGGACTGATTAATTTTCACACCAATTTTGTGTATTAGATAGCAAATCTCAGTTATGCATGTATGTTTACAGGTTTATTCCTCAGACATGAATTGATGAAAATATGTTAAATACTGCGCGACACATTTAATATACTTGTACACAATCACATGTGAGTGCACACACACACACACACACACACACACACACACACAGAGTATACTCACTCATGTATGATGATTTTATTTGCTACAATGTATTATGGATTTAAAAAAAGAAAAGAAAAAGAAAGAATGAAAAACACCTAGAAGAAATTTGAATATGTGTGTGATGAATACATGCTTGAAATGTATTTTATATAATTTGTAGTGTGTGTATATTCTATTATATCAATAATTCTATGTTCTGTAATTAAGTATAAATTCTTCAGTTTGTTTCTTTGTTTACATAATATATAAGTTGTGTGTTTAAATCTTTTTTCTAGCTCTCAGTGTCCAGACTGACATTATTATACATTCGATATCCAGTGACAAGGGTAGCAACGCAGACCTAAGAAGATGAGGAACGGAGGTCACCGTCCTAGAGACAGGTGAATACAGTTTGTTGCTCTTGAGGGGTATTGCATGATACATATACATATATATATATATATATATATATATATATATATATATATATATATATATATGTGTGTGTGTGTGTGTGTGTGTGTGTGTGAGTGTGTGCGTATGTGTTTGTGTGTGTGTGTGTTGAGTGTTCCCCCAGCCAAAAAGATAAGTCACTCTTCTTAACACTAAGGGCATAATGAAACAAGGAGACTTATTTGCCACTTGATCACAAATGCCACAAATTAATGAATCTTGATTTTGCACAAAGTAAACCTCCACCATCCAAAATCTGATGCAAGCTTAAGAACAGCTGATTTTAATCCCATATATATGTTTATTTCTCCATCTCACTCTCTCTCTCTCTCTCTCTCTCTCTCTCTCTCTCTCTCTCTCTCTCTCTCTCTCTCTCTCTCTTTCTCAAGATATAATACAGATGAGCAGATGTATGTGTGTGTCACTTTGTGTGTGTCACTCTGTGTGTGAATACTGAAAAAAGTATTTTGGTGTGTGTTTATTTTTTGGGGGGGTTCAGTTTACTATGGCAATCATGCCAGTGTTATTATGTACTGTCGCCAGTGTTATGAACTGTTTCATTTTGTTAGATTTATGAACTGTTATGTACTTGAGACAGTTAAACATTTCCTCTGTTAGGGTTATGAACTATCATTCTAGGGTAAGGAACTGTCCTGCTTGTTTGCATCTGAATTATCAGTCATCTTGTTGCGATGACAAAGTGTATATAATTCAGTTGTTTGGATTTTCAGTTTCAGTCATCCTTTATGGATGTTTGAGTTAAGTGCTTTATGAGTCTATTTGGACTGCAGACTATTATTTATTTTTTAGGATTATGAACTGCCCTATTTGTTTGCATTGGATTTGGAACCATCCTGTTGGAATTAGAAAATATTCATGTTGAAGGCCAGAACTTTGAAGATTATAAAATGTGATTTCCAGTTATCAGAATACAAACAATTTTCCTGACCCTTTGAATGAACACAAGAAAAGAAATTGATTAGTAGTCTTTAGCAGTATGCCTTTGTCCCAAAGGTCTTTTCAGCTGGCTTATATTAAGGACTGAAAGTGTGAAAAAGTATTGAGGAAGGAAATGCTATAGCTTGATTTAGAAGAAAACTGGTGTCTAAAGGAGGGGGAGTAAAAACCTCAAATAATTATTTCAAGGAGTGTGCGCCATGCAACCATACAGCCTCTCAGCATATAACACCTTGATCTTCTGACTGACTGAGAATCCTGTCCACTCATGAAGTTCACTGATGATTCAACTCTAACAGGACTCTTAACTGATGACATTAACAACAAAGTACAGACAGAAAATCGAGAATTTTACCACTTGATGCAATGAAAACTTCCATGAGTTAAATATTACTAAAAGTGAAAGAACTTGTTATTGTTTACAGGAAGAAGAAACCCAGTACCAATGAAATTATCACCAAGAGAGAGGTGGTTGAACGGGTTAATACTTAAAAGTATTTGAGTGTAATTTTGGGCAGCAAGTTATTGTGGAGTGAAAATCAACTGCACAAGTGAAAAAAAAAAGAAGAAAAAAAGAGTAAAACAGCTGATTTTACTGTCTAAGGAAAGTCAGATCTTTTAATTTCTGCAACCAGGTACTACAAATGCTTTATTGCTTTGTTGTTTCTGGTGTTTGTTTTGTGGTTCTGTGTGCTTGGACAGGAAGGTAATCCAGCAAGACAAAGACCAACTTGCCAAACATATTAAAAAAGCAGGCAGGGTGGTGGGCAGAAAACAGGATGGTTTTGAACACGTGTACTGAAAAAAAGATGGCAGACAGATTTTACACAATTTTGAAAAAAGAAACTCGCCCTCTTTTCTCTGACTTCAATAGCAAATGGGTTGACAGAAGTGACAGCATCAAAGCCCCAACCCTGTGCAATAACAAGACATTACAACTGTTCTTTCATTCCCTCAGCTATCCACACACACAGCCTTGACAAGCAGCACACACACACACACATACACACACACACACACGCACTATTGATATATCCATTGGTGCCATTATTTGCTGTTACTGGTGTGTTGCTGTATACATATTACATGTGTGTGTGTGTCGCTGTGTATGTGTGTGTGTTTCTTGATTTTATGTGTAAATAAAACTTACCTCCTCAGATGAAAGTGGAAATCTTAGTTACACAAGACCTTTTTAACACACTCAGTACAGCCAGTCCTCTCTTCTCCTCTACACAGACCCCTCAGATGTCCAGTGGGTGTCTCAATGACCCAACCTTTAGCTTCCATCGTCAGAATTGTGGTATTCTTTGTCAACATTCACCTCTTCAGTGTAAGAGCCTTCCGCTTGTAATATTTTGATGGTGGTAATTGGGGTGAAATGCTGTTAACGTCGTCTCTTTCGCCATTCGTATGGAGAGAGTGAAGTGTATACTTGCAGTTGAGGGTCACACGTTTGCAAAAGTGGATTTTTACACACTTGTTAAATATCATATTTTAACTATCATGCATTCAGTACAAGAATTTGATGTATAATGATCAAATTGTGGCAGCGTTTCTTATTCCATTATTCTTTTCTTTTTATGTAAAAGTTAATTAAGAACAGTTCTTTCTTTCTTTTGTTGCCCTGCTTGTGTTTGGATTATGAATCTAAGGTTGTGGAATTTTCTGCCCTGTGTATATAAACTTATCAGTTTATTTATATACATAATTGGCCTCTCTTCTATTAGTCATGTGATGACTTACTCTATGTGGTTGGTTGGTTATCAGCTCTTATTTTAAATGCATAATTGTAGACGTTTTGGTTCACCATGTGATGCATTGCTCTGTCAGTCTGTGTGTGTGCTTGATCATCTTGTATTTAGAATATTTTTGTGGACTTTTCTGTTCTTATGATAACTTGTTCTATTTGGTTATCAACTCGTTTAAGATTTATGATTTAGGACTTTCTCAACCATCATGTGGTGACTTGCTGTATAGTTTATGTAGTTGATCACCTCTTGTTTCAGATATATAATTCTGGACATTTCTGTTATTGTGATGACTTGCTCTGTCAGTATGGTTGCTTCAAGATGTATATATGTAATTGTGGACGTTCTGTTCAAATAATGACTTTCTCTGCATGGTTGATCAACTCGCGTTTATTGCGATTTATTTTTATACTGGATTGTCCGCATTCACCAGATGTATTTAGTTATATACTTTCTGTTCAGATGATGACTTTCTCAGCATTTTTTATCACCTATTGTTTATTCATGATTCATTCACTAGGATTGTCTGTGTTCACCAGATGTATTTAATGACAGACTTTCTGTTCAAATGATGACTTTCTCAGCATGGTTGATCAACTCTCGCTTATTTATGATTCATTCACTTGGATTGTCCGCGTTCACCAAATGTATTTAATTATAGACTTTCTGTTCAAATGATGACTTTCTCGGCATCACGGTTGAGCAATTCTCGTTTGTTTACGAATTTTTTTCACTTGGATTGTCCGCAATCAACACCAGGTGGAGCTGGCGGAGCAGCCGAAGTTCTAGCATGGTGGCACTGGTGTCGTGGGTGGCACTGTTGTCCATGTTCTCCTCCGTCTTTCTGTCCATCCTGTGGGAGATCTACACGCAGCCCCCCAAGGCCAAGGACGCTGACAACCTCACCTACAGCTACCCGGTGTACACCCTCAACTTCGAGGAGGCGTTGGAGGAGCGGAAGATCCTTGCTGAGGAGTATGGCTACACCCTCAGCGACCTCAAGGTGGAGCGTCGCAGCGAGCTCAGCCTGGAGGAATTCTGGGACTTGTACGATGCCAAATGGTGAGTTCTTGTTTTGCAGGACACATGGATATAATGTCCTCTATGTTGTTGTTGCATATCTCTGTGTCAGTTGTGGGTCATTTGACCCATAAAACACAAAATCAATGGGTCATTTTCAAAATTAATGGGTCAAGAGAAACAGCATCTTATTACTGCCCCCAGTGCCCCCATCAGGCTACTTCACACACCCAAGGATTGTAATTGGAATTGTATTTTGTCCACCACACTCATGGGTATGTGAAATGGTTTTTATTTATATGTGTGAGTGTGTTCATGTGAGTATGTAAAAACTTTGTGCCAATTTTCGCTGTGTCATGATGAAAACAGAAAATACAGCTTAGTCATCACTAAACTTCTGCAATGCTGAAACACTGATTTATGCTGACTGCTCAGAATAATAAATGTTCACATAATCTGATAATGGTCAGTTGATACAGAGGATAATGCACAAACAAAAGCAAAGCAGGCCAGCTGAAATACATCAGATTTGGTAAGTGTCACTGTCACTTACCTGTTCTGATACCATTGTTGTACTTTATGAAAACAATTTCCTCTGCTTTGTGGAAATCCTAATCTTCACAGTTGCAAAGTGTTTCAAAAATGTCCAAAATCACCATGCCAGTATAATGTGTGGACCTGTTTAATTCTGTTCTTATGTATACACTGGAAAAATATCAAATCAGTGCATTTTAGAAATAATGTTACCTATGTCAGTATGTGCAAGTTGAAATTGGGTTGTGGAAATACAAACATGTTTACCTCAAACACAAAGTATGGATGCTCAAATGTTCAATGTTATCCTGGTCTGTTCTATGGGTTTCTGAAAAGAGCTTTAGTCTTCCATGATACCAACGAAGTAAACGCATCAATGTTGCCCACAAATGCTAAATAAATTTCTCAGATTCAGACTCTCCAGGTGTGTGTAAAACGGAAGAGATTGCAACTGCTCTGAACACTTATTTGGTCTTTCTCAACATTGAGCAGCTCAACGGTGCTGATGATGATTTCTTACAGAGAAATGTTCCGTATTTATAGGAGCCATCCTCAGTTTGAATTCAGGAGACTGGTGGGAAAGAAAAAAGCTAAATTGGCACTGTACTATTTCTCTACGGTTCACAGTTATACGCAAGTGGTAATGCCTTTATGTAAACATACCTCGTTTCGTTTTCCGCTCGGTTCAAGTTTAGACGTTTTGTTTTTTTTAATTTTACAATGTTTGTCTGCTTGATATTGAGCTGCAGAGCAATAACAGTAACAAACATATTCATGTTTTTCAGAGTTTGAAACTGCAGGAGAATAAGAGAAATCTACAAAAGCCCTTTCAGCATGACCAATTTTACAAAAGAATTAATTAGTCAAAGTGACCAACCGGCTACCACACGGTTGGGTCATTTCAAAATTGTATGTGTCATTAACCCCTAGGCTGCCTATATGACGAGATAACTCATCATGGAAAGCATGTATGCTTCGCTGCCACAATGACGAGATAACTCGTCATCGAAATATCCTGACTTTTCCCTGCTTTGCATTCAGTTCGTTGACAAAAATGCTGGTAGCTTTAGCTTGGGGAATCTTTCTAGATTCTATTCATAGCTAGAAACACCATCTGCGTCATAAGGCAGTCCTTTATTTGAACGTTTTGGTGGGGTTACTGGCCGCAGTCTTTGCCTGGCTCCTCTCCTCGCTCGCTCAACAAAATGTCGGACTGACTCCGTGCTCAAGACATGCGCTCGTGGCAAACTAAATCAACCAAGATTACTTTCTTTAGCTGATGCTCAGAAAGAATTGGAGCATAAATTCGAAGGAGAAGACAGTGGTGAACATTTATAGGATGACTTGATAGAAAATAAAGGGAGCAATCAAGAGAGTGGCCAAGATACAACTATCAGTGAGTGATGCCGGCTGTTCAACTCTAGCAGACAACAGGTCACCGAATTTTTAGCAGGACACCGTATGAGCTATTTTCTTGGCACTCAGCCAACGCGGTCTGATGAGAACTGGATGAAGTGACCGTGTGAGAGGGGTGAAGAGGAGGGGGGTGGAGACTGAGGGGGCGTGGCCTCACATCCATATTATGACTTGCAGAAGTCACAATGCATCTATTTCTTTTTCAGTTTTTTTTATATTGTGGTTGTTCTAGTATGACTTTGTGTGTGCAGATGTCCATTTGTCCAGAAAATGATATTTTTGTGCAAATTACCTGACTAATGTTTGTAATGAACAAGTTGAAAATGTGACAAAAAACAAACCACTGATTTCAAAACAACAGCATGTCACTTAAAATATATAAAATGGGAAAACATCATGTGTTTTGTATTCTTTATTCATTTCCCTTTCAGAAAACGTATACTTTTATGGGTCTTTCTCCAATAACAAAGAGCACAGAATTTTTTGAAAATTTATACCCGTTTTTTGTGAAAAAACCCTGGCAAATAGATTTCACTTAAATCTTATTTTCCTGGCAGCGAAAGGGTTAAACCCTGTTGACATATGTCTGTCCCTCAGGCCTGTGTTGGTGACCGATGTGGTACCCCAGTGGCCCGCCTACAAAAAGTGGACGAAGGAATATCTGAACAAGACCTATGGATTTGAGCGTGTTGTCATGAAAGCTGTTATGGTGAGGTTTTGTGTCTTGACAAGTTTAACTCTTCTGTGGCTCTATGTGTGTGAATAGAGGGGGGTTAATGTCCGCTTGGTGATGGTAGCAGGTAATATTGTAATATCCATAATTTTATTGTTGGTATTTTCAGCTTAAATTGTGATTAAATTTTAACTGACAGAACATTTTTTTCTACAAGTTGGGGTGTACACACACACACACACACACACACACACACACATATATATATATATATATATATATATATATATATATATATATATATATATATATGTACACTGATACACACACACACACACATATATATATATATACTGATACACACACACACACACATAGATATATATATATATATATATATATATGTGTGTGTGTGTGTGTGTGTGTGTGTGTACAGATCATTGGGGATATTTTATTTGGGATCAGTGCTGAAGATTGACGTTTGTTATGAATTTTACTTTCATTTATTCAGGATACCCTATGATTATCCATGTTGTTGCTTTTTGTTTCTTTGTCATTGTTTTTTTGTTTTGTTGTTTTTTTGTCTGAGTTTGAGGGAAAGATACAATTTTGTTTATACTTTTTTTTCCTTTTTGACTCACTTGTGTAAACAAAGTGAGTCTACGTTTTAACCCGGTGTTCAGTTGTCTCTGTGTGTGTCTGCGTGTCCATGGTAAACTTTAACACTGACATTTTCTCTGCAAATACTTTGTCAGTTGACACCAAATTTGGCATAAGAATAGAAAAAATTCAGTTCTTTCCAGTCATCTTTTTAATTGCCCTTAAAGATTTTTTGATTGCCCAAGATACACCAGAATAATATGATTTAAACAGCGTTCTCACTGCGAATACCGCAATTGATTTATCGCCCTTTAAAAAAGCATGATTAAATGTTATATTTTTTAACGTCAGTTAAGGCGCCATGATAGTGTAATGGGTAAGACAGTTTCTTCTCACCCAAACACGCAGGGTTCGAATCTGCCATTAGAACTTTTTTTTTTTTTCTTTTTCTTTTTCTTTTAACCCGAAGCTTTATAATAACAAATACAGAACACATTTTAACGATTAGATTTTTTTATTTTTTTTTAAGTGTATCACAAGTGAGTCTTGAAGGCCTTGCCTCTCTTGTTTTTTCATATTACTCCAAATTTTATCTGAGTGCAAGAGACAAAAAAAATGAATGTTTTCTACTGGTGATTGAAAACAGACTGAGTGTATGTAAGTAAAAGAGAGAAGAGAGAGAGAAGGAGAGACTGACTTCTAACGGCTGGTAATGAAGAAAAAAGTGAAGGTCTATGGCTACAATGAAAACAGTAATGGTCAGAAAGTTTGGTACACAGAAGGGGAAGTAGAAGCTGATATCTTTACAACTTTGGGACCATGTGAGATAGAGAAAGAAGCGGCCTGAGATCTGATAAATTAATCACATGGACAGGACTGATAGCTCACTGGAAACAAAAAAACAAACAAACAAAAAAAACAGTGTGGCATTATTATGACAGTGAATGAGATAGTGAGTAAAGGGACTGATCGTTAACTGAAGGAAAAAAGAAAGAAGTGAATTGGAATCAGAATCAGATCTAATTGTCAGTTAAACCTTAGCGAAGTCTATAACACATACACACACCCTCCTGCTTCCCCCATCCTCCACACACACAGACACACACACACACACACACACACACACACACACACACACATATACATACACCCACACACACACACACACACACACACACACACATACACACACATGCAACTCCATAGACAATAAGTAAAACGAAACAAGGAGAAAAAAAAGAAGAAATTTAACACAATGACAACGAATGAGGTGGTGAGTGAATGGACTGATCGTTAACTGAATGAAAAAGAAAGAAAAGAAGGGGGGAAAAAAAGAAGAGAATTGTGACAAACTGACAATGAAGGCAGTGCTGTGTGGATGTGAGCAGGGCACAATGCACAACGCAGAGGGCCTGTCCCTGCCCCTGTTCATCTTTGTGAACCACGCACAGGAGAGCAACCCCAACTACTGGACCTACCTGGTGGATGAACTCTTCATCACCACCAGACCAGAACTCCTGAAGCACGTACCTGACACGGTAAAAAATCTGGGTCTGGTTTCTTTGCATGGAACAAACGTGCAACATTCACTCAAAACAGTTCCAACTTATCGAATGATTAGTTAAAGGTTTCAAGGTAACATAGCTTTTTACGGCCATCGGGGCATTCAGTTTCTATATCCATTGTTTTGAGGGCTCGGCAAAGGAAGGCAGCGCATAATCCTCTCCTGCTGTTTTAGCCGTCCTCAGTCGAAATCAGGTACCCATTCACACCCAGGTGAAATGAGGAAAGTTGGAGTAAAGTGTCTTTCCCAAGGACACAACACCATGATGAAATGAGGCCTCGAAACCTGATTACTTGTGAACACTGGATTGGAAGTCCAACACCCAACTGACTGCACCACAGCACCTCAGTTTCTGATTATCGGTACAACTGTATTTAACTTTATTTGTCAGACAAATGCACAATAACTGTGAGTTGTGTAATAACACAACAGATTTGACTGAACATTTTTGTTTTTGTTTGACAGATTGTGTACAGATATTTCAGAAATGTGCTGGAAGAAAAAAATGCGTCATTGCATTTTGGTACAAATTACATCTGATATTGTCATTTTAGGGAGTGGGTGGAGGTTCATTCAGGGTTTTAAAAACAGAAACTATGTCAACTTTACTGTTTTGCAGGTGGACATGAAATTCCATCCACCAACTGCTCTGAATATCAAGGAAAAAAAATTCAAAATGAACAATACAACACTAAACTTAACAAGAATGATAAAAAGTCTGATATTGAATACAAACATTACTTCTTTGTACAGACAGATAATGAATATGGTATTCATAGCCTTCAGGTACCCAGTTAAAGAAGAAAGAGAAACAGCATGTACACACTTTCATCAGAATTAGTTCACCTGAATGATACTGCATGGACTTACCAGTATCGTTGTCTCAGTTCATAGCAACATGAGTGTGAATGATGAGTGATTAGAGAGAATGGGCTTGAGAGATGGGGGAGGGGTCAGGGGATGGGGTGGTGGTGTGATCTGAATGGTTGAACTATTACTGATTTTTTAATTTAAGATTTGAAAAAAAGATATGACTTTCCTTTGATACATACAGTGTAGACATTTTTACTGTGATCAAACTTCCCTCAGTTGTTTACTTAGGTTTTTGTGTATATGTGGTGGAGTGGAAGAGTTGTTGCATTTAGGGTATGTACCAGTCATTCTTGTCAACTGTCCATTTACAGAACCAATGAGTGTGTTTTTATTACTTTCACTTTTTTATATCTCTATTTTTCTGTATGGTGTTTATTCAACTATTTTAAGTAATGAATTTATAAAGCGCTTATAGGTTGCTTCTGCTTGTACAAAAGTGCTATATCTTCCTCGTGTCAATATAAGAACCTTTGGTGAACATTCTTTCCTCTTTGCTGCTTCTCATACATGGAACAACCTTCCTCATCATATGAATCCGTGCATTGAATTCTATCTCGGCTTTTCGCTCTTCACTAAAAACTCATCTTTTCAAAACCTATCTACAAGCACTCTCAGCTTCCTTCTTCTCCAGCACCATCCATGTCAGCTCACTTTGGATGCATGAAGAGTGGGAGAGGGAGAGTTGGGGGCAGGGGAGGGAGGGGTTTTGAGAAAGAGTGGTCATGAATGATTTATGGAATTTGTATTTTTTTCTTTCATTGAAAGTGCCCTAATTCTTAGAGAGAAAGGGCGCTATATAAATATACTGTTTTTTTTGTTTTTTGTCTTATTTAATTGTTATTATTATTATTGTTTTATTATGGACTGTGTGTGTGTGTTGTTGTTGTTGCAGGAGTACACTCAGGAGGACTTCTTCCAGCAGTTCCCCAAAGAGGTTCGCCCCTGGCACTGCATGCTGCTGTGGGGCACCGCTCACTCCCGCTCGGAGCTACACATTGACCCATACAACTGGACCGGCACCAATGCTGTTCTGTGGGGCACCAAGAAATGGAAGGTGAGGTGTGATGATGATGCCACCACAGTGAAGTGTAGACATCACGGAAATGCAGAGATGCCAACTGTTACGATTTCGCTGTATAAGATAAGACAAGATAAAAAGAGAAGATAAGAATAACTTTATTATCTCCAACTGGAGAAATTTGGTCAGGTGCATTATCACAACATAGACAAGTAAACAACATGGTGACCATAACTGTAAAAGCCAACAACAGCCCCTACAAATATTACGAAGATACAAATGTAAAAAAAATATCACATACATCGTTTCATACATATATCCACACACTGCAGGTAATAACTAGTATTCTTAATGTAAAAACAGAAAGAATTAAGAAACATTATTTGAATATAATTATAAACATAGCCTACTATACTGCACATTGATTATAATAGACAGATAAGATAAGAATAAAGATGAATTACGGAAAACCACAACCAGATAATCAGCACACACCCGCGCCCCCCACCCCCCTCCACCCCACACACGCGGATAACTTGATTAAACAAGAGTAATAAACATATGTTCTCAAATAAAAGCATTTCACATATTCGCTTTTAAAAACATTGCAATTAATTATTACATCGTAATTATTAAACAGAAATATATTTAGAATATGGACGTTAGCATTAGACATATTCCATTGTACATTCATCCTGCATATTGCACATTATTCTTCCTATATATTGCACATTCATTATAACCAATTGTCACGTTTTAAGCTCAGTAAACACACACACACACACACTCACACTCACTCTCACTCTCTCACACACACACACACACACACACACACACACACACACACCACAACTAGAGCAAGGTACAGCCTATCATGCACGGACTTTCACACGTCTCACATGAGAGTGCGCGCACGCACGCACACACACACACAGTTCTCAAGAATTTAAAAGGTGGATTGAACGTGGAATAAAAGTCTTCAGAGCTCTGGATTTCAACTTAAAAGTTCTGTAGCGTCGTCCTGATGGCAATAGCTCATAATACTTTGCTAAAATATGGGTGTCGTCAGTTGCTATCTGCCTGCTTTTTTTAACCACTCGACTTTCATACAGCTCTTGCATACTAGCTTGTTTCACTCCCACAATTTTACTGCATACACTCATGACATCGTTCAAAACACGCTTACTCCTCACTCCCAAACTTCCATACCAGCACATAAATGAAACTGTGAGCACGGACTCGATACAACATCGATAATAACTTTGAAGAATATTTGAATTTATACCAACATTTCTGAGCTTCTGTAAACAAAAAATTCTAGATTGACATCTATTTTGTTACGCTTCAACGCGGTTTGTTCCGACGTTATGCCAGCGTCAAAATTGTTCCGAGTTCATTTTCAACCTTATAGCATGGTGACATGCTTTCCTGTCATGACATTACCCATACGCTCCAGACCTTTCAATCACGAGGCCAAGGCAGTCACTGCTAACCTTGGTCTCACGAGATGATGCTCAGCTAATTGTGTTTGGTGCATGTTTACATTGAAACAGCATTGAGTGGACCAGTCAGCTCAGTCAAATTAGTTTGGTGCATGTTTACATTGAAACAGCATTGAGTGGACCAGTCAGCTTAGTCGTAGCAATTACACCATGTTGCAGGTAGGCCCAAGTGTTTTTATGCCCTGTAGATAAAATGTACGTTTGCTGATGTGGCTGGGAGTCTTGAGCGTTCCTACCAAATTTCCTGATTGTTCCTACAAACACTTGACAGTGGTTGGCATCTCTGGAAATGAAGTGAAGAAGTGTGTTACTGGTATAGGTGAGTAGAACATTCAGGGGGAGGAGAGTTTCCCTGCACCTTCGTTTTTAACGGCGTGGTGGCCGAATGGTTTATGGCGCTGGATTCTCGCTCAGGTTTCCTAAGTTTGATCTCCCGGTTTCGGCGCACCTGGTGGGTTAAGGGTAAAAAAAATTCTGCTGATCTTCCAGGTCAACATATGTGCAGACCTGCTAGTGCGTGAACCCCCTTCATGTGTATATGCATACAGTAGATGAAATATGCACCTTTAAGGATCCTTTAACCCATGTCAGCGTTCAGTGGGTTATGGAAACATATACTTAGCATGTACACCTCCAATAACAGGAGTATGACTGCATACGTGGTGGGGTAAAAAATGGTCATGCACAAAAAAAGCGTACTCGTGCACATGAGTGAAAGTGGGGGTTACAGCCCACAAATTCAGAAGGAGACCCTTACATCTGGACAGGTACCAACACCATTGTGTGGGACACAAAGCATTGGAAAGAGAGGCATGCTGTGAGAATGAAGTGTGCACATTGAAACACTGAGAATAAAATAGTGTGATAAGTGTAGGTGAGTAGAAAATTGGGGGAAGAGTTTCCTTTCACCATGATTTTCTTTATTATTATTCTTATTATTGTTATATATGCATGTTTCATTTAAAATGTTTGTAGAAGGAAAACGTGTTATGTGGACTTGCATTCCAGTTATGGCAAAACAAAAATACACTCACACACATGCACACACACGCAAACTCACACACACACATACTGGTGTTCACACACCCAACACACACACACACACACACACACACACACACACACACACACACACACAAACACACACACACACACACACACACACACACACACACACACACACACACACACACACACACACACACACACACACACACACACACACACACACACACACACACACACACACACACACACACACACACACACAGAGTATGTGTGGATGAGAATGAAATACAGAGAGCTGGTTAGGTATTAACAGACAAGTGACAGTAGTATACATCTATAGAGTAACTCAAATATGATTTGTACAAGTGACAGTAGCATACATAAAGAGCATAAATCTATAGAGCAGCTCAAATATGATTTGTCAGTTGACAGCTCTTCTCCATGCATGTCCACTTGATGTACAACTGTCAGCAGCTGAAGTGGGTTGGACGTTTATCTGACACATTAGCAACTTGCAGTGATGTACTTGAAAGTGGGCTGCAGGGCAGAAAAATTGATTTTCAATCATTGTGGAGCTCTGTCACGAACGATGAAGACATCATCCACTCCATAGATGAGAAGACAGCCCAAAAGCAGACACACAAGAGCGGTGGCAATGTGGGTAGGTGATTGCAGGTGACAAGTGTCATCTCCTGTCATTGTGGGATTGACTCTTACAGTGAAGGTCCTGAAGACACCTCTCCTGAAACACCAGATTTCCCTCTTAGACAAAGTGAGGCACTGTGGTCAGTGGCAAGGGTTTCTCATCCAAGCATGGGAATGCTGCAGACCGTGAGGGGATATTTCAGATAGTTCTTGGTTATTATGGGAAGAAGAAATTTATCATAACTGAGGTCACTGCAATCAGGGCTTGAAGGACCACAGAATTTGAGATCCCCCCCCCTCCCCCCCTTATTTCGTGATGGTAATCAAGGTGAAAATAACAATAATCATTTCACTCTGATGAACCATTTTGGTTTCAGACTACTTGACAGAACTCTACTCTCTTCCTTACATAGATATATACTCCAGTGTCAACCAGGCATTGGAGACAAAACTCATCGGCTGCGTCGGTCAGGAAATTTGAGCGACACTCTAAAGATGTATGTGTAAAGTGGAAGATAACTGGGCAGTGTTGTCTCAGTCTCCCTATCAGATACCACAGCACACTCCAGTCTGGGAGGAAAGCGGCAGCGGCTGGAAGATCCTGCAATGACATGCCTGTAAATGGGGTTCAAACCCACAAACTCCCAGTCATCAGTTCATGATGCCGACCATTTGGCCACAGCAGCAAAGTGCAGTCTCCTCATTGTATCATTGATTTTGTGAAGGACTAAATATCTGTGCACCATTTACATACACATGTGGTATTTTGTTTATTTTTCAGCTGTTTCCCCCTGGTCAGGACCACTTACTGTACGTCTACCCCAACATTTCCTGTGGATTTCCACTGGAGTGCAATAAGTACAACAGGTGAGGCCCAGGCTCTGAAGCTCAAATAAGCTCCTGGGTGCGTTTTGTGCAGCTGGTGTATACTGTTACAGACATGGCTATAATTATTTCACTCACAGATGCATGAGTGTTTTGCAGTATTGCAGACCCCCCAGCGCTACACACAAACACATTCACCCCCTCCTGCACACACACACACACACACACACACACACACACACACACACACACACACACACACACATTTAGCCTTAGAGAGGGAGAGAGAGAAAGAATGACAGACAGACAGACACAGAGAAAGACACACACACACACACACACACACACACACACACACAACAAAACAAAACAAAACAAAACAAAGCAAAACAACAAAAACAAGAGAGGCAAGGCCTTCAAGACTCACTTGTGATAAATTAAGTCCCCTAGCATTAATTACAGAGTAATTTCCCTTTTTTACTATCTGCACCAAAACGTTTGCAAAATAAATAAAAATTCCATGCTTAGCAAAAGAAGTTCCTGTTCGAACAAAAAATGATAATAATGACTGCTCTTGTTGTTGTGTCAGAATATGAGGTCAAAGTGCCAAGTTTAGAGAATACAAAAAATATAAATATAACAGTAAATGCAGTTTGCATATAATTAGGCTTCTTTTTTATATTTTTTTGTGCCCATCCCAGAGGTGCAATATTGTTTTAAACAAGATGACTGGAAAGAACTGAATTTTTCCTATTTTTATGCCAAATTTGGTGTCAACTGACAAAGTATTTGCAGAGAAAATGTCAATGTTAAAGTTTACCACGGACACACACACACACACACACACACACACACACACAATCGAACACCAGGTTAAAACATAGACTCACTTTGTTTACACAAGTGAGTCAAAAACTTTAAAATAACATTTAATGATCATGTTCATATTCATTGTAAAGTCTTTAAGTATATTCATCGCCATGTTTGTACAAAGAAGGAAACAAGGACTTCAAGTTCAATAACTTTCGTTTATTTATATGCAGGTTGAAATCTGTTTTAATCTTGGATGCTTAGCCCTTTTTGTTTGCTTACAGTCGACCATTTTGATCTTTTTATACTTAAACTTTCAGTAATTCTTTACACTAAACTTTTTTTTTTTATCCTTTATACTTTATCCTTTGCACTGAACCCTTTTGGATCGTTTGCATTTAACCTTTTCAGTATTCCTTTACACTGAAGCCTTTTCAATAGCCGTTTACACTTAGACCCTTTTTTTATCCTTTACACTTAATCCTTTATGTTGAACCCTTAACACTGAAGTCTTTTGGTTCCTTTGCGCTTCTTCTTCATTGTCTGTGGGCTGCAACTCCCACATTCACTCGTATGTACACGAGTGGGCTTTTTTCATGTTTGACCGTTTTTACCCGCCATGTAGGCAGCCATACTCCATTTTCAGGGACTGGGGGTGCGGGGGGGGGGTGCATGTTGGGTATATTCTTTTTCCATAACCCACCGAACGCTGACATGGATTACAGGATCTTTAATGTGCGTATTTTTTGTGATCTTCTGCTTGCATATACATGTGAATGGGGTTCAGGCACTAGCAGTTCTTCACATATGTTGACCTCGGAAATCGGAAAAATCTCCACCCTTTGCCCACCAGGCGCCATTACCAAGATTCGAATCCAGGACCCTCAGATTGAAAGTCCAGCGCTTTAACCACTTGGTTGTTGTGCCTATCATCCTTTGCACTTAACCCTTTTTCCCTCCTTCTGTCCAGCCCTGTGGATACCTACGCTTCTGACATGGAGGCAGAGAAACGTACGTACCCACTGTTTTCCTCGGCCAAGTACATCGAGGTGACACAGAAGGCAGGGGAACTGCTAATCATTCCTACAGGCTGGTTTCATCAGGTATATGTGTGGTGTGTGTGTGTGTGTGTGCGTGTGTGTGTGTGTGTGTGTGAATGCATATATGTAGCTCTGAGTGTGTGTGTGTGTGAATGTGTATATGTAGCTGTGTGTGTGTGTGGGGGGGGGGTGTATGTGTGTGTGGTGTGTGTATGTGAGCGAGTGTGTGTGTGTGTGTGTGAATGTGTATATGAAGTTTTGTGTGTGTGTGTGTGTGTGGATGCATTTGGTGTGTGCGTGTGTGTGTGTATGTGTGTGTGTGTGTGAAGCTAGAGAATGTGGATGGGAAGGAGGGAGCAGCTAAGTAAGGGAGAGACTGGACAATCAGATGTGTTTTTGGAACTATGTATTATATTGATCATCTGGATATGCA
This sequence comes from Babylonia areolata, assembly GCF_041734735.1. Taxonomy (NCBI): domain Eukaryota; kingdom Metazoa; phylum Mollusca; class Gastropoda; order Neogastropoda; family Buccinidae; genus Babylonia; species Babylonia areolata. The sequence goes on from NC_134886.1 coordinate 35,535,250, forward strand.
TGACTATAGAAAGGATGCAAGGCGTCATGCATGTTCCGAAAATCCAGCACAGATTATCCTCCTGACTTTGGGCAATTTCTGGGATGGAGACATTTTGTTTGGATATTTTCCGGCATGCATGAATTTTTGTAGCTTGTTTACTGTCCTTTTTATTTCTCTGCCAGATTTGTATTTATTTACATTATTTTGTGTAGCTGTGAAAAGTCAGTTTAAAAAAGTAAGAGAAGTGCTCTCCTTCAATTTTGTTTAACCAAATTTGTGGTATACACACTCTTGTTACCACACTGATTTAGAAATATCTATTTTTAGATCAGTATTGTCACTCTGTGTTAGAAAACAAGGGAGATAGTCATATTGGCCTGCTTTCTCCTCATTGATTTCACTGTGAAAAGTGCATTCACCAAGTCCGATATAGTGACAGTGACATCCAGCATCATTGAAGTTTTTGACGGAGTTTGACAGCGAACTTTTGACCAAAATATGGCAAGAATAGTGTGAGAAACAGGTGGAAATGCCTGAAGACGAAAACGAAATTGGATTTAAATTTGAGAAATGATGCAGAACGATTGACATTGCAGGTGTGCTTTTGTGCATGCCACATGGTCAGATTGAAGAATATAGAACCAGTGGAAAGAAAATGCTGACATGACACAGCTTGCAGTGTAGATAACTGCAGCCATGATGGAGCAACGACATCATCTTGCATCAGTGAAAAACAGACCATTACCGACAAAACTGTGAAAATGAAAGCTGTGTTTTGCTCAGTTTGGCAGAACACTGTATGCCCTCTCATTTCACTGATCTGGTAGTGAAGTTTGTGAAGAGACAGAGTGCTGCAGACAGATGGGTGCTCCAGGGTTTCACCTTATCAAGAACAGCCGCTACTTCATCAGGGCTCAAGTTTGACTGTCCATTATGTGAAACCATTAGTGACTCAAATGAGCTCAGATATGACAACCACAATCATCCTCCCCCTCACCCCCACCTCTTCCTTTCATGAGCAGAATGCAAGATGTAGGCAGGACAGCACCAGTTAAGCCTCTCTTCCCTCATCCCCCACACTCTGGATGCAGCATTGTGAGCTCCAGACTTTTACAGTGCTGTGTTGACAGTGAGTGAGGGACTCAGCTGCTCAGTGCTGGAGAACCTGAGACTGGCCACATACAAGGAAAGAGAAATATATATATATATACATATAAATGCACTCTTTCAAGTACATTTTTTCTGCACCAGTTCCAGCTGTGCAAGAAGTGTTCCTCCAAATGGACAACTGAAAGTGACACCTGCAGATTTTTTTGTTTTTTTTTTGTTTTTGTTTTGACAGTGGGAAAGGCATAGGTCAGAAAGAGAGAGAGTAGCTGCAAGTATTATAGTTTGTTTCTATAACAAGAAAGAGTGTGCTTTATGTATTTGCTTTGGATAAAACTTTACTATTATAATTTTGCTCTGATACATTTCCCTTTTTACTCATTCGTAGACCTTTCGCTGATGCTGTGCTGGATACAGTTACTGCATTCTCATTAATTTTATAAAAGGCCCATCCTCTGTGAATGTTCAGATGGGTGCCAGATCTTTCCTTTGAAACTGTGTTTCAGTGCTTGTCATTTTGGTTAAAATTCTTTTCTTTTTTTTCTGTGCTCCTTCTGAATTTTGTTAATTTTATCAGATTCCACTATTATTTTTTCCCCAATGACTATGTTGAGAAAATAACAATATGGTGACAGTGTCCAGGTTTGATCCTGTGTCTCACTGCATAATAGTTTCAGGCTTTCTTCCAGGCAGAAAAAAAGATTTCAGGCTTGCAAATGCATCTCTGCATACACCCCTGCTACAGTATTTCTACTATTGCTGCTGTTGGTAGTACTATGGCTATCACCATCACTACTATTACTGCTACTAATGCTGTCTATCTGGATTCTCCCATCGTGTCCAACAGATGTGTACGCATTTGTGTGTGTCTTCTTGTGCGCGCATGCATGTTATTTTGGTTATATATATCTTTTATTTTTGGATGTTTTTATTTGTAAATTTGTGCAATACCCTGTTGTCTTAACGTGCGTATGTGTGTGGGGGTGGAGGTTGTTTTGGCAAATGCATCTCTGCATACACCCCTGCTACAGTATTTCTACTATTGCTGCTGTTGGTAGTACTATGGCTATCACCATCACTACTATTATTGCTACTAATGCTGTCTATCTGGATTCTCCCATCGTGTCCAGCAGATGAGTAAGCAGGCAGGTCATCTGCTGATGTAGGTCCTCATGTGGGAATGAAGACCAATTCTTGAGGCACAAGGTCGTCCAAAGACGCTGCACGGTATGGAGCCCTGCAAGGATTTGCCCTGTTTTCTGGGATTCTTCTGTTCGTGGATGGTGGCTGCTCTGTTGAACAAACTGGTCTGCTAATGCTGCTGCTACAACTACTTCTACAACCACCACAGGGGTGATTTTGGGTTCGGAAGAGGGGTGCTTTGGGTTCTAGTGATGCATCTGAAACACAGGTCTTTGTGGATTTGTTGGGAGCCCTGACTCAAATTTCAACAGGAACTGATCAGCTCTGTATAGTATATGAATCACAGTTTCATCAACTTCCAATGACAAGGATTTTGGGGGGTTTATTGTGTGGGTTTTTTTTTTGTTGTTGGTGGTGGTGGTGGTGGGTTTTTTTCACATTTTGGTGGGTGCATATGGAAACACATCCGCAAGGCTGAAACATTATGGAAAAAGGTGCAGATTCACACAAGTGTCATGACGGGTGCAATAGCCGAATGGTTAAAGCGTTGGACTTTCAATCTGAGGGTCCCAGGTTCGAATCTCGGTGACGGCGCCTGGTGGGTAAAGGGTGGAGATTTTTCCGATCTCCCAGGTCAACATATGTGCAGACCCGCTAGTGCCTGAACCCCCTTCGTGTGTATACGCAAGCAAAAGATCAAATACGCACGTTAAAGATCCTGTAATCCATGTCAGCGTTCGGTGGGTTATGGAAACAAGTACATACCCAGCATGCACACCCCCGAAAGCAGAGTATGGTTGCCTACATGGCGGGGTGAAAACGGTCATACACGTAAAAGCCCACTCGTGTATATACAAGTGAACGTGGGAGTTGCAGCCCACGAACAAAGAAGACAAGAAGAAGGAAGAAGAAGACACAAGTGTCATACAGTACAGCCATCAGCCAGTTGGGATGTGACTTCATGTTACACAGGTAACTCCATGTACAAGAAATATTCAAGGGAATTGACACACAATATCGAATGCAATATGTGAATCATAACCAACGGTATTTCCATCCCTGTCCATAAACACAGTACAGTGCAGTAGATCCTGTGATAATTCTGTGCACCAGAATAATGCCCTGGAAAACAAGTTTGACAAAGGTTTCTGTGTATGTGATCGGAAGTGGTTTTTTTTTTTTATTGTGTGTGTGTGTGTGTGTGGATTTCATGTATCTTAATGTATTGTACAGATTTTATTGGCATACGTGCCTACATGCATGTGCATGTTTGTGCGTGTGAATTTGTGTGTGTGTGTGCATTTTACTCATATATACAATTTGTTTCCTGGATGATTTTATATGTATTGTTGTATCATACCTTATGGTCTTAACGTGTGTGTGTGTGTGCATGTGTGCGTGTGTGTGTGTGTGTGCGTGCATGCGTACGCATTTGTGTGTGTCTGCTTGTGCGCGCATGCATGTTATTTTGGTTATATATATCTTTTATTTTTGGATGTTTTTATTTGTAAATTTGTGCAATACCCTGTTGTCTTAACATGCGTATGTGTGTGGGGGTGGAGGTTGTTTTGGTCTTTGTCAGCTCTTGGGAATTCTGTTATGTTGTGCATGTTCATTTTATGTTGGTGTCACGAGCCTGTGGTTGCACTAGTTAATGTCCATGTGGATTAATTAATCAGTGCATAACCACTGAGTCTGTCTCATTCAGGTGACAAGATAAATGGAGGTCCTGTGTGTAGCATGTACTTTAAGCACGTAAAAGAACCCGTGGCAACAAGAGAGTTAGCCTGTTAAAATTTAGTTGTAAAAAACACACTAATACTCTGTGTGTGTGTGAGTGTGAGTGTGAGTGCACATGACTAAAGCCTGACTGAATGACACGAGAAACGACTGATGAATACCTGATGGCAGCTGTCAGTCAGGGCTCTAACCAGGTAGACAGCTAGCCTGTTGTGCAGTTGACTCTTGTGTCTGAAAAAGCACTTAAAAAATGCTTGGTCTTTGAACCAAAGATAGGCGTTAGATAACTATCCATATACCTATATCTATCTTTCTGTCTATCAACCTATCTATCTGTCAGTCTGTTCTCAGGCCTTCAACTCTGTTGAAATGCTGGCGGTGTCGGGTCAGATCATGAACTGAAACAAATAACTAACCCATACCTGTCTGTCTCAGGCCTACAGCTCTGAGGAAACGCTGGCAGTGACAGGTCAGATCTTGAACTGAAACAAATAACTAACTAATACCTGTCTGTCTCAGGCCTACAACTCTGAGGAAACGCTGGTGATGACAGGTCAGTTCATGAACCGAAACAAATAACTAACCCATACCTGTCTGTCTCCGGCCTACAATTCTGAGGAAACGCTGGTGGTGTCGGATCAGTTCATGAACCAAAACAACTAACTGTCCATATCTGTCTCAGGCCTACTACTCTGAGGAAATGCTGGTTGTGCTGGGTCAGTTCATTTACTGAAACAAATAACTGTCCGTGTCTATCTGTTCTCAGGCCTACAATTCTGAGGAAACTCTGGCGGTGTCGGGTCAGTTCATGAACCGCAACAACTACCGCTTCGTGCTGGAGGAGATCCTGAAGGCGGGCAATCTGCAGAGGAAGCAGCTGCCCACTGGCTTCCACAACCTGATGCCCCCTGACCAGGTCAGTGTGACTGGACACACACACACAGTTTCTTCCCTTCCCTTGAAACACCAAATGGAGAACGGTTATGAAGACTGGGTTGTATGTAAAATAAGACTCATTTTTGATAAAAGGTGACCTATCAAAAGTGAGTTTTGTTTTACAACCCACAGTTGTTTTGTTCTATTAACTTTCTCCATTTGGTGTTTTAATAAACTCAGCAGTGATATTTCATTTTATCATTATCTCTTCCCTTGCAATGATGCTGGCACATTCTGACCATATGTGTAGACACTTGCACTATATCAGTACACACGTGCACACGCACTTTCACAGTCAGCATTCTCACAGTCAGACACGCAAAACATGTATGCACGCATGCACGCACAGACATACACACGCGTGCGTGCACCTACACACATAACATGTCAACACGTTCACACACGTGCACTGACACACTAATATCTGCCTCAGTGCAGGCACACACACACAGCGTATGTCAGCACATTCACACACTTGTACTCACACAAACACACACTCATATATACTTACAGACTCATGCACTTGTGCTCACGTACATATGCATGCAAATGTGCTCATGCAAATTATAATAATATGCACATATAGTATACACTTGCAAACACACAAGGTCATGGACACACACATACATGTACACACATGCACACACAAGTTCACACACATACACTCATTAACACACATACATGTGTGTACTCACACACACACACACACACACACACACACACACACACACACACAGAATCAGGTTTCATGCACTATGTACGTGAACATATATGGACACAAATTATGATTACAAACGTTAAAAAAGAAACAGATTGTGAAAGTTCATCTTTGAAAGATTGTTCAGGCAAGATGGAAGAGTGTCAGTTTGCACACACATACACAATTCTCCATGACATCTACATATCTGCCTTATTGTGCACATTTTAATTAGTGAAAAAATAAGGAGAGCAGGACATTTCACACGCACGCGCGCACACACACACTCACACACACACACACCACCACCACCAACCTACCCACTGTGTGACTATGATGATGAGAAAAAAGAAGAGCAGGCTTTCTTGGGGGTGTCATGGGAGGGGTCAAGACATGTGACGTACGTACCCTCTGTGTCGTCCAGACTTTGTGTGTGGAGGCAGAACGTGTGACTCGCATACCATCTGTGTCTTTGAAGGCTTTGTTCGTGTGTGGGGTCAAAATGTGTGACGAACATACCATCTGTTTTCTCCAGGCTTTAGGTGTGGGTGGGCTAGGCGCGTGATGCACATACCCTCTGTGTCTTCAAGGCTTTGATTGATTGTGGGAGGTGCAAAATGTTTGACTCATATACCCTTTCTGTCGTCCAGGCTGGCTTTGTGTACATGGGCAAGATGTGTTACAGACATAACCTCAGTGTCTTCCAGGCTTTGTGTACATGGGGCAAAGCGTTTGATGCAAGACATATGACACACATAATCTCTGTCTTCCATGCTTTGTGTACATGGGCAAAACGTTTGATGCAAGCCGTATGACACACATAATCCCTGTGTCTTCCAGGCTTTGTGTACATGGGCAAAACGTTTGATGCAAGACGTGTGACGCATATAATCTCTGTGTCTTCCAGGTTTTGTGTACATTGGCAAAACGTTTGATGCAAGATGTGTGATGCATATAAACTGTGTGTCTTCCAGGTTTTGTGTACATGGGCAAAACGTTTGATGCAAGACGTATGACACATATGTAGTCGTGTACCGAGTGGTTCTAATAGGGTACGGACGGTACAAAAGAACTAAACTAAATGATGATTGAATGTATTAAAGGATAGATGAGAATTCCCATGCACAGGCCAGGAACATATAGAGCCAGTCACAAATGGGTTTTTCTATTGTTTTATTTACAATAGTTATGAGAACATAAAAAGAGAAAACTAAGAAGAGAAGACAACTAGAAGAAGAAGACAGTGCGGCAATACGTAGCGAGATGTTAGCCGTTGTGAGAACACACACGACACACACTCACACTGCCCGCGACGCAGCAAGAGAGAGAGACAGCAGCTCTGGTTAGATGACTGACCAGGTATGAAATGACCACTCATCACTCACTGTGCCAATTTATGCAAGTTAAGCGGACCGCAAAGGCCGTCAAGTGTGCTGCGAGCAGATCGTCACTAATCAGCCCACATCCGATGAGAACTGTGCTTGTTTCAAGGTGTTCAGTGACAGATTTCTAAATGATTCCTGAACCGATTTACGTCGGATAAGTTGCAAAAGAAAGAGCTCAACACCTACTTTATAATGATTATAAAATGAAGTGTTGATTACTTAAGATGAATTTATAATCTTAATTTAAGTCACCTGAACAGGGTCAGTTTTAACGAGCTCGTCGCAGAAAATTACAAACTGCGTTAAATCAGTTTAACTTAGGCAAATATAAATGGAATAGATTTAAAGATGGAATTGCGACGATTCTGCCAGTACATAATACTTGTAGTTTACTGATCTGAAAAAAGAGTTATTAAATTAATTATGGTGAAACAGAAACACAAGTTTCCGCTCAGCCAATGACGTACCGCGATGCGACACTGGGCGAGCCTTGAGTAGGCTGTCTGGCGAGAACAAATGATGTAAGTGGAGTGACGTCACACAATCTGTGTGCGGGTAAGGAGGGAAAAACGTTGTCTGATGTAGCTCGTGTGTGAGCAGTTTTGGAGCAAGACGCATGATGCATATAAACTATGTGTCTTCCAGGCTTTGTGTACATGGGCGAAGCATTTGATGCTAGATGTGTGACACACATAATCTCTGTATCTTCCAGGCTTTGTGTACATGGGCGAAGCATTTGATGCTGGATGTGTGACACACATAATCTCTGTGTCTTCCAGGCTTTGTGTACATGGGCGAAGCGTTTGATGCTAGATGTGTGACACACATAATCTCTGTGTCTTCCAGGTTTCCATCCTCATGTCCATGCTCCCCAAGAAGATTCTGAAAAACGGCAGGGAGCGGACGGAAGATTACCTCCACCAGATTCAGTACGGCATGAATAAAGGAAACTAATCTCATGGTCACAGTTTTGTTCTTGTTGTTGTTGTTGTTGCTGTTTGACCTTCATGCCTAATGAACAAAACAAAAATTTTACACAAACAGCAAGCATGAGAACAAGTTCTAGGAACGAAAAGGTTCTTGGTTCTTAATCAGTGAGTCTTCTCCAATTTGTTACAACATTGACTCAGTAAAATAATTTGAGAAAATTATTGTGTGCGGAATTTCTTAAGGTGGAACATTTTTTTATGTAAATTTTTTTTAGAGAGAAAAAAAAAAAAAGAAAGACCAAAAAGAGTGATCAACATAAAAGTAAGTAGACATCGCCATGTTTCTCCCTCCCCCCCACACCCCCATGAAATCAGATTTTACATGAGAGGTTTCGTCTGCTGTGCTCTTGCAGAAACATGGGAACACTGTGTTGTTCTGTAATCACCATTCGTTTCCTACCTTTACCTGATGTTGTGTATCTATGAAAGTGGGTTTTTTGTACAGGATTTAGAGAAAAGGACAGCTGTTTTACTGCCATATTGTGTGTGTGTGTGTGTGTTCGTGCGTGCGTGCATGTGAACATGCGTTTGAATGTGTGTGAGCATGTTTGTGTGTGTGTGCATGTGTGTGTGTGTGTGTGTGTGTGTGTGTTTTGAATGAGACTGTAACCTGAGATTGCATGTTATGAATTAGGTAAAGGAACATTATGTGAGTTTCAACAGCATGTTAAATGTGTTTCTTGATGATTTCTGCAGAACAAATCCAGTTTGAAAGGTTAAATGATGTCAAGAATAAAAAAAAAAAACAGAAAAAAGACAGAAAAAAAATTACAAACTGTAAAAACCTTTGACTTTGTAATCTTGGCACTGAATGGCAGACCAAACCTGACATGAAGAAACCTGCCACAATGAGACAAAATGATATATATGCAATACAGAAGGTGATATGGACTACACTGCCCCACTTACATGTTATCAAATTATAGTGCTTTGACTGAAAATAGTTTCAGTGCAGTGTGAAAGCTTGCAGAGTGATCAACGAATGCTACACATCTACTTTAAAAAAAAAAAAATAATAAAAATTTAAAAAAATCTGTATAGTTTCCAATGTGTTTGACTGTTGTTTTTTGTTTTGAATTGGGTTGGTTTGTTTGTTTGTTTTTTTACCCCAAATTTTCCTGCATGAAAATTGAAATCCATTCCAGGAACTTGTAGTCATATAAAGGATAGTTTCCTGATCTCTACCAGTTTCTTACTTAGTACAGAAATGGTTCGACAGCCTTAAGAAAGTCTTGTGCCATTCCTTTATTTATATTTTTGTGGCAGTTTTGTTTGTGTTTATTCTGTGAGTCTGTTGTTGTTTAGCATTTGTTTTTTAATATTATAGTTGTTGTTTGCTAGTATGCTTAGCTAGTAGGAAACAAAACAAGATGACTGGCTGACACATCTGCTGAGAGATGGAAGTTTCATTTGTCCCTTTTACTTTTTTCCTTTCTTTCTTTCTTTCTTTCTTTCTTTTTATCTATATGCCATTTATCATCATCATAATGTAATAATCCTGAAAATCAGTTTATCAGATAGTTTTGTTTTCTTGGATGCTTTGGTCACACAAAAGTCATAAGACTGCAGGGTACACCTGCTTGAAGGTTTTTTTGTTGTTGGTTTTTTTTTGCGATTAAGGCACAAAAACATTAGCAAAAAAAAATTGGTAGATTGTGCACTTAAGTCATTGTAAAAAAAAAAAAAAAAGAAAAAAAGAAAGAAAGAAAACAATAGTATGTGTGAATATCACTTTGAATGCAAAAGAAAAAAACAACAACAAAACAGTGTATGTACAAATATGACTGAGTTTAATCAAAAACAGATGAAGCACAGATTAGCAAAGGAAATGGCAACAGGAGCTCAAACATGAAAATTCGTAAAATGTGACGTTTGGTTTGTAGGACCTCTTCAAACATCATGGGTAGCGCCATTGTCATGAAATGTCACTGTGCAAGTCAGATCAGTTCTGGAAAGCCAGAAGAATCGTCTTTCTCACTGTTGATAACCATACTGGGCGTGAAGTCCTTTGCTGGGAGTGTGGCTTTGACTTCATATTACTTGTAGTTTACTGAAGTGTGGCTTCATTGTCGTCTCTCATCTTGAACAGCTCATCTGCTTTTGGCACAAAATGACCATCAGTCTTTTCTCTGCCATTTTTCTGAATCGCTGATTGATTTGTGACCAGCCCTAAAGCAAAGTTTTGATTAGCCGATTTCTTTCTGGCTCTTGAAAACCTTCAGTTTAATTTCTGCACCTTGCAAACAGGGTGGTTTGGACTTTCAGTATTGATGTCAGATTGGGTGTGCCTCTGTTTGGCTAAATATCTATTCGTTGATCAATTGTCTTGCATCAAAATTTGTTGTGTGGTGTGAAAAGTTGCTGTCTCCACATGTGTAGACATTAGCTGGTGTGTAGGTTAATGTTTTACAGGCGATGAAGGTAATTGTTTTCACATATTGAGACATTTGCTGGTGTACAGGTAAATACACTGTTCTCGTGAAAGGCCAGTGTCTCCACAGTTGTGTAGATATTTTGCTGGTGTATTGATTTATATCTTGCTGGTGATAAAGGTCATTGTCTTCACTTGTTGAGCCATTTGCTGGTGTATTGGGACCAAACTAGATGTCTTGCTGGTGTTAAGAAAAACCCGTTTTGACGCATCAAACATTTTATTACGGAGCTCAGGTAAACAGACTGTCTTCATATTCCAGATTGTGCATAAGGAAATGTGAGAGTCTTTGTTAATGTGTTGAAATGTTTTGGAGTTTTGATGTGTTGAAATATTTTCAGGTGTGTAAGACAACATCTTGCTGGTTCTAAAAAGCCTCATGTCTCAACATGTCAAAACAATTACCAGAGTGTGTATGAAAAGATATCATGCTGGAGTAAGAAGTCTCCGTCGTGACACTCCAGACATTTACCAGAGCATATAGAGACAGCTTAATGGTTTAAAAAAGATTCGTGTCTTGCGTTTTTTCTCTGAATGTGGAAATGTAAGCCAAAGTTTGAAAGATGAAATATGGATGTCTACATGAGGAACTTGAATGCTATGTTCAGCCTCCTAAATTCTGATCATTGCGGATATGAAGTTTTTGTAAGGGTCCAGCTTAAGTGTGATGTGTATTGTTCAAAGGTGAGTTACACTTCCGGGGTATTGATATTTCTGTGAAATCCAGCCTTTCTTTTGTAAAGAAATACTCAGAAAGGTAACTATCGTTAGATTGTACAATACTCAAAAGAGAAATCCTGTTTGCAATGGTTCAGTTAAGGTTTTGTTTTTGTTTTCATTTTCCATTCTACCCAATCTGTTCTACATAGTTGCTATAATTGATTGTTTGCACACACACAGACCAATCCTCTGTGTGTCAAATGCCTTTTTTTTCCCCCAGTTTGACAATCAGATGACATGTTCATTTGCTGTTTCTTCATTCAGTGTCAGTTTTGATGCGTTCATATTATTTGTTACACAGAAATAAGTTGTTCTTGTGCATTCTTCTCATTGACATATTGTTATGAATATTGTGTTCAGTGCATTCCACAGTTAATTGTAGGCATCTTTCATGTATTCATCTCTTTATTTTTCATGTGTTGTTTTCATTTGGCATTTACACCGTTTGTTTTGTTGGTGTGTTGTTGTTTTCAGAACTGTTTGTTATTCAATTTTGTGTTGAGCTGCAAGGGTAATTTATGTTGTTTTTTTCATATGTGTTGCCAGGTGCTCTGTGTGTGTATGTGTGTCCACACATAACAAATGTTGCTTGATTGTAGGTTTTGGCTCATGTGTGTAAACAAAGTGAATCTACTTAATAACCCTGTTTTGGTTGTCTGTATGTCTGCCTGTGTGTGTCTATGAGAGAGAGAGAGAGAGAGTGTGGGTGTGTGTGTGTGTGTGTGTGTGTAAGTAACAATAACAATAATGCGTTATTCAGTTTTTGAAGGCCATCTGGCCCACCTAAACAGAAGAAAAGCTTGAAGTAACAAAACATAGGTGGGTAAAACTTTTTTTGCTATAAAAGATCATAGGCACTTCAAAACATATTTAGTTCTGTGTGACAACATTTCAGTATGTTTAACAGCAGTTTTAATGTTCAGTTTGATTTTCTAAGTTTGAAACATTCATTAATGTATACTGCTGCTTCAAATGTCACTTTAGCTGACATGCTGATGCACAGTAATTGTACTTTAAAATCTGATGGAAATTGATAGTAGCGGAGAAAAGGGAGAGCAGCACATCTGGGACAGATCAACACGAAATCTTCGGTACGCTGTCCATCACATTGTTTACAGAAAGGGTCGTAAATTTGCTGTGCGGCGTAGGAAATACTATTCAAGGATAATTGGCTGCACCTCAGTAATGTGTGTGTGCAAGCATGTATGCGTGTGTTTCCCTTGTTACTTGCCACCATACGCTGTGTCTGTTATTTTCCCACACATTCAGAGAAATTTCAAACCGCTATCATTATGTTATTCAAAATTATTTTTCTTATCTTCTCTTCATCTCTCTCTCTTTTTCTGTCTGTCTCTCTCTCTCTCTCTCTCTCTCTCTCTCTCTCTCCACGTGCACACACACATACACAGACGTGCGCACGCACACACAGACACACACACACACACACAATTGCTTGGGAAAGGAAGAGCTGATGCACTGTTGTTTCTTTGTCTTGTCACACAGCCTGTTGTTTGTCATGACATGTATATATATGGTTGTTGACACAAGAAAGTCCATTGTTTCTAGAGGAACCGTTTTGTCTTGACATGTATATGTATGGTTGTTGACACAAGAAAGTCCATTGTTTCTAGAGGAACTGTTTGGCGAAGCATGTTGCTTTTTAATGCTACGGATATGATTCATGGCATAATTTTGTGTTGTAAAAATTTAGCTGTGAAATGAAGGTCATTGGTACTTCTGTTTTGGGTGTCTTTTTTTTTTGTTTGTTTGTTTTGTTGTATTGTGGGTTTTATTTTTGTTTGTTGTTTTTTTTACTTGTTTTCTGTTTTGTTTTGGGTTTTTGGGGGGTTTTTTTGTTTTGTTTTTTTGAGAACTCAGTGTTTCACTGGCTCTCCTGCCTCAACCCCAACTCATCTGATCCATGACATTTGTTGTCAAGAAATGTTGCATTGCATTTTTGACTTTTGACATTTTGACATGTGCATTAGCAAAGATGGGGAAAGTGTCACACACTTTACCAAAAACCATATGTGTGTGTAAATGGTGTGTGTAAAATGTGTGAAAAAACAAATAAGATGTATCAGAAACTAACTTTACTTGTCTGTCTGTCTGTCTGTCTGTCTGTCTCTCTCTCTCTCTCTCTCTCTCTCTCTCTCTCATTAACAACATTATCCCTTGTGAATCTGAGACTGAAATATTTCTGTTGAATCTGTGATACTTTGCATGGATTTTTAGCTGGCCCGTTGCTTTCATACAGAAGATAGAGATGTTCATTTTAATTAAAATCAGTCAAAATAACACACATTTTTTTCTTTGTGAATTTTTTTAAAGTTGAGTGTTAAGTTTTAATTAATTTTTGAGAGAAAAAACATGACAAAAATCTTGTCATTTAGGGACAGCCCATGGATTTTTATATAATATGCTGAGTATCAGTGCAGGGTCTCCTCTGGTGTGTGGTTTTATAGGATCCTAACCTACCACAGTACAGGCTGGGTGTGGCTGGATGTCAGGGGGGCTTCGGGATGAGCTGTATGAGGTGTTTGTAATGTAGATATGTATATAAACTTTGTTGGATTTTTGTTGTTGTTGTTGTTCTTTTGTTTTTCTTTTTTTTTTTTCTTTTTTTAAAGAATGCATTGTTCAGCAGCTGTTCTGCCATATATTTGTCTGCACACCATTGCTTTAAATCCAAACACAGTTATTTCCATATGCAGCTGTCTGTTGATCTGAAAAGATTACTGTGATAATTATCAAAGACATTGAAATGTGCTTTGTACAAACTGACAAATGCAAGTGGTTGTCATGACAACCCTGTTTGTTTTCATTGTCTGGTGAACCTTTTTTTTTTTTTTTTTCAACTGAACAGTTAGATGCCATTGATGATTTCTGTTTTCTTTTGTGAGCTGAGTTCAGGAATAAACCTTTTTGTACAACTTTGTAACATCTGCCACTGTATGATGGTTGTGTTTGAGGACGATGCGTCTGCATGGAATTTCTGTATGGAATACTGGGCTTAGTCAGTCACCTAGGATATCTACAGATTTTTCTGCATCAGCCTCAGCTGCTTACTGGTCATTGTTGTGTGGCAAAATAAAGATTATAATTTTGTTTTTATCATGTAGAGTAGAAAAAAAAAACCACAACAAAAACCACCAACATCATATCAACTTATTTGTCACAAATCTAGAAGACTGGTCGGAGTCTGAGCTTTTCTGATTAAGAAATATATGTGAATACTCACAGCTTTCGATCATAGACAAGTGCATAGTGAGCTAACACACACACACACATCATAAGACTTAAGGTAAAGTTTTCAAACACTACACACACACACACACACACACCTCTCTCTCTCTCTCTCTCTCTTTCAAATACACACACAACACATACACACACACATTGTAAACGGATTTGTAAATAAGATAGATTAAAAAAAAAAAATTCTCTGTAATTCTTAATTCATGTACAAAAATATGTTGATATCTGTCAATAAAATCAGCTTTTGTATTCAATGTTGAAATCAAACAAAATAAATACACATGTTACTTCAAGAAAGACTTGAAAACTTAAATGAGTAAATTACTGAATGACTAAAGACACCAACTGCAGTATAACGATCAGATGTGAAGGTATATATTTGTCCGTCCCCACATCACTGAATTGGAACCACATTTCTCTTCAGTCAATGTCCAAGGTCCGTGAAGCATTGTTACTGATTCAGAGCGAAAGTTTCTTATCGCCCATTTCTGAAGTTCGATAACGACCACAACGATGAAGACTAGGTTTATAACGGTATGACAACAACAATAATAGTAATAATAATAGTAATGAAGAAGAAGAAGAAGAACAAGAAATAAAAAGGAATGACGATGATATGGCAGAACTAAAGTGAAACTGTTTAATGTCATCAGCAGAAAATGAATGCAATTTCACAATTTCATGAATATTGTCCAATAAAAAGAACATGGTGTGGCACAGAGAGAGAATGCAAATGCGAATATTTTATTCAGATTAGACCACAGCACCTGTCGGAAGGGAGTGTTACATAATCCGGGAGAGAGAGAGAGAGAATGAATGAAGGATGATGTGGCAGAGAGAGAGGGAGAATGCGAATGCGAATAATTATTCTATTCAGATTAGGCCACAGCCCCTGTCTGAAGGGGGTATTACTTATATCGGAGAGAGAGACAGAAGAAGAAGAAGAAGAACTGTCGATCTAAATAGTGATTTTTTTTTTTCTCCATGGGTGGGGTGGGGCTGGTGGATGGATTTTGTTTTGTTTTGTAGTTCGTTTGTTGAGTCTTTTCCCGGCCATCTTTCATTTCTGTAGTAGTCATCATAGATCTCCTCCTCCTCCTCCTCCTCCTCCTCCTCCTCCTCCTCCTCCTGCTCCACTTATTCCCCCCGCTCCAGTCTCTGGGGTGGTGGTGATTGTGGTCAGGGACCGAGGGAAGGGAATGAAGGGGTGTGTGACATTTGGGGTCCTGGTGACATGCACATGGCTCATAAGTAACGGCAACAACAACACTCATGATGATGATGATGATGGTAATGGTAACAACCAACATCCTCAACAGTAATAACAAAAACAGCAACAACAACATCAGTGATATCGGCGGCGGCGAGGGCCTCATCTTCATCATCACACACAAAAAAAAGAAAAAGAATTATATCATTAGGCCAGTTATTATCAGCATTATCGTCGTCATCGTTGTTGTCGTCGGCGGTGCAGTAATCAGTATTATCCTAACTTAAAATATTGTCTATCACCTTTGTAACACTCAGTCCAAAAAGCGACGTGTACAATGTACGCGCGCACACGCAAACGCTGTCAAACGCATAATGTAAAAAAAAAAAAAAAAAAAACACCCAAAAAAAACACCCACCCATACATCCACTCTCTCTCTCTCTCTCTCTCTCTCTCTCTCTTTCTTCCACACACACGCGTGCACCTACGCACACAATACAACATACACACACACACACACACACACACACACACACACACACAACCAGAGACAGACACACAAACCTTGAACAAACCGGGCTCTGGCGAAAACTTCTCTTTTCTGAACCCGTCTTTCCTGTAAAACACACACACACACACACACACACACACACACACACACTGAAAGAGTGAGACAGAGAAACAGACAGACAAATGACAATCAGCTATTATCAATTTATCAAGAAGTGAACAATCGGTCGCTGCTTTTGCCATATTGATCATTTGGGTTACTTGTTTGTGGTTGAGTGCTTCGGCGATCTTCTGCTTTATTGGTTATATATATATATATATACAGTGAGAGAGAGAGAGAGAGAGAGGGGAAAAAATATATATATATTGATATGCATGAATATATGACAGTCAGTCGTGTCCGCCAATTCCAATATCCAAACAAAACAAAACAAAAAACTTCTTGTCCGGCCAGTTGATGTTGAGACACAAGAAGAGAAATGGTCTGTACAGCTTCCGTACGTTTAAAAAGAAAATAAATGAAAATGCCTCTAGGATCGCAATATTTCTTGTTAAAAAAAAACCCAACCACCCAAAAACGGCAAAGCTATTTTTGTTTCTGTGTAGAATACGCCTACATTCTCTCTCGCATGGAGAGAGAGAGAGAGAGAGAGAGAGAGAGAGAGAGAGGGAGAAAATATATATATATATATATATATATATATATATATATATATATATATATATATATATATATATATATTGATATGCATGAATATATGACAGTCAGTCGTGTCCGCCAATGACTATCAAAACAGCAGAGGAGGCAACTGCTGTCCCGACTATCTCGGCTGGAATTTAATTGTAGTTGTAGTTGAGAGTGTCTTGCCCAAGATACATCCCTACTCTTTCGACCAAGAGGGTTTCAGGACAGTCGGCGTTGGGATGGTTCCCAAAGGCGAACTAGTCCCCAAGGCTGCAGCACTAAGAGGAGCCAGTGCAATTTTGCCTCCTGGTTTGATGGTCACAGTCCTTCACAAAAGACAAAGCTGTGAATGATTTCCTATTGCAATGGAGAAATTATTGATAATACAGCTTTAACTTTGCTGTTTGCCCAACTGTAAGCTTATTTCATAAAACAGCTGATGATCACCAAGGCAACCAGTCTCACAACCCAGTCAAGCAAGTATGGAAAACTAGCGACCAAACGCTGACTTTTAATCAATGATGGTGACACGGCATTCGGCACAACAAAATATCATTTTGGGGTAGGCTCTCGGCAAGGCCTGACAAGCGCGTTGGGTTTATAAGAAGGTAAGGCATCAGCTCTTCTTCAAGTCGTAATCAGCTTGTTTCTAAATCCTTTCTTTGTGTGTGTGTGTGGGGGGGGAGAGGGGGGGGGGATGGGGGGGGGGGGAAGGACTGAGGTAAAGGGAGGGAAGTCAGTGACTGAGTGAGGGGATTGGGGTGAATGCATGGGTGCTTACAGTAGTTTCGTGAGCGACAGAAAGGGAGAAACAAAGAAACAAACAAAGGTGAAACAAAAGCAACAACACCCGAAACTAATGAAGACAAAACATGAAAGGAAAATAAAGAACAAAGGGTTAAAAAAAAAAAAAACAAAAGAAGAACGGGGACAATTGAAACGAAAAGAAATGAAAGCAATGCCAAACAGTGACTCAAACAGTATTTTCAGTGTGTGATATATATATATATATATATATATATATATATATATATATATGAAGCCGTGTCCCGAGTGGTTCTAATAGGGTACGGCACAAAAGACTTAACTAAATGATTGATTGAATGAAAGGATAGACAAGATCCCACGCACAGGCCAGGAACATATAGAGGCCAGTCACAAATGGGTTTTCTATTGTTTTATTTACATAAAAAGAGAAGACCTAAGAGAAGAGAAGAGAAGAGAAGATAAAAAGAAAAGGAGACAGTGCAGCGATACGTAGCGAGGTGTCAGCTGTTGTGGGGACACACACGACACACTGCCCGCGACACAGCAAGAGAGAGAGAGCAGGCTCTGGTCAGATGACTGACCAGGTATGAAATGACCACTCATCATTCACTGTGCCAATTTATGCAAGTTTAGCGGACCGCAAAGTGCGTCACGTGTGCTTGCAAGCAGATCGTCACTAATCACGGAGAATCCGATGACAATTGTGTTTGTTTAAAGGTGTTCAGTGATAGATTTCTAAATGATTCCTGAACCGATTTACGTCGGATAAGTTGCAAAAGAAAGAGCTCAACGCCTACTTTATAATGAGTGTAAAATGAAGTGTTGGTTATTCAAGATAAATTTATAATCTTAATTTAAGTCACCTGAACAGGGTCAGTTTTAACGAGCTCGTCGCTGAAAATTACAAACTGCGTTAAATCAGTTTAACGTAGGCGAACATAAATGGAATAGATTTAAAGATGGAATTAAGACGATTCTGCCAGTATATAATACTAGTAGTTTACTGATCCGACAAAAGAGCTATTAATTAAATACTGTGGAACAGAAACACAAGTTTGCTCTCAGCCAATGACGTATCGCGACGCGACACTGGTCGAGCAGTCAGCAGGTGGTCTGGCCAGGACAAAATGATGTAACCGGAGTGACGTCACATTTTCTGTGCAAGGGTTAGGAGAGATAACGTCGTCTGCTCTGGCTTGTGCGTGAATAGTGTTGGAGCAAGCATAGCACGCTTGGTCACATATATATATATATATATGTGTGTGTGTGTGTGTGTGTGTGTGTGTGTGTGTGTGTGTGTGTGTTGAAATAAATGAACGAAGCGAAGAAGACATAGAAAATGAATAAATAAATAAATCAATCAATAAATACATAAATAAATAAGAAAAGAATGGGAAAAAAAGTGGAGAGAGGGTGGACTAAGGAGTGTGTACAAGAAGGAAAGACAGACATTCCATTATCGCAAGGATGATGATGACTGACACATAAATCCTTTGTCAAAACTGTCAATCGGTTATCCGACAGTGTATCATATCCATCCCTCTGCTGTCGTAGTATGGACTCAGCTGTGTACGGGATTCTGTTTCAGTTTCAAGAATTTTAACTCACTCAGTACGGCCAGTCCTCTCTTCTCCTCTACACAGACCCCTCGGATGTCCAGTGGGTGTCTGAATGACCCAACCTTTAGCTTCCGTCGTCAGAATTGTGGTATTTTTTTGTCAACATTCACGTCTTCAGTATAAGAGCCTTCCGCTTGCAATATTTTGATGATGGTAATTGGGGTGAAATGCTGTTAACGTCGTCTCTTTCGCCGTTCGTATGGAAAGAGTTAAGGTGTCAAGACTGATCCTTCTTCTTCTTCTTCTTCTTCGTTCGTGGGCTGGAACTCCTATGTTCACTCGTATGTACACGAGTGGAATTTTACGAGTATGACCGGACGCAATAGCCGACTGAGTGGTGAAAGCGTTGGACTTTCAATCTGTGGGTCCCGGGTTCGAATCTTGGTGACGGCACCTGGTGGGTAAAGGGTGGAGGTGGGTTTTTTTCCGATCTCCCAGGTCAACATATGTGCAGACCTGCTAGTGCCTGAACCGCGTTCGTGTGTATACGCAAGCAGAAGATCAAATACGCGCGTCAGTTGAAGATCCTGTGATCCATGTCAGCGTTCGGTGGGTTATGGAAACAAGAACATACCCAGCATGCACACCTCCGAAAACGGAGTATGGCTGCCTACGTGGCGGGGTAAAAACGGTCATACACGTAAAAACCCACTCGTATACATACGGGTAAACGTGGGAGTTGCAGCCCACGAACGCAGAAGAAGGTTATCAGTGTATCATCCATCCCTCCGCTTGGCTGTCGTATGAATTCAGCTGTGTGCCGGGGATCAGTCTCATCAAGAATAGATATAGATACATGTCTTCAGTTTCAAGAAGCAAGGTGTCAAGACTGATCCGTGTACGCTAGACCACATCTCCTATCTGCTTTTTTTTTTTTTTTTTTTTTTTTAAGGAGCAGATTCTTGACATCCGCATGAACCCAGCGCACTGGTCAAGCTACCGGCCAGTTCCTGTATAAGGGAAATAACAAAAGACCACGTCTTTACCTGGGTTTTTAGATTATTTCCCTTATTTCTTCTTTCTTCCCCCCCCCCCCTTCCCTGTTTCCTTTTCAAAGTCGTGTCCTATGGGTGCGCGCGCGCGTGTGTATGTGTGTGTGCGTGCGTGTGTGTGTGTGTGTGTGTGTGTGTGTTTGTCAGTGTGTGTGTGTGTGTGTGTGTGTGTGTGTGTGTGCACCCGCGCCGTGTGTGTGTGTTTGTGTGTCTGTGTGTGTATGTGCGTGTGTGTGCGCGCGCGTGCGTCTGTGCGTGCATGTGTGTGTGTGTGCGTGTGTGCGTTCGTGCGTGTGTCTGTGTGTGTGCGCGTGCGTGCGTTCGTTCGTGCGTGCGTGCGAGTGTGTGTGTGTGTGTGTGTGTGAAAGGAACAAATATGTAGAAAAATAGAACCCATACTTACAAATCGGAGTTGTTCGCGAAGTTTTGATATGACTTTTACATACGATGCAGACTTCGCTTTAAAATACAGGACGCACAACCTGAAAAAGTAAGAAAGAAAATCATGACTAAATCAAAAACACACATTAACATTTCTGCCTGAATTTCAGGCTCCTTAGCGACTGAATGATAGAATAATTATACAGACAGAAAATCAGAGAGATGGAGACAGGGAAGAGAGAGACAGAGACAGACACATGTACAGACAGAGACAGAGACATAGACAACAGACCAAGACAGATACAGCAAGAATAAGAAAGCGACAGCGACAGTAACACACACACACACACACACACACACACACACACACACACACAGCGACAAGGAAGCGGCGGCAAAATGGAGAGAGATACACTGTACAGACATTGTACATTTGGACAGACAGAGAGACAGTCAGACAGACAGACAGACAGACGAACAGAGCATAACCGTCACCCGAACTCACAGAAGGAACAGAATGAAGGGGACCACAATGGCAGGGGTGGAGACGTACACGATGACGTCACGGAGCCATGACGGCAGGTCCCCCACCCGTGACGTCAGAATAGCATACACGTGGTCTTGAGTCTTGAAGGGCCCGCAGTGATAGGAGGGCTCCAGCCTCGGTGATAGAAATGACGTAAACAGAACGAATGACAGCATGACCCAGTCTGATAGAAATGACGTAAACAGAACGAATGATAGCATGACCCAGTCTGATAGAAATGACGTAAACAGAACGAATGACAGCATGACCCAGTCTGATAGAAATGACGTAAACAGAACAAAACGATTGAGAGCATGACCCAGTCTGATAGGGATGACGTAAACAGAACAAAACGATTGAGAGTATGACCCAGTCTGATAGGGATGACGTAAACAGAACGAATGAGAGCATGACCCAGTCTGATAGAAATGACGTAAACAGAACAAAACGAATGAGAGAATGACCCAGTCTGATAGAAATGACGTAAACAGAACGAATGATAGCATGACCCTGTCTGATAGAAATGACGTAAACAGAACGAATGAGAGCATGACCCTGTCTGATAGAAATGACGTAAACAGAACGAATGATAGCATGACCCTGTCTGATAGAAATGACGTAAACAGAACGAATGATAGCATGACCCTGTCTGATAGAAATGACGTAAATAGAACGAATGAGAGAATGACCCCGAGTGACAGAAATGACGTAAACAGAACATAACGAATGACAGCATGAACCAGTCTGATAGAAATGACGTAAACAGAACGAATGATAGCATGACCCAGTCTGATAGAAATGACGTAAACAGAACGAATGATAGCATGACCCAGTCTGATAGAAATGACGTAAATAGAACGAATGAGAGAATGACCCTGAGTGACAGAAATGACGTAAACAGAACAAAACGAATGAGAGCACGACCCAGTCTGATAGAAATGACGTAAACAGAACAAAACGAATGAGAGCATGACCCAGTCTGATAGAAATGACGTAAACAGGACAAAACGAATGATAGCATGACCCAGTCTGATAGAAATGACGTAAACAGAACAAAACGAATGATAGTATGACCCAGTCTTATAGAAATGACGTAAACAGAACAAAACGAATGAGAGCATGACCCAGTCTTATAGAAATTACGTAAACAGAACAAAACGAATGATAGCATGACCCAGTCTGATAGAAATGACGTAAACAGAACGAATAAGAGAATGACCCTGAGTAACAGAAATGTAAACAGAACAGAACGAATGACAGCATGACACAGTCTGATAGAAATGACGTAAACAGAACGAATGAGAGCATGACCCAGTCTGATGGAAATGACGTAAACAGAACAAAACGAATGAGAGCATGACCCAGTCTGATAGAAATGACGTAAACAGAACAAAACAAATGAGAGGATGACCCAGTCTGATAGAAATGACGTAAACAGAGCAAAACGAATGAGAGAATGACCCAGTCTGATAGAAATGACGTAAACAGAACGGATGAGAGCATGATCCAGTCTGATAGAAATGACGTAAACAGAACAAAACGATTGAGAGCTTGACCCAGTCTGATAGAAATGACGTAAACAGAACGAATGATAGCATGACACAGTCTGATAGAAATGACGTAAACAGAACGAATGACAGCATGACACAGTCTGATAGAAATGACGTAAACAGAACGAATGAGAGCATGACCCAGTCTGATGGAAATGACGTAAACAGAACAAAACGAATGAGAGAGTGATCCAGTCTGATAGAAATGATGTAAACAGAGCGAATGAGAGCATGACCCTGTCTGATAGAAATGATGTAAACAGAGCGAATGAGAGAATGACCCTGTCTGATAGAAATGATGTAAACAAAACGAATGAGAGAATGACCCTGACACACACTCACCGAAAAGCCTGTCAGTTACTGTAGTTCTGACGTACAGATAAGTGTTGGTTGCCAGCCAGTGATACAGAATGTATACAAAACCTATTGGTACAAAACAAAACAAAAAAAACACAAAAAAACACACAAAAAACCAAAAAAACACGCAGTTACTCTGCTGCTTTTATTCTGCTTTTTTCCCCTCATCAGCATTATTATTATTTCTAATATCTTTTACACCCATCTTCTTCCATGAACTTCATTGTATACCTGTATTTTGTTCATTCTTGTTCTCGTGTACACTGACTGACTGACTCTATGACGGCAGTAAGCCATGGTGAAGATAGGTTTACAGTGTGTGCACTGACTGACTCTATGACGGCAGTAAGTCATGGTGAAGATAGGTTTACAGTGTGTGCACTGACTGACTCTATGACGGCAGTAAGTCATGGTGAAGATAGATTTACATGTGTGTACTGACCGACTCTATGACGGCAGTAAGTCATGGTGAAGATAGGTTTACAATGTGTGCACTGACTGACTCTATGACGGCAGTAAGTCATGGTGAAGATAGGTTTACAATGTGTGCACTGACTCACTCTATGACGGCAGTAAGTCATGGTGAAGACAGGTTTACAATGTGTGCACTGACTGACTCTATGACGGCAGTAAGTCATGGTGAAGATAGATTTACATGTGTGTACTGACCGACTCTATGACGGCAGTAAGTCATGGTGAAGATAGGTTTACATGTGTGCACCTGAATCACTCTATGACGGCAGCAAGTCATGGTGAAGATAGGTTTACAATGTGTGCACAGACTGACTCTATGACTGCAGTAAGTCATGGTGAAGATAGGTTTACATGTGTGCACGGACTTACTCACTTTATGACGGCAGCAAGTCATGGTGAAGACAGGTTTACATGTGTGCACGGACTTACTCACTTTATGACGGCAGTTAGTCATGGTGAAGATAGGTTTAAATGTGTGCACTGCCTCACTCTATGACAGCAGTAAGTCATGGTGAAGATAGGTTTACATGTGTGCACTGACTTACTCACTTTATGACGGCAGTAAGTCATGGTGAAGATAGGTTTACATGTGTGCAGTGACTGACTCTATGACGGCAGTAAGTCATGGTGAAGATAGGTTTACAATGTGTGCACTGACTGACTCTATGACGGCAGTAAGTCATGGTGAAGATAGGTTTACATGTGTGCACGGACTTACTCACTTTATGACGGCAGTAAGTCATGGTGAAGATAGGTTTACAATGTGTGCACTGACTGACTCTATGACGGCAGTAAGTCATGGTGAAGATAGGTTTACAATGTGTGCACTGCCTCACTCTATGACTGCGGTAAGTCATGATGAAGATAGGTTTACAATGTGTGCACAGACTGACTCTATGACGGCAGTAAGTCATGGTGAAGAGAGGTTTACAATGTATCCACGAACTGACTCACTCAATGACGGCGTAAGTCATGGTGAAGAGACAGGCGAAGAAGTTGAGGAGAAGGACGAAGAGGAAGAAGTTTCCTGAGCGCGAGGCTCGGAACACTCTCCTTGGGGGCACCTTGCACAGGCGGGCCGTCACGTAGCTGAAGTAGAAGAGGACGACCAGCTTCACGCAGCCCACGGCAGCCAGCAGGGGAGAGAAGAAGAGGCCAAGCCACACGAGTGACTGCCCGTAGATGAGGTCCAACACTTCGGACGCCACAGTGAATTCCCGATAGCCCAGCTGAAACGGAGTTTGATCGATACACACACACACACACACACACACACACACACACACACACACACACACACACACACACACACACACACACACACACACACACACACACACACACACACACACACACACACACGAGATGATTAGGTAGGTAGATAGGTAAGTACAGATTCATGTCTTTTATATTGACACACAAAGATATGGGTGGTTAGGTGGGTAGTTATCTAGATAGATAGGTACGTAGGTTGGTAGATAGGTGGGTAAAATATCTAGGCAGATAGGCTGTACATAGATACATATCTTTTTGATTAAAACGCAAATACATAGATAGATAGATAGATAGATAGATGTCTAATTAACTCTGTGTGTATGTTTGTGTGTACGCGCGCGCGTGTATCTGTTTGTGCGCGCTCGCGCGCTTGCAAATGCTACGTGGCCACGTTGTGCTCATAAGTGTGTGTGTGTGTGTGTGTGTGTGTGTGTGTGTGTGTGTGTGTGTGTGTGTGTGTGTGTGTGTGTGTGCGTGTGTGTGTGTGTGTGTGTGTGTGTGTGTGTGTGTGTGTGTGTGTGTGTGTGCGTGCGCGCGCGAGCGCGCGCAAGCTCTCACGTATGCGCGTGCGTATGTGCATGAACACGAGTGCGCGCATCGCGAGAGCGCGCGTGTGCCCGCGTTACTTGCGCGCATACAGCGCGCCCGGGCGTGTGTGTCTCCCTACCTCCTGGGAATGAATAAAACAGCTTCCACAGATGGAATATGATTTTTTTTTCTGTTACAACGCAGGCAGAGCGGCGTCTGGCATCCGTCCTTTTTTACTGTAGCCTGTCGCCTGCTTCAGACTCACACATACATATAGCACATACATACGACTCCCCAAGGAGACATTGAGGCCATCGCTTCATCGCCAGATCTATTGGTGACCCTCTGCAGAGGACTGGACGTCATGTCGTCTTTTTGGTTCAAAGAGTGCTTAGAGTTAGGACATGCCACGATTCAAAATGCAAGCACTTAATGTAAAAGATCGTAAGAATTTCTTATCTTTTTGCGCAAAGTCTTGTTTCAATAGTCCGTGGGATAGTACATAGGGTTATTCCAAAAAAAATACACGAAAAATCGTGAGCCTGTTTCTATTTAAATCAATTCACAGACCTAGGTGCTTCTTGAAAACTACGTTCAGACCTAAGAATTGTCACATGTAGCACAGCTTAAGTCAAAGGTTGCAATGTGGATGGGATACTTGCCTATGTAGACGGTGGTTTCATGTAAATCTGGGATGCTGTTAGATAAATGATACAATTCGTAGAAGTTGACGAAAATAAGAACTCGTCATAATTAAAGGAATACAGGTGAAGAGGCGGTGAATTCCTGTCTACTTGTACAGGGCTCAGCATTGGAATGCAGGGCCCAGTCCTCTCTCCTTCTGTCGTTTTAACTTTCTCCATCTGTTTACGCATACCCAGATTCAAACACTCGACTATTGGCCGCCGTTCTTTCTCTGTTTCTGGACCTTGCGATTGGAATGAACTTCCTTTTTCGCTTCGTCAAGTCTCCACACTCAGCTCTTTCAAGTCTGGCCTTAAAACCCACCTCTTCCCAAAATAGCCTCCCTTGCCTGCCCTTCCTTGTCTTTAGTTTCTGCAGTATTAGAGTTATGCATGCGTGTGAATGACTGGTGCGAAAGCGCTTTGATTTGTCTCTGCACAAGATCCAGCGCTATATAAATACCATTATTATTATTATTATCATTATTATAAACCAAGTACCCGTTAACACCTGGGTGGAATGAGGAAAATCAGAGTAAAGTACCTTTCCTACGGACACCACGCCATGCTGAAACGGAACCTCGAACTTTGATTTCTGGAGAACACTGGATCAGAAATATAATGTCTAACAGATTTTGCCACGGTATCTTATCTCGTCTTGACCGTATTGAAAAATCAATAAGTTCACACGATCAAAAACAATTTATAACCTTTCTATATGTATTAGAACGACGAAATTTCACATACACTTGCAGCACACATCAGGAAAATAGTGTATTCTACTGACAATGACCATTTGACCCACGAAGAAATGATAAACAGAAATAATAATTTCTAACTGGTACCTTTCCATATGACCTTTGGAAAGATCGAAACATTGTAAAAAATAAAAATAAAAATACAAAATAATAATAATAATAAAAATAAATAAATAAATCAATAAAAATAAAATAAATAAATAAAATGACAATAATAATAACAATAATGATAATATTAATAATCAACGTGTTGTAGGGTCGGCTCATGTCGTTCAAGCCTGACAAATAGCTTGACTACCTCTTTGTGAGAGACCTTAGACATTGACTTTCGACTCATTTTGTCGAGGAGGGTCTTCTGTGACATATTTTGTTTATTTGATCTTGCCCGGCCGATTCATACATATATCCCAGGACGAGTTACGATCGCTGTTATCGTTTCATAGCCCCCTCCCCTTAACCCTGGCTCATTTGCATATCTTACAAATGATTATATGAATATATAATTTATTGTCGCCTACACGTAATATTACATTGCCTGCGTGTTGGTTGCGCAAACTGCTTGTGCCGCAGAGAAGATTGTATAATTCTCAAGTGCATGGTTGCGTTCCAGGGACCTTATTCAAACAAGCATGAACCCATGTGTTTAAAATTCGGTGAATCCTTAAACTGCCTGATTTGAATGCCGAATTCCGTATCAGTATCAGTATCAGTATCAGTAGCTCAAGGAGGCGTCACTGCGTTCGGACAAATCCATATACGCTACACCACATCGTAATTCGGAAGGAAGAAAGGAAGAGGGGAGGGAAAGAAGGATGGAAGGTAGGAAGGAAATAACATGATGGACACACACACACACAGAGAGAGAGAGAGAGAGAGAGAGAGAGAGAGAAGATGAGAACAGGTCTGGGATAGTGGTGTGGTGTGGAAGGTGTTGGGTAAGGTGATGTGACATGGAGTTATGTGGTGTAGTGTGGTGTAGTGTGGTGTAGTGTAGTGTGCAGTGCTGTGATGTGGTTCGGTGGATTGTGGTGTAGTGTGGTGTGTGGTGTGCTGCGGTATGGTGTGGTGTGCTGTGTTATGATGTGGCGTGCGTGGTGTGCTGTGTTATGATGTGGC
The DNA here is from genome assembly GCF_041734735.1 of Babylonia areolata. Lineage (NCBI taxonomy): Eukaryota > Metazoa > Mollusca > Gastropoda > Neogastropoda > Buccinidae > Babylonia > Babylonia areolata. The sequence continues at coordinate 35,563,070 of NC_134886.1, forward strand.
GTGCGTGGTGTTCTGTGCTGTACAAGTATACTGTGCTGTGCTGTGTTGCACTGTCCTATGGCGTGGTGTGCTGTGCTGTGTTGCACTGTCCTGTGGCGTGGTGTGCTGTGCTGTGTTGCACTGTCCTATGGCGTGGTGTGCTGTGCTGTGTTGCACTGTCCTGTGGCGTGGTGTGCTGTGCTGTGTTGCACTGTCCTGTGGCGTGGTGTGCTGTGCTGTGTTGCACTGTCCTGTGGCGTGGTGTGCTGTGCTGTGTTGCACTGTCCTGTGGCGTGGTGTCCTGTGCTGTGTTGCACTGTCCTGTGGCGTGGTGTCCTGTGCTGTGTTGCACTGTCCTGTGGCGTGGTGTGCTGTGCTGTGTTGCACTGTCCTGTGGCGTGGTGTGCTGTGTTGTACTGTGCTGTGCTGTGTTGCACTGTCCTATGGCGTGGTGTGCTGTGCTGTGTTGTGTTGCACTGTCCTATGGCGTGGTGTGGTGTGCTGTGCTGTGTTGCACTGTCCTTTGGCGTGGAGTGGTGTGCTGTGTTGTGTTGCACTGTCCTATGGCGTGGAGTGGAGTGGTGTGTTGTGTTGCACTGTCCTATGGCGTGGAGTGGTGTGCTGTGTTGCACTGTCCTTTGGCGTGGAGTGGTGTGCTGTGCTGTGTTGCACTGTCCTATGGCGTGGAGTGGTGTGCTGTGCTGTGTTGCACTGTCCTATGGCGTGGAGTGGAGTGGTGTGTTGTGTTGCACTGTCCTATGGCGTGGAGTGGTGTGCTGTGTTGTGTTGCACTGTCCTATGGCGTGGAGTGGTGTGCTTCACTGTCCTATGGCGTGGAGTGGTGTGCTGTGTTGCACTGTCCTATGGCGTGGAGTGGTGTGCTGTGTTGTGTTGCACTGTCCCATGGCGTGGAGTGGTGTGCTGTGTTGTGTTGCACTGTCGTATGGCGTGGAGTGGTGTGCTGTGCTGTGTTGCACTGTCCTATGGCGTGGTGTGCTGTGTTGTGTTGCACTGTCCTATGGCGTGGAGTGGTGTGCTGTGTTGTGTTGCACTGTCGTATGGCGTGGAGTGGTGTGCTGTGTTGCACTGTCCCATGGCGTGGAGTGGTGTGCTGTGTTGTGTTGCACTGTCCTATGGCGTGGAGTGGGTGTGCTGTGTTGTGTTGCACTGTCGTATGGCGTGGAGTGGGTGTGCTGTGTTGCACTGTCCTATGGCGTGGAGTGGTGTGCTTCACTGTCCTATGGCGTGGAGTGGTGTGCTTCACTGTCCTATGGCGTGGAGTGGTGTGCTGTGTTGTGTTGCACTGTCGTATGGCGTGGAGTGGTGTGCTGTGTTGCACTGTCCTATGGCGTGGAGAGGTGTGCTTCACTGTCCTATGGCGAGGAGTGGTGTGCTGTGTTGTGTTGCACTGTCCTATGGCGTGGTGTGGTGTGCTGTGTTGCACTGTCGTATGGCGTGGAGTGGTGTGCTGTGTTGCACTGTCCTATGGCGTGGAGTGCTGTGCTGTGTTGCACTGTCCTATGGCGTGGAGTGGTGTGCTGTGCTGCACTGTCCCATGGCGTGCTGTGCTGTGCTGTGCTGCACTGTCCTATGGCGTGCTGTGCTGTGCTGTCTGTGCTGCACTGTCCCATGGCGTGCTGTACTGTATTAAGCTGCTCTGTGGCGTGGCGTGGTGTGGTGTGGTGCGGAGCGGTGTAGTGCGCTGCTTTCGCCCTAACCTTACCCGCTCTTCCCTGTCTTTTGCCCTGCCCTGCCCTGCATGTTGTCAACAGCACTTTTTTTTCTCCTTTTTTTTCCGTGAAATTCCTGCTCCTCTTCACAGGCTCTATAAACCACCATAATAAATCAGCCACTCCCCCATTTGTGTGTCGTTGCATTCGTACTGTTTGTCTGCGTGAGTATATATATATCTGTTTCCACAGCAAAGAGTTTTGCTTACCTGTTTGTTTCTGTGTTGCTTCTTTCTACACAATTCTATCAGTCTCCTCTGCCTTAGGTTTCGCCTGATTAGCTCGCTTGTGTTTATGCGAAAGTTAATTCGTTATCTATTTTCTTCTTCTCTTTTTCCCTGTTAACAGCAGGCGTGGTGTGGGGTATGTCTTAGTCTGCGCGCTTTTGAAACTGAAACTTTCATACAGACTGACCAAATATTCAAGGTGAATGGATTGGCCAATGATCTGTTAGAATTTCTCCTCTCCCCTCTGTTCCCCCTCCTCCACCACCTTACCCTCCATTCTTCTAAATTTTCTTCTTCTTCTTCGTGTTTTTCTTCTATTAGGCCAATTACTTTGGTGATAATAAATTTAATCTCATGTTAATATTGATATTAGCATTATTTTACTATATTATGTACTGTTTGTTTACTTGTTTTATTTCATTATTACATTACTTACTGTTTATGCATGTTATTTCATACAAGTCATAATATGGTTCATCTGCCGTCATGATAAAATTGAAGTGCAACGTTGTGAGCACAGTATAAGCTTTAAGCTTGTTGATGCTCTTTTGTCATTCAATGCATTGTAATCATGTGTATTGTTGAATAATTAAAGTTTATTTAAACCAATTGTAAAGAGAGAGAGAGAGAGAGAGAGAACAAGTGTGTGTTGACAAGAGCAGCGAACAAAATCTAACAAGAGCATTGTGTTGAAGAGCTCAGCAATCCTTGCGATGCCCTCACTCTGCCGCTTTTCCTCTGCCACGGTCTCCTTCTTAACTCAATTCTTCCTCCAAGATCGGGGAAAATTGGTGCTTGAATACTGAAACAATGTATGAGGATAACTATAAATGTATGTGTTCGCATTGTGTGTGGCCCAGAGTCTTATAAAGCCTCAATGTTTTCGTGGCAAAAAAAAAATGCATGCTTATGATAGAAATCATCTTCATCATCATCATCATGATACTACTACTACTACAGGTAATAACAATAAGAGTACTAGTACTACTACTACTACTGATACTACTACTACTACTGCTGCTGCTGCTGCTGCTGCTGCTGCTACCACAAATAACAACAATAATTATTATTATCATCATTATCATTATTATTTGAGAAGAAGAAGAAAGAAAGAACAAGAACAAGAACTCCACCATCTCTCCTTAACTTCCCTCCCTTCTCCTTCCTTACCAGCCTCTCTCCCACCCCCACAACCCCACACCCCCACCCTCCCACCAGTCCCCTCACCAGTCCCCCCCGTCACCTCTTGTCTCCCTTACCTTGGTGCAGTTACCGGACTTGATGAGGGCGGCCCGAAGATAGTCGAGGAGGAGGGTGGTGAGGAGGATCTGGCCGAGGTCAATGAGGATGACCTTCAGAACCTCCTCCCCCACCTCGTTCTCCCAGCAACACACGCTGACCCCCGAGAGGTTCTGCAGCGGCAGTGGAAGGGTCTGTCACGAAGATGTATATTATTATTATGCGTACATTTTGTTGGTTTGTTCACTTGAGTTTCATTTTATTTTATTTTATTTTTATTTCATCTTATTTCATTTTATCTATGTAGTTATTCATTTATTTATTCATTTGTTTATTTATGCGTATATTTTGTTGGTTTGTTCACTTAATTTTCATTTTATTTTATTCTTATTTCATCTTATTCTATTTTATCTATGTAGTTAGTTAGTTATTTATTCATTTGTTTATTTATTTCATCGTTCGTTTGATTGTTTAATCATTCTTTTAGTCATTTATTTATTTATTCCTTCATTCATTTATTCACTTTGTTTTATTTTGTTATTATATTTTGTTGAATTATTTGTTTATCTATTCACTTATTTATTCTTTTTTTAATCTATTTATTGATTTATTAATTTATTATTTATTTATTTATTTGCTTTGTGTTTTGTGCTTTGTTTTTGTCGTTATTTACGATATCTATTAT
>NC_134886.1:35571929-35576929 GCF_041734735.1 Babylonia areolata
TGAATTTGACCCTAACAGAATTTGGCCATATTGGAACCGGGATAATGGAACTGGGACGGAATAGTTCCGGGCCTTATTAGAATCGGGCCCTAATAGAATTGGGCCGAATCATAATTGGGCCCTAACAGAACTGGACCTAATGGAACTGGCCGTGTCAGAATTGGGCCCAAACAGAATTTTGGACCCCAATGAAACTGGGGCCGTATCAGAATTGGGTCCTAATGGAATTGGACCGGATCAGAATTGGGCCCTAATGACACTGGGGCCGTACCAGAACTGGGTCCTAATGGAACTGGGCCCTAACCGAAGTGGCACGCGATACTGCCGGGACATATTGGAGGTGGGGTGTAATGTAACTGGTCGCTTAGCATGGTTCTGGGCCTGAGTGAAACGATATATGAATGTCTTTTTCTTTTCTTTTTTTTCCTGTCGAGGACAAATATTTCTTTCCATCGGTTCGTTTTCGTGCGCTAAGTTCATGCTGCTCTCAATCAAGATCTCGGTGAACTCTCTCTCATCTGAAAGACTAGCACCCAGTCCAAAGGAGAAGGAGGAGAAAAACAAAAGCCAAGACCTTCTCTTCCGAAATGGATACTCTGCGCATCAGTACCACCTCTAAAAATGATAAATAGATAAATAAATAAATAAATGAATATATAATTAACCGACAAAGCGACTGAGCACCAATATAGTTATCAAACAATCAGCCGTTTTAAACCAAGATTAACTGAAGCATAACTACCCCACCAGTTCATCAACTCACCCAACGAGGAAACCCAACTCATCCTCCTATCTACTCCTAAACCCACCCACTTGTCCACTTGCCAACTCACACACCCACCCAACCATCCACCAACCCATCCACCTATCCACTCCAAAACCCACCCAGCCACCCATCTACTCGTCAACCCACCCACCAATCCACCCGCCTACCCACCCATCAATCCAATATCCAACGCACCAACTCATCTCTCCACCCACGCACCAATACACTCTGCAACCCACCCACCTACCCACCCGCCTACCCACTCGCCCACCAACGCACTCTGCAACTCATCCACCCTCCAATCCACTTTTCAACCCAGCCACCAATTCACCCGCCTACCCACCACTTACCTATCTAATCTGCAACCCACCCACCCACCGATCCACCCGCCTACCCGCCTACCTATCCACCCTTCAATACAGCCACCAATTCACCCGCCTACCCACCACCCACCAATCCAGTCTGCAGTCCACCAACCCATCCACCCGCCTACCAACCCACCAATCCACTCTGCAACCCACCCACCCACACACCCACCCATCTACTCATCAACCCATTCACCAGTCCACCTGACTTCCCCCCCACCTACCCACTGCATCCCATCCACCCGACCATTAACTCTTAAACCTACACACCTATCCAATCCTAAACCCACCCACCCATCCACTCTTCAACCTACCCACCAATCCACCCGCCTACCAACGCAGCAATCCATTCTGCAACCAGCCCACCCACCAATCCACCCGCATACCAACGCACCAATCCAATCTGCAACCAACCAACCCACCCACCAATCCACCTGCCCACCACACCTGTGGAGTGATGGCCTAGAGGTAACGCGTCCGCCTAGGAAGCAAGAGAATCTGAGCGCGCTGGTTCGAATCACGGCTCAGCCGCCGATATTTTCTCCCCCTCCACTAGACCTTGAGAGGTGGTCTGGACGCTAGTCATTCGGATGAGACGGTAAACCGAGGTCCCGTGTGCAGCATGCACTAAGCGCACGTAAAAGAACACACAGCAACAAAAGGGTTGTTCCTGGCAAAATTCTGTAGAAAAATCCACTTCGATAGGAAAAACAAATAAAACTGCACGCGGAAAAAAAAAAAAAAAAAAAAAAATGGGTGGCGCTGTAATGTAGCGACACGCTCTCCCTGGGGAGAGCAGCCCGAATTTCACACAGAGAAATCTGTTGTGATAAAAAGAAATACAAATACAAATACAATCCACCCACTCACCCATCCACCAATCCACCCACCCACTCACCCACCCACTCACGCACCCACCAATCCACTCACTCACCTACCCACCAATCCACCCAGCCACTCACCCACCCACCCACCCACCCACCAATCCACCCACTCACCCACCCACCAATCCACCCACTCACCCACCCACCAATCCACTCACTCACCCACCCACCAATCCACTCACTCACCCACCCACCAATCCACCCACTCACCCACCCACCAATCCACTCACTCACCCACCCACCAATCCACCCACCCACTCACCTACCAACCAATCAACTCACTCATCCACCCACCAATCCACCCACTCACCCACCCACCAATCCACCCACTCACCCACTCACTCACCCACCCACCCACTAACCCGACAATCCACTCACTCATCCACCCACCCACCCACTCACCCACCCACCCACTCACCCACCCACTAATCCACCCACTCACCCACCCACCAATCCACCCACTCACCCACCCACCCACCCACCCACCAATCCACCCACTCACCCACCCACCAATCCACTCACTCACCCACCCACCAATCCACTCACTCACCCACCCACCAATCCACCCACTCACCCACCCACCAATCCACTCACTCACCCACCCACCAATCCACCCACCCACTCACCTACCAACCAATCAACTCACTCATCCACCCACCAATCCACCCACTCACCCACCCACCAATCCACCCACTCACCCACTCACTCACCCACCCACCCACTAACCCGACAATCCACTCACTCATCCACCCACCCACCCACTCACCCACCCACTAATCCACCCACTCACCCACCCACCAAACCACCCACTCAACCTCCCACCCACCCACCCACCCACCCATCCACCAATCCACCCACCACTCACTCACCCACCCACCCACTCACTCATCCACCCACCCACCCACCCACTCACCCATCCACCAATCCACTCACCCACCCATCCACCAATCCACTCACCCACCCATCCACCAATCCACCCACCACTCACTCACCCACCCACCCACTCACTCATCCACCCACCAATCCACACACTCACCCACCCACCAATCCACACACTCACCCACCCACCAATCCACCCACTCACTCACCCACCAATCCACCCACTCACTCACCCACCAATCCACACACCCACCCACCCACCAATCCCACCACTCACCCACCCACCAATCCACCCACTCACTCACCCACCAATCCCACCACTCACCCACCCATCCACCAATCCACCCACTCACCCACCCACCCACCAATCCACCCACTCACCCACCCACCAATCCACTCACTCACCCACCCACCAATCCACCCACTCACTCACCCACCCACCAATCCACCCACTCACTCGTCCATCAATCCACCCACTCACTCACCCATCCACCCATTCACCCATCCATCCACCCGCTCACCCACCCACTCACCCATCCGCCAATCCACCCGCCAACCCACCCACCAAGAGCACAAAGAGTGAGACCCATACCGAGTTGGCGTCCCGAACACACTGGCTGGACACGTCATACATGGACAGGAGCAGCACCACTAGTGAAGCCACGTAGAACAGCCACGTTCTGCAACCACACAGTACTGTATTGTGTTGTGTTGTACTGTATGGTATTGTGTTGTATTGTGTTGTACTGTATGGTGCTGTATTGTATTGTGTTGTACTGTATGGTATGGTGTTGTGTTGTACTGTATTGTGTTGTGTTGTACTGTATGGTATGGCACTGTATTGTATTGTGTTGTGTTGTGTTGTACTGTATGGTATGGCACTGTACTGTGTTGTGTTGTGTAGTGTTGTACTGTATGGTATGTCACTGTATTGTGTTGTGTTGTGTTGTACTGTGTTGTGTTGTGTTGTACTGTATGGTATGGCACTGTATTGTGTTGTGTTGTGTTGTACTGTATGGTATGGCACTGTATTGTGTTGTGTTGTACTGTATGGTATGGCACTGTATTGTGTTGTGTTGTACTGTATGGTATGGCACTGTATTGTGTTGTGTTGTACTGTATGGTATGGCACTGTATTGTGTTGTGTTGTGTTGTACTGTATTGTGTTGTGTTGTACTGTATGGTATGGCACTGTATTGTGTTGTGTTGTATTGTGTTGTGTTGTGTTGTACTGTATGGTATGGCACTGTATTGTGTTGTACTGTATGGTATGGCACTGTATTGTGTTGTGTTGTACTGTGTTGTGTTGTACTGTATGGTATGGCACTGAATTGTGTTGTACTGTATTGCATTGTGTTGTACTGTATGGTATAGCACTGTATTGTGTTGTACTGTATTGCATTGTGTTGTACTGTATGGTATGGCACTGAATTGTGTTGTATTGTGTTGTACTATATGGTATGGTATGGTGTTGTGTTGTGTTGTGTTGTACTGTATTGTATTGTGTTGTACTGTATTGCATTGTGTTGTATTGTATGGTATTGTATTGTATTGTGTTGTGTTGTATTGTATTGTGTTGTGTTGTGTTGTGTTGTGTTGTACTGTATGGTATGGCACTGTATTGTGTTGTATTGTGTTGTGTTGTATTGTGTTGTGTTGTGTTGTACTGTATTGTATTGTGTTGTACTGTATGGTATGGTATGGTATGGTGCTGTGTTGTGTTGTGTTGTGTTGTGTTGCACTGTGTTGTGTTGTGTTGTGTTGTGTTGTACTGTATTGCATTGTGTTGTATTGTATGGTATTGTATTGTATGGTATTGTATTGTGTTGTGTTGTATTGTAATGTGTTGTACTGTGTTTTACTGTATTGTATTGTGTTGTACTGTATGGTATGGTATGGTGTTGTGTTGTACTGTGTTGTGTTGTGTTGTACTGTATGGTATTGTGTTGTACTGTATGGTATGGCATTGTATTGTGTTGTATTGTATTGTGTTGTACTGTGTGGTATGGTATGGTGTTGTGTTGTGTTGTGTTGTGTTGTATTATGTTGTGTTGTGTTGTACTGTATTGTATTGTGTTGTACTGTATTGTATTGTGTTGTACTGTA
>NC_134886.1:35586929-35596929 GCF_041734735.1 Babylonia areolata
GAGTAAAAGTGTGAGTGTGTGAAAAAAGGAAGGGGCCCTGAATGGGAAGGGAGAGTAGAACTGTGAGTGTGGGAAAGTAGGAAGGGGCCCCGAATGGGAAGAGTGAGTAGAACTGTGAGTGTGAGTGTGTGAAGGAAGGAAGGAAGGGGCCCTGAATGGGAAGGGAAAGTAGAACAGTGAGTGTGAGTGTGTGAAAGAAGGAAGGGGCCCTTAATGGGAAGGGAGAGTAGAACTGTGAGTGTGTGAAAGAAGGAAGGAAGGGGCCCTGAATGGGAAGAGTGAGTAGAACTGTGAGTGTGAGTGTGTGAAGGAAGGAAGGGGCCCTGAATGGGAAGGGAAAGTAGAACTGTGAGTGTGAGTGTGTGAAAGTAGGAAGGGGCCCTGAATGGGAAGGGAGAGTAGAACTGTGAGTGTGAGTGTGTGAAAGTAGGAAGGGGCCCTGAATGGGAAGAGTGAGTAGAACTGTGAGTGTGAGTGTGTGAAGGAAGGAAGGGGCCCTGAATGGGAAGGGAAAGTAGAACTGTGAGTGTGAGTGTGTGAAAGTAGGAAGGGGCCCTGAATGGGAAGGGAAAGTAGAACTGTGAGTGTGAGTGTGTGAAGGAAGGAAGGAAGGGTCCCTGAATGGGAAGGGAGAGTAGAACTGTGAGTGTGAGTGTGTGAAGGAAGGAAGGGGCCCTGAATGGGAAGGGAGAGTAGAACTGTGAGTGTGAGTGTGTGAAAGAAGGAAGGGGCCCTGAATGGGAAGGGAGAGTAGAACTGTGAGTGTGAGTGTGTGAAGGAAGGAAGGAAGGGGCCCTGAATGGGAAGGGGGAGGAGAAAGGGAGGGGAAAGGGGAAGAGGGAAAACAGTGGGTGGGGAGTGAGAGTGAAGGAGTGAGGGAAGGGAGGTGGGAGAAACTGTTAACCTGACAAAGGATATATGAATGAATAAATGAAATGAAAACATTTTAATATGTAGTAAATAAAAACATATAAATGAATATTTGTATATGTATTTGTATTTCTTTTTATCACAACAGATTTCTCTGTGTGAAATTCGGGCTGCTCTCCCCAGGGAGAGCGCGTCGCTACACTACAGCGCAAGAAACAACCATTTTGTTGCCGTGGTATCTTTTACGTGCGCTAAGTGCATACTGCACATGGGACCTCGGTTTGTCGTCTCATCCGAATGACTATAAATAACAATAAAATAAAAAAAAGATTTCTAATATAAAAATAAATAAATAAATAAGCAAATAAACAGATAAATAAAATGAAATTGAATTAATGGACAGGCGCGATAGCCGAGTGATTTAAGCGTTGGATTTTCAATCTGAAAGTCCCGGGTTCGAATCTCAGTAACGGCGCCTGGTGGGAAAAGGGTGGATCTCCCAGGTCAACATATGTACAGACCTGCTTGTGTCTGAATCCCCTTCGTGTGCATACGCAAAGATCCTGTAATCCATGTCAGCGTTAGGTGGGTTATGGACACAGGAACATACCCAGCATGCACACCCCCGAAAACGGAGTGTGGCGGCCTACATGGCGTGGTAAAAAACGGTAAAAAACACGTAAAAGCCCACTCTTTTACATACGAGTGAACGTGAGAGTTGCAGCCCACGAACGAAGAGGAAGAAGAAGAAGAAGAATTAATGGTGGGTCTGGGGTTCTGTTTGGTGATTCCCAGAGACCGTCTCACTCCTCGAGAGGAGGCTGCCCCCCACTCCCTACTTGGCCATGACAAGAGGAACGCCGGACAGTGCCTGATCAGTCTATTCGCGGTGCATGTTGAAAGCCTGGCCAACAACAGACCACCTTGCAGTGACGGCTCCTGAAGAGCATCAAAGTCGTTGCTAACAATACCCTCCAGCTCCTCTAATGAAGAACTGTCGGGTCGGTAATGACCTCTGCCGGGTGAGGACCGCAGTGACGTCGGATACCTCTGCCTCCCCCCCGGGCCCCCCGTTCCCCCTCTCCCTCCCTCCACTGGGGTGGGGTGGTTGGTGGATGGATGCGGGTGTATGTGGGGGAGGGGATGGCTGTAGCTGTGTGTGGGGGGGAGGGAGGGGGGGAGGGAATGAAGGTGGGTGTCCGTCTGTTTGTCTCTTCCTCTCTTTTTGTCTTTAGTTGAAAGACTCATCACTGTCTCTGTCTCTCTGTCTCTCTCTCTTTCTCCTCTGTCTTTTTCTTTCTTCCCCTTCCTCTCTCTCTCTCTCTCTCTCTCTCTCTCCCTTTCCGCCCTCTCTCCCACTCTCCCTCTCTCTCTCAATCTCTCCTCTGTCTTTTTCTTTCTTCCCCTTCCTCTCTCTCCCTCTCTCTTTCTCTCTCACCCCTCTCTCATCCCTTCTATCTTATCTCTCTCCCCCCCCCCTCTTTCATTCCTAACTCTGCCCTCTCTCTCTTAGAGATGCAGGTATCTTTTGAAACAGTTCACTACGGCTGTGTGATATTAGGTGTCCACCGTCAGACGTCCCAAAAGCAGCTCCAGACACAGTGTCTGGAATGGTTTCCAGTCGATGGTTCCTTTGCATGTCCTCAAGTCATTCCTCTCTTTTCGGCGTTCGCCGTGTTCTCTCTTCCTGCCTCTCCTGCTGGTTGGGTATGTCAGTCTCTCCATCTTCTCCCTCTCTTTTTGTGTCTCCGGCACTGTCTGTAGGTTTTGTCTTTCTGTCTGTGTGCCTGTCTATCTTCTCTCTATCTCTCTTTGCGTCTCCGTCACTGTCTGTCTGTCTGTCTGTCTCCCCGTCTCTCTCTCTCTGTTTCTCAGTTTCAGTCTATCTGTCTGTCTGTCTATCTGTCTGTCTGTCTCTCTCTACAGTCCTGATATGGACCTGTGAGGCCGGCTGGACTTTTAGCAACAAGAACTCCCCCCCCTCTCTCTCTCTCTCTCTCTCTCTCTGTCTCTCTCCCTCCCTCTGTCTCTCTCAATCACTCTCTCTTTATCTCTCTTCTTCTTCTTTTTTTCTGTAACTCTGTCCTTTTTCTGTCTCTTTGTCTTTCTTCATCTGTCTTTTCTCTCTCTCCTTCCCTCCTCTCATTTACAGAACATGAACGCCCTCTTACTCTCTTCCCTTCTCCCTCTTCATTTCTAACTCCTATCTCTCTCTCTTTTCCTCTCCGCCCCACCTCTGACATTCTGTTTCTCGCTTTTTTTTTTCCTTTCTCCATATCCCTCTCCCTCCCCCTTTCTATCTCCTTCTGCCTGTTTACCCCTATTCTCTCTTACACACACACACACACACACACACACACACACACACACACACACACACACACACACACACTTCTTTCCTTTCTTCCTTTCTTTCTTTCTTTTACCAGTCTCTGTCATTACTGTGATCCGTCTGACGCCAGCTAGCTATCGTCCCACATTGACCTTTGATTTATGTGCGTGTGTGTGTGTGTGTGTGTGTGTGCGTGTGTGTGTGTGTGTGTGTGCGTGTGTGTGTGTGTGTGTGCGTGTGTGTGTGTGTGTGTGTGTGTGTGTGTGTGTGTGTGTGTGTGTGTGTGTGTGTGTGTGTGTGTGTGTGTGTGTGTGTGTGTGTGTGTGTGTGTGTGTGTGTGTGTGTGTGTGTGTGTGTGTGTGTGTGTGTGTGAGTGTGTGTGTTTTGTTGTTGTTGTTTTTTTTGTTTCCTGAAGAAGCTGTCTTGCAGCATTTCCTTATGCCTCTCATGTAGTGGGTGGTACATTCACAGAATAATGATGATCCTTCCCTGTTGCTTCAAGGCTGGATAGGGACAGCTTGTTTGTCATTATCCCCCCCCCCCCTCCCCCCATCCCCACCCCCAACCCCACTTTTTCCTTCGCTGATAACGATTTCACTCGCTCTGACCATCTCTCTGTCTGACTCCCTGTCTCTTGCATTTGGAATGAACTTCCTCTTTCGCTTCGTCAGGTCTCCGCACTCAGCTCTTTCAAATCTGGACTTAAATAAACCCCACCTCTTCCCAAGATAGCCTACATCCACTGCCTCTTCCTTGTCTTCAGTTTCTCCAGTTTTAGAGTTATGCATGCGTGAGAATGACTGGTGCGAAAGCGCTTTGATTTGTCTCCGCACAAGATTCAGCGCTATATAGATAATGTCATTATTATTTATTATATTACTAGATTCTTGCAGGATTAGGTTTGGTGGGCGTTTGTCAACAGTACGATCTGTCCGACACAGATCATGGCTGTGATGTTGATAACACGAAACGAGAAATTAATTGGGTTCGTGCAGTGGCATATCTAAACAGCGCTTCCAGTGAATCATTGAACAAGAATCCCCGCGTCGATTGCTGCGCCGCCTCATTGGTCGGAATATTGCTGGCATTGCTCATGTCAGTTGTGACCACTTTCGCACAGCTTCTCATTTACATGTTTACCCAGATGTCAGGTGATTTATGATTTTTAACAAGCGCACACAGAGAGCAAGAACACCGAACTCAAAGATCAGACTGACCCGCTTCCAGGTATTCTCAATATTCCTGTTTGCCTGTGAGTCACGGACTGTGACAAAAGTTCACAGGGAAGAGGATGCAGATCACAGAGAGATTAGACGCTTCCAAAACAGGACAGGACAAGACAAGACAAGACCAGACAAAGCAAGACAGGACAGGACAGGACAAGACAAGACCAGACAAAGCAAGACAGGACAGGACAGGACAAGACAAGACAAGACAAGACAAGACAAGACAGGACAGGACAGGACAGGACAAGACAGGACAAGACAAGACAAGACAAGACAAGACAAGACAAAGCAAGACAAGACAGGACAGGACAAGACAAGACAAGACAAAGCAAGACAAGACAGGGCAGGACAGGACAAGACAAAGCAAGACAAGACAAGACAAGACAAGACGTGTTTATTTCAAGAAAACCCGTGGGGGCACATGAGAATGTTACATCTTCCATGGCCATGTTATAACTCATACACATCTGAATAACATTTTGGTGTTGTGTTTATTTCGAATAGTTCACAATGGCCACACCTACCAACTGTCTGGTAAGCAATTATACAATAACAACAATAAGAAGAAAACAAAAAATCGATCAGTCAAGTGGGGGAGAGAAGAGAGAGAGAGAAAAAAAAAAACAACCTCTGAGAAGAACAAGATGTCCACACTGTGCAAGCAAGCAAGCAGCCATCAACACCACCACCACCACCAACACCACCACTACCACCATCAACACCAACACCACCACCACCACCACCAACACCACCATCACCACCATCACCACCACCAACACCACCACTACCACCATCAACACCACCACCAACACCAACACCACCACCAACACCATCAACACCACCACCAACACCACCACTACCACCATCAACACCACCACCACCACCATCAACACCACCACCAACACCACCACTAACACCACCACTACCACCATCAACACCACCAACAACACCACCACTACCACCGTCAACACCACCAACACCACCACTACCACCGTCAACACCACCACCAACACCACCACTACCACCGTCAACACCACCACCAACACCACCACTACCACCATCAACACCACCACCAACACCACCAACACCACCACCAACACCACCACTACCACCTCAACACCACCACCAACACCACCACTACCACCACCAACACCACCACCAACACCACCAACACCACCACTACCACACCAACACCACAACCACCACCAACACCACCACTACCACCATCAACACCACCACCAACACCACCACTACCACCATCAACACCACCACCAACACCACCACTACCACCGTCAACACCACCACCAACACCACCACTACCACCATCAACACCACCACCAACACCACCACTACCACCATCAACACCACCACCAACACACACCACTACCACCATCAACACCACCACCAACACCACCACTACCACCACCAACACCACCACCAACACCACCACACACGTCACACCACCAACAACACACCACTACCACCACCAACACCACCACCAACACCACCACAACCACCATCAACACCACCAACAACACCACCACTACCACCATCAACACCACCACCAACACCACCACCAACACCACACTACCACCATCAACACCACCAACAACACCACCACTACCACCATCAACACCACCGTCAACACCACCACCAACACCACCACCAACACCACCACCAACACCATCAACACCACCACCAACACCACCACTACCACCACCAACAACACCACCACTACCACCGTCAACACCACCACCAACACCACCACTACCACCGTCAACACCACCACCAACACCACCATCACCACCATCACCACCACCAACACCACCACTACCACCATCAACACCACCACCAACACCAACACCACCATCACCACCAACACCACCACCAACACCACCACCAACACCAACACCACCATCACCACCAACACCACCACCAACACCACCATCAACACCACCACCAATACCACCACTTCCACCATCAACACCAACACCACCACCACCACCAACACCATCAACACCACTACCAACACCACCACTACCACCATCAACACCACCACCAACACCACCACCATCAACACCAACACCACCACCAACACCACCACTACCACCATCAACACCACCATGACCACGGCACCAGACTGGACCTCTTTAACCTCTATCTGGCGAAGGCCCAAAAAGCGGGAAGAGGCCCCCTGGGAATACCGCTGCGGTGGGAAGTGACAGATAGGGGCCACACAGGCGAGAACCTGGACAAAGCTAAAGGGTGTGGAGGTGTGGGGGCAGTGGGAGTGGGAGGGGGCTTATAGTGGCGTGTTGGGAGGGGGTCTGGGGGTGTGGGGGGGGAGGGGGGGCGGGGGAGGAAGAGGGAGGAGAGCCTGGAGGGTGGGCAGGGGGTGGGGGGGGGTAGGAGTAGAGGGAAGAAAGGTAGAGGGAATGGGAAGGAGGAAGATTGGAGAAAGGGGAAATGTCATAAACAGGCATTCCTAAACTGAAGAAGGAGGAGGAGGAGAAGAAGTGGTGTGGTTCGAAAAGGAGAATGACCCGACCTTTACCCCTTTTACCTTTTCTATCCAAAATTTTATTTTACAATTTTTACAAAATCTATGGCAAGCAGATTACAATTATGTTCTTTTTTTACGTGTATGCATTTTAAGTGAAAAATGCTGTCATCTCAGCCGTTTAATCATGTTTGCGTCTGTGCGTGTGTGTTAGTGTGAGTGTTGGAGTGTAACAGTTGTAGTATTGATAGTATGTTCCTTTGTGAGTTTTATGCATTGTGTTTTTATGATATTAATGACTCTGTTTTATGTTTCTACTACTTTTTATATGCTTTCTTGTTTCACTTTAGGTACTGGATTGTAAAGCGCTTAGAGCTTGCTTATGATTGTATTATAGCGCTATATAAAAATAAAATATTATTAAATATTAATATTATAAGGAGAAGGAGGAGCAGGAGGAGAAGAAGATGATGAAAAAGAAGAAGGAGGAGAAGGATGAGGAGGAAGAGAAGAAGAAGAAGAAGAAGAAGAAGAAGAAGAAACTGGCACACAGAGAGAGACAGACAGACAGACAGACAGACAGAGATGGGACGGATATGCAATTTAGGAGGAGAAGATGGAGTGTGTGTGAGTTTATTTCCATAATGCCACCCTTTCTATTCTCCCTTTCTTCATTTCTGAGCCGTCGCTCCAAGAAACGAGATTGATAAACGAATAAAGTGAAGGAATAGATGGTATCAAAGTGATACGTGTGTGCGCTTGCGTGTGTGTGTGTGGGGGGGGGGGGCGCTAGTCACACAGAGAGACGGAGACATATAAAGAGAGACACAGGGAGACAGAGACAGAGAAAGAAAGAGAGAGACACCGAGAAACAGACAAACAGACTAACAGACAGACAGAAAGGTTGTCGGGCAGACAGACAAACAGATAACGACAGAGATAGACGAAAGGCCATACTTACAAACAGGCATCAGGACAGACAGACAGACAGACTGACTGACTGACCGACAGACAGACAGACAGACAGAGGAGACGTAGGCAGACAAACAGTCGGACAGACAGTAAGACACTGACAGACAGACAGACAGACAGACTGACTGACCGACCGACAGACAGACAGACAGACTGACTGACTGACCGACCGACAGACAGACAGACAGACTGACTGACCGACCGACAGACAGACAGAGGAGACGTAGGCAGACAAACAGTCGGACAGACAGTAAGACACTGACAGACAGACAGACAGACAGACTGACTGACCGACCGACAGACAGACAGAGAAGACGGAGGCAGACAGACAGTCGGACAGACAGTAAGACACTGACAGACAGACAGACAGACAGACAGACAGACAGACAGTCGGACAGACAGTAAGACACTGACAGACAGACAGACAGACAGACAGACAGACAGACAGACAGGGAGGTACGGGGCAAGCAACAACACGGATTTCCTTTCATGCTCGCACTGGGGACATCGAAACGAACATTCCAGCAACAGTTTACACTCGCCACACGAAACAGCATGAGTAGTACAGTGAGATGACGGTGATGATGACGACGACGATGATGATGAAGGTGATGGTGATGATGACTTTATTACGACGACGACAAAGATGAAAACGACGACGACGACGATGATGATGATGACGATGACGATTACGACGACGACGACGATGGTGATGATGATGACGACGACAACGTCGACGACGACGATGATGATGATGATGATGATGATGACCGACGACGATCATCATCATCATTATCACCATCTTCATTATCATTACCATCATGGTGTATGTATACGCACAAGGCGGAGGTGGCCAGGAGACTCACCTCTGGAAGCAGTCTTTGTGCTCTGTGCTCCGTTCCTCCCTCACCATCTCCTGCACACCACAGTCCCCCCAAAAAAACATCCACTGTAACATCCGTCTCGGCCGACCAGGTCCATCTCAAACCCCCAAACACAATCACCATTTTCAGACCAGTCACTCACTCATCCATCCAATCTATCCATCTCCATTACAAAACCCAAACACAATCACCATTTTCAGACCAGTCACTCATCCAATCCATCCATCTCCATCCCAAACCCCCAAACACAATCACCATTTTCAGACCAGTCACTCACTCATCCATCCAATCTATCCATCTCCATACCAAACCCAAACACAATCACCATTTTCAGACCAGTCACTCACTCATCCATCCAATCTCTCCATCTCCATCCCAAACCCAAACACAATCACCATTTTCAGACCAGTCACTCACTCATCCATCCAATCTATCCATCTCCATCCCAAACCCCCAAACACAATCACCATTTTCAGACCAGTCACTCACTCATCCATCCAATCTATCCATCTCCATACCAAACCCAAAGACAATCACCATTTTCAGACCAGTCACTCACTCATCCATCCTATCTGTCCATCTCCATCCCAAACCCAAACACAATCACCATTTTCAGACCAGGCACTCACTCATCCATCCAATCTATCCATCTCCATACCAAACCCAAACACAATCACCATTTTCAGACCAGTCACTCACTCATCCATCCAATCTATCCATCTCCATCCCAAACCCCCAAAAACAATCACCATTTTCAGACCAGCCACTCATCCATCCAATCTATCCATCACGCTCATTCATGCATCTACTTATCCAGCCTCCTAACTCACCCAGCCATTAAATGTACCCGTTTCATTTTACTTGTCAGTCCATCAGTCCATTTTATCCATCCACCTACCTACCCTACTCTTATTCTATCCTAACAGTTATGCATCTTGTCACTCCCTCCCTCCCTCGGTGCATCATTCGTGCATGCATTCACCCATCCGACCATCCACTCTCTCACTTCTATCCATCCATCCATTCATTCACCAAACCATTCACTCATTCACCCATCCGACCACCCACTCTCTCACTTCTATCCATCCATCCATACATTCACCAAACCATTCACTCATTCACCCATCCGACCACCCACTCTCTCACTTCTATCCATCCATCCATACATTCACCAAACCATTCACTCATTCACCCATCCGACCATCCACTCTCTGAC
>NC_134886.1:35601929-35606929 GCF_041734735.1 Babylonia areolata
ATAATAAAAGAAAACAAAGTTTCTTCTTTGAAGAAAAATGATAGTAACCAAAAAAGCCACCCAAGACATAATAACTCCGTTCATTCATCTATCAATGCACCATGCAACATGTTCCAACACTGGCTATAGAAGAAAAATGTTGAACCTATCTGACCACGTAGTTGTTATGCTTGTTGTGCTTTTTGCCTAGTCTTCAGAGAGAGAGAGAGAGACGAACAGACAGAGAGACAGACAGACAGAGACAGAGAGAGACATAGACAGGAACAGACAGAGAGACAGACAGGAACACAGAGACAGACAGACAGGAACACAGAGACAAACAGGAACAGACAGAGAGACAGACAGACAGGAACAGACAGAAAGAGAGAGAGAGAGGAACAGACAGAGAGACAGACAGACAGGGACGGGCAGAAAGAGAGAGAGAGAGAGGAACAGACAGAGAGACAGACAGACAGGAACAGACAGAAAGAGAGAGAGAGAGAGAGAGGAACAGACAGAGAGACAGACAGACAGGGACGGGCAGAGTGAGTCTATACACATGGCACGGCTGTAAATGAAGGTGGTTCTCAAAGAACTCTGGCAGTCGTTCATTTCTTCGGGATCAGAAGCCGGCCCCCAGACAAGTGGAAAATGCTGATCAATGGCCGATACTGCTTTGACCTGTCTCTGTCTGTCTCTCTCTGTCTCTGTCTATCTATCTATGTATCTGTCCGTCTCTGCCTCTGTCTGTGTATCTCTATCTCTGTTTATCTGTCTCTGCCTCTGTCTATGTATCTCTGTCTATCTGTCTCTGTCTCGGTGTTTCTGTGTCTCTGTGTGTCTCTCTGTCTCTGTCTATCTGTCTCTGTCTCTGTGTTTCTCTGTCTCTGTCTACCTGTCTGTGTCTCTGTCTGTCTGTCTGTCTCTGCCTTTGCGTATCTCTGTGTTTGTCTATCTGTCTCTGTCTCTGTCTATCTGTCGCTGCCTCTGTCTGTGTATCTGTGTATCTCTCTGTCTGTGTATCTGTGTATCTCTCTGTCTGTGTATCTGTGTATGTCTCTGTTCTCTGTCTCTGTGGTCTTCTGTCTGTCTGTCTCTGTCTCTCTTTGTCTCTCTGTCTCTCTGTCTCTGTCTCTCTCTCTCTTTCTCTTTTGTTCCTTATTGTGTTTGTCTCTCTGTCTCTCTTTCTTTGTTACCGCTATGACCTCTGTTTCTCTTTCTCTCTGTCTCTCTCATTGCTTTGGCCTCTGAGCCAGCGAACTGCTGATCAATGGGCGATATTGCTTTGGCCTCTGTCTCTGTCTCTATCTGTCTCTGTCTCTGTCTCCCTGTCTGTCTGTCTCCCTCCCTCCCTCATGACCTTTTCTTCTTCTTCTGTTTTTCATAATCTGATTTCATCTCTCGGGTGGTCTATAAGGTTTGTTGGGCTATAAACAACACATATATGTCCATCTATCTCTTTATCTCTTGCTTTGACATCTCTGTCTCTCACTCTCTGTTCCCCTTGACTCTTTCTCTCTTGTTGCTTTGCCTTCTGTCTCTGTCTCTGTCTCTCTGTCTCTGTCTCTGTGTGTGTGTCTCTCTCTCTCTCTCTCTCTCTCTCTCTCTCTCTCTCTCTCCATCTCGCCGGTCTTTTGACATCCTGCGAATATTTTTATTTCATTTCTCTTTGCCCTGAGGGCTGGATGTAAAAGAGCATGTGTATGTTTATTCCACTTCCCTCATTCAAAAAATGTTCTCTCTCTCTCTCTCTCTCTCTCTCTCTCTCTCTCTCTCTCTCTCTCTCTCTCTCTCGGGAATTGGATGAAAAAAAGCGCGTCAGTGCTTATCTATTATCCTCGAAAATAAAGAATTTTGTCATGTCTTGTCTTGTCTTGTCTTGTCTTGTCTTCTCTCTCTCTCTCTCTCTCTCTCTCTCTCTCTCTCTCTCTCTCTGTCACTTGTCCCCACCCCCCACCCCTCTCTCTCTTGAGAATAACGTCATTAATGACACGGCACTGTCGATCATGTTTTCACTCTGCCTGCGCAATGGTACAGAAAAAATTGTCATGTTAAAAAAAAAGAAGTGATAATGTTGTTTCATAGATTTCAAAAAAGCCTTTGATTCTGTTGTGCGCACACTTAGCTGTGGGAGGTTCTTCAGGAAAGAGGCGTGGAAAGGTGTATAACACCAGTACAAGCATATATCATGCAGTCAAAAGTAGAGTAAATGCAGGCGATGCTTTTATGTGAATCAAACAAGGCGAGATGTACAGTCCTATCTTATTCTCTCTAATATTTTATGAAATCACTAATGAAATATTCATTGGAGCGAATGTCATGTCTATCTAATACCCGATATGTTTGCAAATGCACAGTTTTAATATCTCACAATCTCTGGTTTACAAAATCAGCTGAGTGTGTTATATGAATGATACAGCTAGTCTTAATTAGATTGTGAACCTGAACGTTTACATCTCTTAAGAGTTAATTGAATGTATTGAGCAACACTGCCAAAGCACGTAATTTTAAATTTCACCATTTTGAACTGCTGTCAGTTGACAGAGGTGGGTACTCTATACAAGCGCAAACTCATTTTAAAAGAAAGGCAGTTTTTGATGAACAAGAATGCGCCTGTCTTGTCTTTGTAAATGAAATTGGCGTTCTGAACGATTCTGTGGAGTTTTATAGACAAATGGATATAGACAGATGGATACACAAGCACAGCAAGCGAACCAACACGATGCCTGACCTTGGTGTGGGTGACGATGGCCTTGGCCCTGAGAGCAGCGCCCTCTGACCTGCTGAGAGTGTGGTCCCAAGAGGAGAAAACTCTCATGCTGAAGGGGAACTCATCCTCGTTTGTGTCCGACCTCTTACTGGCGTTGTACTTGACGTACATGCTGGGAGAAAAGAAAGAGTCGTGATGCGGCTGTTGTTCCAGCTTCAGTTTCAGTTTCTCAAGGAGGCGTCACTGCGTTCGGACAAATTCACATACGCTACACCACATCTGCTAGGCAGATGCCTGACAGCAGCATAACCCAACGCGCGTATCAGGCCTTGAGTGCATGCTTATATATTTATTACCAATCAAAGTGGATTTCTTTTTACATAATTTTGCAAGAATACAACCCTCTCGCTGTCGTGGGTTCTTTGTCAGTGCGCCAAGTACGTGCTGCACACGGGACCTCGGTTTATCGTCTCATCCGAATGATCAGACGTTCAGTTTCATTTTCCAGTCAAACTTGGGAGAAAGGTTGGGAGAAAGATTCGAACCCACACCATCACGGAATCTCTGTATTAGCAGCTGAGCGTCTTAACCATTCTTCCACCGTCCTTCTGTTGTTCCGTGTTGTGGTGGTTATGACACCGAAGAAGGTGGTGGTGGTGGTGGTGGAAGTGGTGGTGATCGTGGTGGTAGGTGTGGTGGTGGTGGTGGAGATGATGGCGGTGGTGGTAGAGGTGGTGGTTGTGGTGGTGATGGTGGTAGTGGTTGTGGTGGTGGAGATGGTGGTGGTGGTGGTAGTGGTGGTGATGGTGGTGGCAGTGGTGGTGATCGTGGTGGTAGGTGTGGTGGTGGTGGTGGTGGTGGAGATGATGGCGGTGGTGGTAGTGGTTGTGGTGGTGGAGATGGTGGTGGTGGTGGTGGTGGCAGTGGTGGTGGTGGTGGTGGTAGTGGCGGTGATCGTGGTGATGGGTGTGGTAGTGGTGGTGGTGGTGGTGGTGGAGATGGTGGTGGTGGCTGTTGTGATGATGGTAATGATGTTGGTGATGCTGTTTGTGATCATGGATTTGTTTGTGATTATGATGATTATGGTGTCGATTGTAATGATGATGGTAGTTGTGATGGTGGTAACGGTTATTGTGCCGATGATGATGATGATGATGATGGTGGTGGTGGTGGTTACTGTGTCGATGATGATGATGATGATGATGATGATGATGATGGCGAATCCTTAACTTTGACCCATGACCAGAGCGAGGTTAATCAACTGATCAGATTAATAACCAATCCATCTTTTAATCACACATCCACCACCCCCACGGCCACTCCCCACAACCCACCCACCCATCCCTCCTCCACAAGTACCCAGCACACACAGCTCCACCTACCCCTTACTACCTCCACCCCACACCCCACTCTCCACCCCCCCCCCTCCACCCCCACACACACATCACCTTCACCCTTCAACCCTTGCCACACACACACACACACACACACACACACACATATATACACCATCTCCCCCATCCCCACCCCAGCCCACCTACGTCCTCCGCTCCCCCACCCCCCTCCACCCCCACATTCCCACCCACACACCTGGCCACGATGATGATGAAGGAGAGAACGTTGACGGAGGCCCAGGTGAGGAGGAAGGCGAGGGGTCGGTCGTAGAGGCCCCACTTGGTGTCACTGTAGGCCCCGAAGAACATCACGCTTCTCGATAGCACTCCCTGACCCAGGAACAGGAGGCGTGATGTAAGGGTTGATGATAATGATAGCAATGATGATGATGAGGAGGAACATCACCATCACCATCATCATCATCATCATCATTACTACTACTGCTACTGCTACTACTACTATTCTTATCACCATGATCATCATCATTATTATTATTATTATTATTATTATTATTATTATCACCATTATTATTGTTGTTGCTGTCGTCGTCGTCGTCATCATCATCATCATCTTTGCAATCATTATCATTATTGTTAACACTTACATTACGCCTTCTTCATTACTACTACTACTACTACTACTACTACTACTACTACTACTACTACTACTATTCTTATCATTATCATCATCATCATCATCATCATCATCATTATTATTATTAGTGTTGTTGTTGTTGTCGTCGTCGTCGTCATCATCATCATCATCATCGTCATCATTGCTATCATTATTATTATTGTTAACACTTACATTACGCCTTCTTCATTACTACTACTACTACTACTACTACTACTACTATTCTTATCATCATCATCATCATTATTATTGTTGTTGTTATCACCATTATTAGTAGTATCAC
>NC_134886.1:35609429-35619429 GCF_041734735.1 Babylonia areolata
TTGGTTGGTTGGTTGGTTGGTTGGTTGGTTTGGTTTGGTTATTTTATTTTATTTTATTTTATTTATTTTTTGTTTTTTGTTTTGTTTTGTTTTTCTCAAGGCCTGACTAAGGGTTGGGTTACGCTGCTGGTCAGGCATCTGCTTGGCAGATGTGGTGTGGCGTATATGGATTTGTCCGAACGCAGTGACGCCTCCTTGAGCTACTGATACTGATACTGATACTGAGGGGGGCTTCTTCTCTGAAGACCTTGTACTGTTCAGCTCTCCCTATAGTTTCTTATCACTGTGTTAATGCGCTTTTTCGAATAAGGAAAAAATGTCTGACAAGTGGCGATACACATATATTTGTATCGTAATTATGATTAATGTATGGTGTTGTTACAATGTCTGTATTTGAATCTTTTTTTTTTCTTCTTCTTCTTTTGAAAGAATATAACCTTCTTTGAATGAGGTGTTTGTTACACGAGCCTGCATGTGTGTATGTATATGTATGTATCTATGTCATCGTAAGTTTGTGTGACTTCATGTATGTCTTGATTTAGTTTATGTACGTAAGCGTTCAATTGCAAAAAAAAAAAAAATCTCTGTACAATATATCAGTATGAATGTTTGATAATATGGTGTAGGATTATCAACGAGAAGACCTCTTGTGACACTATGTTGAAACTGTAAAGTCAACGCTGGAATATTTTTTTTTAATGTAATAAAATTATAATAAATTATATTAACTCACTCAGTACGGCCAGTCCTCTCTTCTCTTCTACACAGACCCCTCGGATGTCCAGTGGGTGTCTGAATGACCCAACCTTTAGCTTCCGTCGTCAGAATTGTGGTATTCTTTGTCAACTTTCACCTCTTCAGTGTAAGAGCCTTCCGCTTGCACTATTTTGATGATGGTAATTGGGGTGAAACGCTGTTAACGTCGTCTCTTTCGCCGTTCGTATGGAAAGAGTTAAAAAGTAAAGAGGAGAGGATCACCTGAGGAAGTGTGAGCAGCCCGAACAACAGAAGAGCCGTCAGAACATCCAGGTAGACCAGGAACCTCAGGAAGACAAAGTAGGACGCCACGTGACTGCCAAAGTAAGCTGGTGACGTCCCAAATCAAACACCGCCATACATGAACCATAATGTTACCAACTGCTGTATAAGTAGTAATCACCAGACAGACAGACAGAGAGAGACACAGAGAGAGAGAAATAGAGAGAGAGAGAAGTCAGAGTCGCAATGTTTTAATTGTCGGATGACAGATCCATAACAATGGAGTTCACAAAGACAAATGGGAGTGATACAGGGAAATGAATATTGTGACGATCACAATGGGCATTGATAATGATTCTTGAGAATTTGCTCGTAATGGAAACGCTTTGAATACAAACTAGCATATACAGACGTTCAATCTTTCTCTCGCACAAAATAACAAAATGGACAATTTACAAGCATTTGGATGTTTGTGAAATTCAGCAGGAATAAACACAGACACACACGACAAACAGACAGACAGACAGACAGACAGAGACACACATACATAGATACATAGACAGATAGATAGGTAGATAGATAGAGAGTGTGTGAGACAGACAGACAGACAGAGACAGACAGAGGTGTCAAAGCAATTACAGAGAGTCAGTCAGACAGTCAGACAGACAGACAGAGAGAGATATTTTTTAAAGGTTAAAAGTTAAATCAAGGCTGTTTTTGACGCGTTTTCCAATTCATTATGGAAAACGAAGATACCTGGACTTGGACTTCTCTCTCTCTCTCTCTCTCTCTCTCTCTCTCTCGCTCGCTCGCTCGCTCGCTTGCTCGCTCTCTCGCTGTGTGTGTGTGTGTGTGTGTGTGTGTGTGTGTGTGTGTGTGTGTGTGTCTGTGTGTGGTGTGTCTGTGTGTATGTTCTTTCTTTAATTTAACGTCTGTTCACTTCGAGTTATATTATACGTGTCATGTGTGTGTGGGTGTACGTGTGTGTGTGTGTGTGTGTGTGTGTGTGTGTGTGTGTGTGTGTGTGTGTGTGTGTGTGTGTGTATGTGTGTGTGTGTGTGTGTGCGCGCGCGCGTGTGTGTGTGTAATTTGGAGTTGGAGATGGTAGTTAAAGGGGAATACACAGAAAAAAAAGGGGGATAAACTAGAACAATGGAATCAACAATTCGTAAATATCTGTGTAACAGCAATAAACAACATGAATACCAATACGGAAAAAAATCAATAAAATTCAATATCGGAAGATCACATCACAGAAACACTCCTATTGGACTATCTAACAGGGATTCGGCAATTTCAGTCAACAGTAATTGGTTGGACATTACTTCTTTTATGTTGTTGTTGTCTTCAGTTTAACGTCTTTCCACTTGAAGTGATATTAGACGGGGGAAAAAAAAAACAAAAAAAAAACGTGGGGGTAGGGGCTGTGAGAGGGGGAGGGAAGAAAGTGTGTGTATGTGTGGAGGGTGAATAGGGAGAGACAAAGCTAGGAAAAATGGAAATGTTATAAACGCCAACATCAAACAAATATAACATCTATAACAAATGTCCTATAGGACTATGCAGCAAACCTTCTGCAATAACAAATAACATATTGGAATTGTTAATAACACATTCAAAAGAACTTTTGGTGAAGTCTGGCAAAAAACATTTTAGATTCTGACATTCGAATATTACATGGTTGCTAGAAATATGTTCTCCACATCTGCATCTGACATCTTTGCTGAACTTTGTTACAAAAGCGTTCAGTTTTATCCTGTTTGATAATGTATGAATCTGCCTTAATCTTATTGAAGTACTGTATGTATTTCTTCTTTTATGTTTTGTTCTGAAAATGTTCCAACTTTACATGACTTTGGAAGTAACCTGACAATCGTTTGACACTGAAAAAAAAAAAAAATTTAATTTCTTGTGATATGTTTACCACAAACACAAGAAACGTTTTTGCTAAACTTTCTCTTGGAAGCGTCTCGTCTTATTCGTGACAACAGAGAGGTTACCAGTCTATGATAGAACAATGGGAAATCCATCAATATTATTTGTATCGTGTAATTTCAGTTGTAAACCCCTTTTCCTTTGGGTATGAAATCCTGTCATCAGGACTAGATTGACATCTGCTCCATTTTGAAGACTGGATGATCGGGAAGTCTGCAACATTCTCAAACTGATTTTTGATAACAATTTCAAAGAACTCTCTATTCTTTATACACCCTTTTTGGCTGCTTTGTCGGCCATTTCATTTCCTATGAGAGGGTGCTCAGCACAATTCAGCAGTTGTATTGTATGTGTGCATTTGTGTGTGTGTGCGTGCGTGTGTGTGTGTGTGTGTGTGTGTGTGCGTGCGTGTGTGTGTGTGTGTGTGTGTGTGTACGTGCGTCTACGGGCACACGCTCGAGCACTTGTGTGTGTGTGTGTGTCTGTGTGTGTGTGTGTGTGTGCGCGCGGGCGCGCGTGTACGGGCACACGCACGAGCGCTTCCTTGCGTGTCTGTGTGTGTGCGCGCGCCTGCGCGCACCTGCGCGTTTGCGCTCTTCACCTGATATTTTGCCGATGTTGTCGTTCCAGATTCCAACATCCACCCTGAACTTATGTCGGTGACTTTCCTGCATCATCAACACAGTAGGTCTTAATTAATGTATTTCGTGGACATGTTCATGTCTGGTGAACAATTTACATGCACATGCATGCACACACTCACACAAACCTACACACACGCATGTGGGCGCGCGCGCACACAAAAACACACACGCGCGCGCACGAATACACAAGCACACACACACGCATACACAAGTACACACATACATAGCGCACGTTCAAGCACACACACACACACACACACACACACACACACACACACACACACGGACCTGTCTCTTTCTGGTGTCCTTGTTGGTCAAACTGTGAACAGACGTGGCATCCAGACGGTCTCTCAGATACCTGAAACCCCCCGCAAAGAATGGAGAGAGAGAGAGAGAGAGAGAGAGAGAGAGAGAGAGAGAGAGAGAGAGAGAGAGAGAGAACTCAGAACTCAAAACGTTTTTTTTATTCAAGGAATAAGATGTTAGGATTGGCCTGTTCTTTCACTTTGTTCTTGCATATCTACATCAGTTGCAGCGGCACACATGTATTTGACGGAAAGGGGAGAAAGAGAGGAGAAAAATAAATATTCGTGCAGAAGGAAAAGATGTGAGGAAGAACACACACACACACACACACACACACACACACACACACACACACACACACACACACACACACATCTGATATTTCCATTGCATGGACTGCATTACATTCTCTCTCTCTCTCTCTCTCTCTCTCTCTCTCTCTCTCTCTCTCTCTATCTATCTATCTATCTATTTATCTATCTATTTATCTATCTCTGTATCATATCACACACACACACACACACACACACACACACACACACACACACACACACACACACACACACATCCTCGTACAAACTGATACGTTCCCATACCTGGACAGTTTCTTTTTCTGGTGTATATCAATGGGCAGTTCCCTCAGATGGTCGAGAAGTTCCATATGCACACCTTCGCTTGATCTCTTCGGTAATTGTCGCAGGTGTTTGACCCAGTTCAGACTGAAGGAACAACAGTAAAAGAAAAGAAAAAGAAGGAGAGAGAGAAAGAAAATGAACAAACAAGCAAACCGAAGCAAAGAGGGGGAAAGAAAGAAAGAAAATGAATAGATGAACAAGGAAAGAAATAACGAAAGAAAGAAAATTCTAAAAGAGTGCGGAAGAATGGAAAACGCATTTCACTACCATTGTCATCAGAATCAGAAATATTGACACCAGACGAAAACAAAATTTACATGACCGTCATCAATGTGCACAGAAAAGTGATAAAAATAACTATACCCTTAGAATCAACGTCATCAACAAAGTAACAGCAACAACAGCAACAACACGTCATATCAAGCATCTAAACAGACTGATGATAGCAACAGAAGAAAACGATGGCTTTACAGTATCACTGATATGTTTCTAAGGATAAAATTCATGATTCTTTTTTTTTTTTCCAATATTTAATTGACTTCCATCCTCTTTCTTGTGGGGAGGATTACACACAACTGAGTTTGGTAATCAAGTAACTCAGAAATGAACTGCATCAAAAACACCTTTCGAAAGCAAAGTATAACTGAAACATTCTATTTGTTTAAACGATATGATCCTATCCTCCCACTCACTTCTCAAAATCCACAAAGACATTTAAAAAAAATAAAATAAAAATGAAATAATCAAAATAATCCATAAAATTGCCTGAACGTAACGACACAACCAGATAAACATAAATTGTGTGCATCAGTCCAGGCTGTTCTGATATCAGTCCTGCCATTTTGCAGGACATCATTGACTGTCGACAGACTCACCGATACAGACACACGCGTGACATTGATCTGTCCTTATTGATCTTAACATTTACCTTTTTCCCCCGGAAGAGAAAGGGGGTGGGAAGGACAGGTCAGTGAAGAGGCAGACGGGGGGAACAGAAGGTGCAGAAGGTGGGCGGTGGGGGGGACCGGGCGGGGATGGGTGTGGGAGGGGGAAGAAAGCTTGTAAATGGACCTGACCGTCCTTTCTTACTTGCCATGGATGTGCGCCAGTCTTAAACGAAACAGGATTTCTTCCCCGCTCAGAAAGTCGTTCTCGCCTTCCTCGATCGTCAGAACAGACGCTGTGTCGCCGTCCCCCTCTGCCCTGCAGATAGCCTCTGGTCTTCGGTGATCAGGTGCTGTGTGTATAGTCACTGTGGGTTTGGCGCCATTCTGCAGTCGGTCGTCTGCTGAATCCTGACAGAGGTGAGTTTCTGGGAAGGACAAGAAATGAAATAATACTGAATAAAAGTCTGTTGTTGTTGCTGATGTTATTTTTATTGTTATGTCCTATTTTAGCATCCTAAATTATTGCACATATTGATTACATTTTCATGGTTTGTGGGACGAAAAACGGAAAAAGCAAGATGGTGGCACATTAGTGACTAAAATAGGCATCAAATTGAGTAAAATGACGTGCAAAATAAGAGTCGAAACCCACTGAATATGGGTTACAACGTCTACTAATGGTAATATCGTTTCATACGTGCACATAATTGCTGGTGAAATAGGGGGTGCAATAATTTGGGATGCTAGAATAGGACTTTTCATCCAATTACACCTTTACAGCACAAGCCACACCCCTGTCACCTGTGTAAGCGAAACGTCAGAGCCTGAGTGGATTGGACGACGGATTTATAAATATATTTGAATAAACTTATTTATAACATCCATCGGATTTTCCCTTTATTTATCTTTGGACCCAAGCAGTGCAAAGCTCATGTTCATCTTCGCTTGCGCTTGTTGTTGTCCTTGTTGTTGTCGTTGTCGTTGTTGTCGTCGTTGTTGTTGTCGTTGTTGTTGTTGTCGTTGTTGTTGTCGTTGTCGTTGTCGTTGTTGTTGTTGTTGTTGCTTTTATTATCTGTTTTTGTTGTTGCTACTGCTGTTGCTCTTCTTTTTTTTCTCCTTCTTCTTGTTTTCATTAGCAGCAGCAGCAGCATTAGTAGTAGTAGTAGTAGTGAAAATATTTATTACTTGTCGTGATCCTGTGTTATTTTCTTGATTCATACAAAGATTGCTGTATCACCAATACAAATTTTTACTAAACATGAGACATCGGGAATACTGCTTTAATGCTGCAAACATTCCATGGATAAACCCACCCACCCACAGGGTGCCATCAGACTTGCGAAAAGGATCCAGTTGAAGTGACACGTTCCCAGCAGAACAGATAAGCGATTTAAAATCCTCGTCCAGCTCCTCATGGGAAAATGGGGAGAATTAAACAGTGTGAAGTACAAAGGAAACAAAACTGATGTCATTCTGCGAAGATAGTAACCCCTCCTAGCATTCATATAATGTCCTATACGGGCAACAACGAAAAGCTTTATAAGCTTTTAAAGTAATTTGAATATAACAACAACGATTTTCGCAATGACCAGCTTTGCTACTTTTTTTTCTTTTTTTCAAAGAAAAGTTTGCTGCATCAGACTTCCGGTCATTCAACAAAAGGGCAAGGTGGCAGAATGGTTAAGGCGCTCATCTGCCAATGGAGAGTCCGTGAGGGTCTGGGTTTAAATCCCGCTCTCGTCATTTCTCCCAGGTTTGACTGGAAAACCCAACTGAGCATCTAGTCATTTGGATGAGACGATAAATCGAGGTCCCGCTGTGACGGGCGTAATAGCCGAGTGGTTAAAGCGTTGGACTTTCAATCCGAGGGTCCCGGGTTCGAATCACGGTGACGGCGCCTGGTGGGTAAAGGGTGGAGATTTTTACGATCTCCCAGGTCAACATATGTGCAGACCTGCTGGTGCCTGAACCCCCTTCGTGTGTATATGCAAGCAGAAGATCAAATACGCACATTAAAGATCCTGTAATCCATGTCAGCGTTCGGTGGGTTATGGAAACAAGAACATACCCAGCATGCACACCCCCGAAAACGGAGTATGGCTGCCTACACGGCGGGGTAAAAACGGTCATACACGTAAAAGCCCACTCGTGTGCATACGAGTGAACGCAGAAGAAGAGGTCCCGCTGTGCAGCACGCACTTGGCGCACTGAAAAAGAACCCACAGGAACATAAGAGTTGTTGTCCTCTGGCAAAATCTACAAAAAGAAATGTACAACGAAACCTTCACAAAACTAAGACCCAAGCACCACCGAAGTGACTCAGCAGCAGTGCAGGGTCTCCTCTGGTGTGTGGCATCCTGGCGACCTAACATCGATGGTTCCCTGCGAACCTCCGACGCTGAGACTGTGACGGACGAACCCGGGTGTGGCTGTGTATTGGAGGACTCGGACTGAACAGTGTGGGAGTCATGCCAGTGAAAACGGTGCATATTTGTTTTTGTTTTGTTGTTGTTGTATTTGTATTTCTTTTTATCACAACAGATTTCTCTGTGTGAAATTCGAGCTGCCTCCCGGGAGCCAGGGAGAGCGCTTCGCTACACAACAGCGCCACCCATTTTTTTCCCCCCTGCGTGCAGTTTTATTTCTTTTTCCTATCGAAGTGGATTTTTCTACAGAATTTTGAAAGGAACAACCCTTTTGTTGCCGTGGGTTCTTTTACGTGCGCTAAGTACATGCTGCACACGGGACCTCGGTTTATCGTCTCATCCGAATGACTAGCGTCCAGACCATTACTTAAGGTCTTGTGGAGGGGGAGAAAATATCGACGGCCGAGCCGTGATTCCAACCAGCGCGCTCAGATTCTCTCGCTTCCTAGGTAGGCGGACGCGTTACCTCCAGGCCATAACTCCACTCCATGATTGGGCAGCAAAAAAAAATTTTTTTTAAATAAAACGAAAAAATAAAAAAAAGATCCTGGCACCGACTGACACGACTTTAAGGGCACGGTAAACCAACAGACCATTGAACTCAGTTCTACTTTATTCACTCAAACAGCGAAACTTCCACAAGACTAAGACCGAAGCATTGAACTACTTGACCTTAAGCGCGCGGTAAGTCAACAGGTCGTTGAACTCAGTTGTACCGAATGGAGAAAGTTTATAATTAAAAAAAACCTGTGGGTTTTAAGATAAGACTCACTTTTGATAAAAGATGCCCAACGTGTCAGATCATAGGTCTGTCTTCAGGAACTGTGTTAGTTAGAAATAATACAGTCTGTATACCATGCCTCTCTTTCAGGGAATATGATTTGGTGTGAAGCCATCATGTGTATGTGTAATATATGTTGCATGGTCTTGTAGGTGATTGAACATGCCATTGGGAAGAGGACAGATTAAAGACATGAGGAAAGAAAAAAAAGAAAAGACAACAGAAAGGAGAAAAATGATGATGGAAGGAACAAACAAAAAAAGAGAGAAAAAAAGATATAAAAAAAACAAAAACAAAAGACGAAAGACAAAAAAAAAAAAAAAAAAAAAAAAAAAGAAAGAAAGAAAGAAAAAAAGAAAAAAAGAAAGAACCTTCCAGGGATGCTGAAACTATCCTGCTCACTTGCAGAACTTTTAGGCATCCACTGATTTCTCAAAAAAATAAAAAAATAAAAAAATAAAAAATAATACAGTCCCCGAAATGCTGGACACCTTTTTTTTTCAAAAGTAAGTCTTATTTTACAATTCACAGTTGTTGTTGTTGTTGTTTTTATATAAACTTTCTACTTTTTTGGTGTTTTTATAGACTCAACAGCCATTCTTCATTTTATCAGTTCTAGCGACTTGGCCTGAGCAAGGAGAAGGCTCACATCCGCCGTGCTTATTTACATGGGATGCTAATTTCTGCCCAGCCGTCCGCGGACAGTGGCTATCGGACATGATCCGAAACTTTCTCACAGAGAGACGGATACGAACAACAATAGAAGCACGTATGCAAACAAACTATAACACACACACACACACACACACACACACACACACACACACACACACATAGGCGCGCGTGCGCACGCACGCACGCACACACACACACACACACACACACACACACACACACACATACCTTATCCCCCCACACACACACTGACTGAAACCATTTATTTTCAGATTAACTTCTTGTTGTACGGACATTTTAGCAATGAGATGAATTAATATTAACTGAGTAACACAAAGAAACCCAAATTTAAAAAAACAACAACAAACAACTAAACCCAATGATATGAATTTTAAAAAGCAACATATTTGACAAATCAGTGTACCAACTTTCAATAACATCAATATCTCAAGAACAAAAAATGTCTTAACACACACACATACTCACAGACGTGTATCCAGCAGCCACCCCCTACATACATCCATGCATGCACACTGACGCCCATTCAGATTCCCCCACCTCATCCCCCTACCCAAAGTACACTTGTATAGTCACAATTTGATTTCATTCCCCGCTCCAAAGACACACACACACACACACACACACACACACACACACACATATATATATATATATATATATATATATATTACTCATACCCTACCCCTCCACACACACACACACACACACACAC
>NC_134886.1:35626929-35726929 GCF_041734735.1 Babylonia areolata
TCACTAATTTTTTCATATCTGTTTCTGCCTCTCTGTCTCTCTCTTCTCTCTGTCTCAATCTGCCTGCCGGTCTGTCTGTCTGTCTGTCTTAGTCTTTGTCTCTTTGTCTGTCTTTCTCTCTGTACCTCTCTCTTTTTCTCAATGTGTGTGTGTGTATGTGTGTGTGTTTGTGTATGTGTGTGCATGTTTCTCTCTCTCTCTCTCTCTCTCTCTCTCTCTCTCTCTCTCTCTCTCTCTCTCTCTCTCTCTCTCTCTCTCTCTGTCCTTTCACGTGCAAGCTCGCATACGTTTGTTCATGTGTGAATTAATTTTAATTTTACCTGGGGTACTCAAGCAAGTGTCTTTCATCTCTTGTTTTTTTAATCCTGTGATATATATATATATAGAGAGAGAGAGAGAGAGAGAGAGAGAGAGAGAGAGAGAGAGAGATACAAAATAAACGAAACATGCAAACAAACAAACACACGTCCTTACACAGTGCTAACCCCGTAACCCCAAACTACCCCACATGTTGACAGGACAGAAAACCGTCGCAAGTCACAGGCTCAAACGCGCGCGCGCGTCAGCACGCGCACGCATGCTAATCAAGTTATTTATATCTGCCAACTCTGTGCGTTGGCAGTGCCGAGAGCTCGCGGCCAGGCAGTAGCGGGAGGAAACAGTTCCATCAAACGAGGTGCGTGCGCAGCCAAGGCGGCAATCTGGGCAAGAGTCGTCTGTTCGTTTTGTCACACAAGGCATTGGAGAGAGAGAGAGAGGGAGGGAGGAACCCCCCTTCTCCGAAACGTAGTTTGTCGCAAGGATTGTGGTGGTGTACGCCACAACAGCCGTTAGCGTGACGTTGAGGTGTCGCAATGGCACCAGCATGGAAGCGGCCGCTGCGTCAAGATGCTGTCGTCAAGATGCCGTTTGCTGTTGCTGTGATGATGCAGTGCTACAGTGAGTGAGTTTTGCCTTCCAGTTCTCGTGGTGACACTGAGAAGCAGCTGTGTCCACCGCGGTGTGTGTTGTGTGGTGAATTTTTATCTGTGAACGATTGGTGAATATATTTTTCTTTTCTTTTTTTCTAAACGAATTGTTCTCAGTTCTGTGGATGAGGATCGGTCAGTTGAATTGTGTGTCACGCTGTGGCCAGCGACAATCATCGACATTTGGAGCATATGGTGTGAAAACTTGAAAACTTGAAAACTTAAAAAAAAAAAAAAAAAAAGGAAGAAGAAAATCGATAACGTGCGACAGTTTGCAACAAACACGCCGTGACAGACACGTGAAACCCAGTGCCAGACTGCACATGGAGAGGGGAAAACCTCAGAACCTCACGTTCACTCGGTTCACGAACCGAACAAGGTAGGTCAATGAATGGAAGAACACGGCCATTACGCTGATGGATGCGTGTGGATTAGCAGGTCAGAGCAACGCTCTCTCCTCCATCCATTTCCTAGCCACCCGTTTTCGGCCTCCAGTCCCCTCCTCCCGTCCACTTTATCTGGTGCATGGAGGTCGACGGTCTACATGTGTGTGTCTTTTGCTGTCTCAAGTTCTGACGCAGATCGTGATAATCTCACTTGTATACTCTCAGTATGAAGGGCAGATATACAGTCCAGTTGAATGTGTGTGTGTGTGTGTGTGTGTGACTCTACACGGAACACGCGAGCGCGCGCGAGAGAGCACACACACACACACACACACACACACACAAACTATACAAATTGATACGTGTGAGTGCGCACGCGCGCCGTCTGTTGTGTGTGTGTGTGTGTGTGTCGCGTACACTTTGTGCGTGTGTGTGTGTGTGTGCGTACATTTCCGAGTGTGTGCGTACGTACATGTGTGTATGTGTGAATCAAATCCCCGAACTTATATTAAAAGAGCATTTCCCGATACCTGGTGCTCGTAGATCTTTTAAGTTCTGCCAAAAAAGGTCTGTTGCAGAGCTTTCACGAGAGTCCATGGCAATGGCATTTTGTGTTAACGTCTTTTTACGCATGCTCTTTGAAGTGAACTGGCCGGGGCCATGTTGTATTTTCCAAATGTCTGTTAAACATTTAATACACATTTTTCACGAAATCTGTTAAACTTCCGTTCGCGTAGCTCTGTTATCATACACAATTAGGGCTTTGTTCTACATGTATTCGAAGGACTAAATATTGTCAGAAGTTTAGCACTGATCAAGGGTGTTTTGCGCACACGTAGCATACTTATATAACAGTCTTACACATGTATTCTTTGTATTCTGTTTCGCAGACGTTTGAGGAGGGAGAGACAACGGTGACACGTTATTACATATGTTTTGTGTTCGTTTCCACACTGAAGCCAGCTTACGACGGGCGCAATAGCCAAGTGGTTAAAGCATTGGACTTTCAATCTGAGGGTCCCGGGTTCGAATCTCGGTAACGGTGCCTGGTGGGTAAAGGGTAGAGATTTTTCCGATCTCCCAGGTCAACATATGTGCAGACCTGCTAGTGCCCGAACCCCCTTCGTGTGTATCCGCAAGCAGAAGATCAAATACACACGTTAAAGATACTGTAAACCATGTCAGCGTTCGGTGGGTTATGGAAACAAGAACATACCCAGCATGCACACCCCCGAAAACGGAGTATGGCTGCCTACATGGCGGGGTAAAAAGTCATACAAGTAAAAGCCCACACGTGTACATATATACAAGTGAACGTGGGAGTTGCAGCCCACGAACGCAGAAGAAGAACCCATCTAATGCGCACTGTTAGCTGGAGATGCTGATAGTTTAAAAGTGCCTGTGAACGTCTTCCAGTGTACACACCAGAACGGAATTAAACAGGCCCGCACATTATGCTGGCGTGGTACTTTAGGACGGACATTTTTGGAGACATTTTGCAGATTTATTTTATTTTGTTTTTATTTTTTGTACGCCTATAGTTGACTTCATCAAGTTTTTGCGCCTTATAATATTAGTAGTAGTAGTTCTTTTTTTATGTATTTTTCTTTTTTCTTTTTTTTTCCTCGAGGACTGACTAAGCGCGTTGGGTTACGCTGCTGGTCAGGCATCTGTTTGGCAGATGTGGTGTAGCGTATATGGATTTGTCCGAACGCAGTGACGCCTCCTTGAGCTACTGAAACTGAAACTGGACTGGAGATTTGAATTTCCACAAAACAGAGGAAAGTGCTTTCCTGAGACAACGGTGATGTTTCCCTGGGGTAAGTGCGTCGCGGCCACAGTGTGGCGCCACCCCTTCATGATTATAGTTTTTTCGTCTTCAAGTGTTTGCTTGTACGCTGTATTACTGTTTTTCTCAGTGCCACAACAGATTTCTCCCTGAAACTTGATTAGGGCTGCTCTCCCGAGCCGAGCAACGAAGAGTGCGTTGCTACTGCGGGTGAGAGCGCCACCCATTTTGTTTCTGCCTGCAAGCGTGTTTGTTTTGCTGTCAAAATGGAAATTTCTACAGGGACAACCCTTTTGTTGCTGTGAGTTCTTTTACGTGTACTAAGTGCATGCAGCGCATATATGTAATTTTTTCTACTGGAACAACCCTTTTGTTGCCGTGAGTTCTTTTACGTGCGCTAAGTGCATGCTGCGCATATTTTTCTCTACAGGAACAACCCTTTTGTTGCCGTGGGTTCTTTTACGTTCGCAATGTGCATGCTGTGCATCACGGGACCTCGGTTTTCTCGTCTCGTCCGAATGACTAGCTCCCAGACTAGAACTTAGTCTAGAGGAGGTGGTAGCAAATTCTGGTCCGTATATCTGGGAACTGAACCTGTGACACTTGCCTCCTCTGATCGAGCGCCTTACCACGAGGTCACCGTTCCTCACGTATAGCAGCACAGAGTTTACCAAGCCCGGAACCTGTCCACAGGGAACGCTTAGTCTCAGAGCCAGTCTGAGTGAGAGTCCCTATGGCAGTACACACAGCGTTTCTTCAGCTACGGTTTCTATTTGCCGGGGTCCACCGATACTGAAGACGTTGTTAAAACCCAAAAGGCGTGGAGGTGGATGGGAATAGAAACTGACGTCGTTGCGAGAGCTCGAACGGTCACAGAACGAGAAACACGTGCGCGCGCGCGCGCGTGTGTGTGCCGTCTGCCTGTCTCCCCGTTTGTGTCTGTACTATGTATGCGTGTACAACTTGTCAACGTCTGCTGTGGAAATTAAATTTTGCTTTGAGACAATTCTTCAACAAGAGATGTGTACTCCGAAATTCCTTTCAGTCATGATACAGCCACAGCCAACCAGCCTCGCTCATCCGTTTCCCAAGCGGAGATACAGACACTGGCAATTAACGTTGATCAAGGAGCACACCCGCTTTAACTACTACATCTGTGAGAATGACGACGATCGGTTTTGTTAACCCTGTCCTCTCGTTAGAGTCGGAACTCCCGGCACGAACCGAATGGAACCTTAAAATAAATAAATAAATAAATAGCTTAGATTGGGGTCTGACATCCTAGTCCGCCGTGATCTCTTCGTAAGTCTCTCTCTCTCTCTCTCTCTCTCTCTCTCTCTCTCTCTCTCTGTACTAATATACGCCTGGATGGTTTGCCTTCACATGCTAGCCATTTTACACAGTCGTTGTGCCCGCGAATTCCAACAAAGATCAAAACCAGAACAGACTTTCGCTCGCGTTTATAGCCGCCAGTGGTCTGGCCTGCCTGTTCCTGATTTGGCCTCATCAGCCACGACCAGGGATCCAGCATGCAGAAAACGAGGGGATCCACCCCCAGCCCCAGCCCCAGCCCCAGCCCCACCCCCCTTTTTGCGGCACATCATTTCGCCGACGGTATAATTACGTTTGTCGCTGGCGACAATATATTTTGCATTGTATCATCACTCTTTTGCCGCGACAAATTTGTCTGTGTGTGAAAGTGGGGTTGCTCTTCCTCCCATGGAGAAGTGGCGCTGCAGTGAAAACGCCATCTGTTTAGTTGTTGTTGTTGTTTGTTTTCTTTTTACTGTTGCTTCTCTACCTGCAAGTGCCGGTATTTGTTTTCCTATGAATGTACAGTTTTCTACAGAATTTTGCCAGGGACAACCCTTTTGTTGCCGTGAGTTCTTATACGTGCGCAAAGTGCATGCTACACACGGGACCTCGGTTTATGGTCTCATCCGAATTACTGTTATATACAGAGACTCGTGACACATTATTTTTCTAGTCAGTCTTTGAACTAAATTGAAGCAACAATTTAACGTAGAGATGATGATGGTGATTGTGATGATTTATGAGTTATCATTATTATAATAAAGATCCAGAGAAGGATGACAAGATGCCAGCGATGAACCTGTACCGAAATGCGACAACATATGCCGTGAGTGTCCGAGCACATAATTATTGTCGCTTTCGACATAATATGCCCGGTGACAATAGATGTCGCAACACACACGCCATGTCCTAAAATTTCGTTCGCGAAGCCAGACCGGCCATGAATCCACTCTGTTACAGGAAATCAAGCAGCAGCGTTTTACTGTCCATGTTTTCAGGTTCTGGTTTGCCCGCCTGTGTGGTCGGTCATCGTGTTGTTTATGACTGCCGACATTGCGGAAGGGCAAGCAAGTCTGTGGCTCGCTTTGTTGACTGTACCACAACGTCTCTCAGTAAATTATACACGTTGGACATTAGCGCTAAATAGGGGGCTTGGGTGTGTGTGTGTGTGTGAGCGTGTGTGTGTGTGTGTGTGTGTGTGACGAATCGGTTCCATTACAGTGATTAGTGACTTGCAGTCGCTCTTCTTTCCGGCAGTGCTCTTTGCTAATTGAGGTGAGGTTCTCCAGAAGCAAGAAGATTCAGAAAAGGGATTAGATTGATTAAAAAAAAAATAAAAAAAAAAAGATGACGAACCATGAAAAAGAGACACAAGAATAAATAGTAATAATGAAAATACTGATGATAATGGTGAGAGGAAGAAGAAGAATGAAATACAAACATTCCAATGGGATGTGAAGAATTATCATTTCCCATTCAGTCATCCCCCCTTGTGTGTGTGTGTGTGTTTCACTTACGGATATGTGTGCTGCTGTCATGCGAGTGCACGCACACACATACACTCACACTCACACACACACACACACACACACACACACACACACACACATACACTCACACACACACACATACACTCACACACACTCACACACACATCCATGCTTCATGCATGCTGTTTGTATGATCACGTTGGTTCTCCACTTCCATGAATTACCCACGAGGGAGACAAAAGAGTCTGGCCAGAGAGGAATTAACGGTTCCAGTGACGGCCAGTGTTGACAGTGTGTGTCCTGGGTTCTGCCGCGATCAGCACTGTAAACGATTTGTCGGCGTGCGATGCTGCCGTTCAGTGCAGCGGGCTGCCTGGCGTGTTTGTGGTGGACTTTCTTCTTCTTCTTCTTCTTCTTCTTGTGGATTCTCTCCTCCTCCTCCTCTTTCTTCTTCTTGTGGACTTTCTCCTCCTCCTTCTTCTTCTTCTTGTGGACTTTCTCCTCCTCTCTCTTCTCCTCCTCCTTCTTCTTCTTCTTCTTCTTCTTCTCTTCTTCTTCTTCTTCTTCTTGTGGACTTTCTCCTCCTCCCTCTTCTCCTCCTCCTCTTTCTTTCTTCTTCTTCTCCTTCTTCTTCTTCTTGTGGACTTTCTCCTCCTCCTCCTCATTGTTCTTGTGGATTCTCTCATCCTCCCCTTTCTTCTTCTTGTAGACTTCCTCCTCCTCATTCTTCTTCTTCTTCTTCTTCTTCTTCTTCTTCTTCGTCTTCATAGTCATCGTCGTCATCGTTCTTCTTCGTCTTCGTAGTCGTCGTCGTCGCCGTCAGTCATCATCATCATCTTTCTTCTCTGTCATACATGGGCTTGATTTCATCTATGTATTCAGTCATTTCTACAAGATGGGCTTTTTATGTGTATGATCGTCTTTATCCTGCCATCTAGGCACTTATATTCCTCTGTGTGTGTGTGTGTGTGTTGGGAGGTGTTTATTCTGTGCATTCTTATTACCAAGTACAACCTCCCGAGCGTGGATGACTAACATGATGGCGCCTTTAAACCTCAGTTTAACATTGCAGATCTTTCCTCTCCACTGGTTTCTACACGGAAACTTTAAAGGCACTTGCAGGTCTGCACACACACACACACACACACACACACACACACACACACACACACACACACACACACACATATATATATATATATATAGAGAGAGAGAGAGAGAGAGAGAGAGAGAGAGAGAGAAACAGCGAGACTTCATAAACAGCAGGCAAATGTGGGGAATCAGACCACAGGCCTCACGGATGGCAGTTCACCACTCAAACCACTTGGCCACATAGTTTGTGCCAATATGGGCTTCTTCTTCTTCTTTTTTTTTGTTTTTTTTTTCTTTTGTTTTTGTTGTTGTTGTTTTGTTTGTTTTGTTATGTTTGCTTTGAATGCAGTGGAGGAAAACAAATCGCGGTTGTTACGAAAATGACTTTCTGTTACTTCGAAAATTATTTGGCAAAACGTTTTCATGTTTGTAAATTTTGGCCTAAAGAAAAACAACGCGGATATACGAGGGTGTGAACCCCCGTAGATAAGTTAATGACCATTTGCATTTTCTCCCTCACGTTGTATCGGATTTCGACCTTTAGAGGCTCCCAGTCTGGGTAATGGCGGTGAATCAACCCCACAATTTATGAACCACAAACACCATTCACTGTTTTGTTGTGTTCTCAGTCTCTACGGGAGGAAAATCACAGTCCAGTGATTTCCCGGAACTGCTCTTGATGGGCGGTTTCAAAAACAGAAGGAGAATAAAACGATGAATACATTGCCCTAAAATTGTAATCTAGACATTTTTTTTTCTTCTTCTTTATGGTTAGGAATCCGAGATGGTGAAGATGTGCGTACAGCATGCGTGGTCAGGTCAACTCAGCGGTGCCATAGCCCGAAGTGTATTCAGACTCCCAAACACTGACAATGGGAAAGTTTTGTGTATAGTAACCTATATTTGGATCTGCAAAGAGATGCGACCGGAGATTAGAAAAGAGAGATAAACCACTCGCGGCAGGCCCCTTCTTACTGTCTATAACAGTGCTGAAGCCGTTTTGGGGCACACACGCAGTGCGGAAGGGTGGGGGTAAATCACCCTCTCCTTCCCCACCTGAAGGAAACTGGTCGGTTCGACGGTTCAGCTGCAGTAAAGCGAAAGTTAAGTTACGCCTGGAATTTCCCACGTGTAGTAAGATTCGCTGTATACAATGAAAACCGATTCATTTTTGCTTTGGTTTTTAGCACGTTTGCATCTGCTTGAATGTAGATAATATAAAAAGAAAATAAAGCAGCTCCCCCCCACCACCAACTCCCCCCCCCCCCCTCCCCCAGCGCAATGTTGCACATGAGAGAGACAGTTATAAATTATTGAACTGCGTTTTCGTAACGCTACTTTTTCTTCACACTTTCTGGTTTACATCACCATTTCTTCAACAAAAAAATATATATATATCAAAACATAAAACACATATTCAGCTCTGTCTCTCTTCTAACATCTGTCTATACATACATACATGAATACATACATACATAATTTCATATAGATCTATCAGTATGTAAATCTAAATCTATCTATATGAACATAATCATATATATATATAATTCATATATATACGAACGCTTCATGTTGCCCGAGCAGACCGTTGTATTGTGCTCTATCTCTCTCTCTAAGTCTCTGTCTCTGTCTCTGTCTCTGTCTCTCGGGAGTTTTACATGGCTGTTAAAAGCATCTACGATTCTGTACTTGTATGTGTTCGTGACAAAGGTATTTATTCAGACTTTTTTCAGTGTCCAAGAGGGGTTAAACAAGGTTGTATGCCAAGCACACAGCTGTTTTCATTTTTCATCGGTGAATTGGCAGTGGAGTTATCAAAGAAGGGGAGACATGGAATACAAATGATACCTGGCGCAACAGATTTGCTCTTAATGCTATTTGCTGATGATGTTGTTCTCTTGTCTGACACACCCATCGGGTTACAAAATCAATTAAATGCCCTTTAGCAAGAAACAGACAGACTACAACAAACAGTGAATCTCGTTAAGACCAATATTATAGTTTTCCGCAATGGAGGTCATCTTTCGACTCGTGAAAAATGGTGCTGTGGTGATAGGGAAATAAAAGTAACCAATACATATAAATATTTAGGAATGTTATTCACAACAAAATTGAGTTTGACATCTGCGTGCGATGAAGCAAACAGAAAAGGGAAAAAAGGTGTAATCCAAATTATAAAATCACTCAGGAGACTGCGTTCGACTGACGCTTTCCTTTCGTTTGGGCGGGGCAAAGGCAGCTCATGAATAATGAATGCGTGCCGCGGCGCAGGCTGCCTGGCTTCAGCAATTTCTGCAAGTGGTTTATCTCTCTTTTCTAATCTCCGATGCGACCCATCTAAGTTATTGAACGGAACAAC
Source organism: Babylonia areolata (assembly GCF_041734735.1). NCBI lineage: Eukaryota > Metazoa > Mollusca > Gastropoda > Neogastropoda > Buccinidae > Babylonia > Babylonia areolata. Next base: position 35,636,328 of record NC_134886.1, read on the forward strand.
ACGACTACATGGGTAAAAAGAAAAAAGTGGGGGGGGGGGGGGGGGGGGGGGGGGGGGGGGGGGGGGAGCAGCTACACAATTCTTTCTTCACTATGGAAAATAGCTCTGAAAAGATTATTTTAAAAAACTTTAAAAAGTGGGAGTATGGAGAAGAAAGGGTTTGTTTGTCAGCTGGAATGTGTTAGTAGTAATCATAATTTGAAAACAGAAATAGGGAGACGCATTGGCATACCTCGAGAATGACGGTTATATAAAGTTTGTATTACGTCTGTGATTGGGGATGAGTTCCATTTTATAATGAAATGTTCAAAGTATGATCAACTGCGAAAAAGGTATGAGCCTAAAAGAAATATCTGTCTCCCAAATCAGTTTTTAATTATTGTTATATGCTCAAAAGGATGCAAAGATGTCATCTTATCTGTTAGCTTCTTAAATTCGCCAATGCTTTCTAAATACTATTTTGGGATTAAAATACGTTTTCAACTTTTATGTGACGCTGTTTTGCATTTGTGAATGTTTATTCTGGGCATGGAATCATTTTGTAGTAGTGCTGCATTCCCCGAATAGGAGTGAAAGGATCATTAAAATTTGAAACGTGTGTGTGAGAAAGCAAGAGAAAGATTATTATTATTATTTAAGGGTGACGCTTTCTCTGCCTGTTTGATTTTATGTCTGTTCTGAGTATGAATATTTTATATATATATATATATATATATATATATATCTGTGTATGAAAGAGAAAGAGATGGACAGCGAGTATTCGTCGTTTCCTTTGATTAGTTGGTTGAGTTCTGTCTGCTATGATCTGTGTGAATACACGCGTGCCTGTGTATCTGAGAGAGGAAAAGCACGCGCACATGTGCACCGAAGTCCACATACGCATCGATGCGCGATTCCTTTCAGGTCTCCACCTCTGTCAGTTCGTCAGATGGGTAATGTCTTCAGGGCCGTGATGCTGGTGTGTGTGTGTGTGTGAGGAAGCTCAGTGAAAACCCATTATCTGCACTGTTTTCTCTGGTTCCCCTGGTTTCAGGCACCACAGTACATCACTGTGGACAGAGGAACGGGTAAATCGACTGGAGCCTGCAAGCCTCTTTCGGCAAGGCGGTTCTCAGTCTGTGTGTGTGTGTGTGCATGTGCGTGCTCTTGTGTGCGCATTCATCTATCTATCTGTCTATCTATCTGTGTGTGTGTGTGTTCGTAATCATACATATAGATAAACAGATAGATAGATCTATAGATAAATAGATATGTACAAATGTGTTTGTGCGTGCCTAATACAGGGTTCCAACTGGTTCTGCGCCTGATCGCGGAGAGAGTACAGGCAGATGTAGTCTAATTCCAATAAACTGGTGCAGAGTAATACCAGCGTGCACAACGTCCCTTTATGGCAGCACTGTTGACGATTGTTGGCACGCCACTGCTGTGATGGACTGGGGCTGTACTGCTGTGGGATCAGTTTGTTGTATCGGCGTCCGACTCTTCCTTCTTATCCACTCTGTCTCTGTCACGATGTGAGCGAGTTGTGTGGGGGGGTGATGGTGTGTGTGTGTGTGCGCGAGCGCGCGTGTGTGTGTGTGTGTGTGTGAGAGAGAGAGAGAGAGAGAGAACTCTTTAAGAAAGGCGTCATTCCCTCTGTTTACTTTTGCTGTGTGAGAGAGAGAGGGGAAGGGAGAAAGAATGGAGAGAGAATATTCTTTAAGGAGAATGTTGCTTCAGTTGTATGTTTGTTGGTTGTTTTCAGTATCTAATGTGTTTGTGGGGGCAGGGGGGTGCATGTGTGTGTACGTGTTTGTGTGTTTGGGAGAGTGGAAGAGTGCTCGTAAATGTGCACAGAAGTTCGCACACCGCCGTCTGTGCGACTGCTTTCGAATCGCCATCTCTATCAAATCGTCAGCTGAGTAATGTCTTTAGGATGACGCTGGTGTGTGTGTGAAGGGGTGCTGTGATAGAATCACTGTATACTCTGGTTTTGCCAGTGGCACCACAGTAAACTCACAGCACTGTGGACAGAAGAACGGGTAAACCTATTCCTTAGAAGTCGATGTTTGTAAAGTGGTTCTGTGTGATTGGGGGGTCAGGCTTTCAAATGAGAGAGAGAGAGAGAATGTGTGTTTGTCTGTGATAGAGTGTGGTGCTTGTTTGTGTTTTGTGTGCATGTTATGTTTGTGTGTGTGTTCGGGTGTCGCGTTTTTGTTTTTGTTTTGTTTTTCTTTGTGTTTGTTGTTGTTATGTGCTTATAATATCCATGTTTGTAATGTGTGGGTGGGTGGACATGTCTTTGTATTTCTCTGTGTGTGTGTTTGTGTGTGTGCGTTACGCACGCGCACGCGCGCGCGCGTGTGTGTGTGTGTCCGTTCATGCACGTGCACCGCACACATAATGGCCGCAGGATTCCACTAAGGTCTGCTGTTATCTCAGGTAGCCTACACCGGTAGAGATGTTTGATAGACAGGAGAGATCCTGCAAGGGATGGTAAAGCCTTGGAGACCCGTGACGACTGGACGTCTTTTTTACGGGATAATGGTGATGAGGGACCAGTATCAGTGTCAGCCTATCAGTAGCTCAAGGAGGCGTCACTGCGTTCGGTCAAATCCATATACGCTGCCAAGCAGATGCCTGACCAGCAGCGTAACCCAACGCGTTTAGTCAGGCCTTGAGAAAATAATAATAATAATAAATGAAATAAAATAAAATAAAAAATGAAAATAAAAACAATAACAATAAAAAATAATAAAATAAAGTAAAAATAACCAAAAAATTATAATAAAAAATAATATATGAATAAATAAAAAATAAATAACAATAAAAATAGAATAAAATAAATAAAGTAAAAATAACAACAACAACAAAAAATAATAATAATGAAAAAAAATAAATAAATAAATAAAAAGGATGAGGGACCGCAATTCGGCGCGAATGCCAGCGATCGTTAACGGCTGTCGGCACGAGACGGTGGCCCCAATGCAAGCCGGCTGTCTGTTCAACTTGTTGATGTTGTCCAGTGTATTTTACTGTCTAAGGGTGTGTGTGTGTTTCCCAAGAATGTGAAAATATGAGTGTGCGTGTGTGTGTGTGTGATTATATGTTGGTGTGCCAGTGTGTTTATGTGTGTACATGTTTGTGTTTATGGTTGCCTCTCTCTCTCTCTCTCTCTCTCTCTCTCTGGGAGTGCGTATATGTGTGTGAGTGTGCGAGAGTGAACGCAAAAGCGCACGTTATGGGCAATCTCGTGAACAGAGTGTGACCACCGAGGGGTGGACAATGCAGCCAAGGAGTTCCATGACCACCTGTTGTTTTAGGCCTCTCTCGTTAATGGCTGTCATGATGATGACTGTCGGCACGAGACGGGAGGGAGCGTTGCGTGACAGCTGTATGTTCTGTTCAGTTTTGTTGTTGCTGTCCAGCGTCTGATCCTTTCTTCACAACGCTTTGTTTAGGTTATGTGTGTGTGTGTGAATAGGATAGAATAGAATAGAATACTTTATAAGGTTCATATGACACAATATATTACAATCATGTTATGAAGAGAAATAGCCCAGTCGTGGACAAATTTCGCTAGCCGTGGCTGTAATTCTTCTTGCAAGATAAGCTCGCTGGGCTTGGTATTAATTTGTGCGTGTGCGGCGTGTGTGTGATTGATTATATGTGTGCGTGAGTGTGTTGTGCATGTGTGTGTGAGCGTACACACACACACACACACACACACACACACACACACACACACACACACACACACACACACATATATATATATATATATATATATATATATATATATATATATATATATATATATATGTGTGTGTGTGCTTGCTTGCGTGTGTGAGTGTGTTCGAACGCACGAAAGTGCGCGTTGTGCATGCAGGCAGGAGGGAAAACTGGTTCTACGTTTTATCGTGAACGTTACCCGCAGTGAAAATCCGAAACAGCTAGACTAACAACGAAAGGGAAACTAAAAGTCTCTGGAGGCATTCTATCAGTGACCCGCCTCTTGTTAACAAAAGCTGACTCCTCTTACCTCAAATGGCAGCGATGCTAACGATTCTCGGCACGCGACCAGTCGATGACTTGCAGTCTGTCTGATCAATTTGTTATCGAGTTGTCTCAGTCTCCCTTCCTTCGCAACACTTTGTCACGATATCTGCCCCGTTTAACCGTATGTCATGTCAAGTGTTACCTTGTTGAAATATGTTCCTGAATGTTTTGTAATAGTATCTGTTCACTTACCCGTTCATGAGGGGCCATGGCCTGATCAGTAGAATAGAATAGAATATGTCTTTATTACCAAGTGTACCGGGGTCACAAGGAATATTCGCATTCACGGTATCTGTCACGATCGGTGACAGGTGATGGAGGAGGGGGGGGAGGGGGGGGGGGGAGCGAGCGTGTGAGTGCGCGCATGTGGTGTGTGTGCGCGTCGCGCACAGCAGTCCCACGTATACGAACGATTGCGTGTGGTTCCATTAAGATCTGTATCTCTGTCAAGCACTTAGTTAGTGACGTACATTACTCAGGGGACTTGAATTCAGGCGGGTGACTGAAGAAGCCCACGCAGTGAAAGCCTGTTGTTGGCACTGGTTCAAACAATGACGGCACACAACAGCACTGAACAACTGTGGTCACGCGAACGGGCACTTGATTGATTGTAACCTCTGATAGAGTTTAGGTGTGTATGTGTGTGTGTGTGCGTGCGTGTGTGTGTTGGTGTGTGTGGGTGCGGTTCCGCTTTAAAAAAAAAAGTCTCGTCACATTTTGTCTGTGCTCTCTCTCTCTCTCTCTCTCTCTCTCTCTCTCTCTCTCTCTCTCTCTCTCTCTCTCTGTCTGTCTGTCTGTCTGTCCTTCACACAAGCGCGCGTGTATGTGCGTGTGCGTTTCTGTGTACCTGAGGGTTTGTGTGTGTGTGTGTGTGTGTGTGTGTGTACATTTGATATATGCTTACGTTTGATCGCGTTTGCGTGCTAACGTGTGTTTGCAAGGGTGACACAGTATGTGTGTGTGCGTGTGTGTTTTTGTGCGTGCACGTGTGTGTATATGTATGTGTGAAAAAAGGAAAAGAGTGAAAGCGAGAGACAGCATGGGTACATGCCTGCTTGCGAGCATGCGTATTTGTTTGTGCGCATGTTTGTGATTGCATGTGTGTGTGTGTGTGTGTGATCTCGAAATCGCACGCACTTGGTTTGGTACTCGAGGGAACGGAGTGTGGTCAGGGGGGATAATACAGCTAAGGAGTTCCATGACCACCTGTTGTTGACGAAGCCCACTCCCCTTTTGTTGATGGCAGCGACCTTGACGATAGTTCGGCACGCGACCGGGCAATGAATTGCAGCGGTCTGAACGGTTTGTTATCGCGAGTTACGACCCTTTCACAGCCGTCTGTCACTGTAGCCTTTATTTGTGTGTGGTTTCGCGCGGACATGTGTGTGCGCGTGCGCGTGTGTGTGAAGAAATATTGATGTATTCGGGAAAGCAGAACACACACATAAGCGCTGAGACATAGTTACAGCCGACTTGTGTGCACTTTCACGAGCGTGCGCACGCACTCGCTTCCCCCCCCCCCCCCCCCCTCACACTAAAATGCACACAGAGAGAGAGAGAGAGAGAGAGAGAAGCAACCACAAACATACACACACCATCACACATTCACATAAAAATACACACACGCGCGCGCGCACGCACGCACACACACACTCACACTCACACTCACACACACTTACTCAGACTAAAGTACACTGGACAACAACAAATTTAACAGACAGCCGGCTAGGAATCCTTTGGGGCCACCGTCTCGTGCCGACAGCCGTTAAAATCGCTGCTATTAGTGCCGAGTTGCAGAGCCTGTGTGTGTGTGTAATGTACACGCACACACGTGCATAAACACACACACACACACACACACACAAGATGATTTACACGTACATATGTATGTATGTATGTATATATATATATATATATATATATATATATATATGATAGTCGTGTTAGACTCGACTATGACCACCAGAAAAGCAGAGGAGGCAACTGCTGTCCCAACTATTTGGGCTGGAATTTGATTAAAGTGGAGAGTGTCTTGTCCAAGTTACACCCCCACTCTCTCGGCCAAGAGAGTTTTAGTACAGTCGGCATTGGGATGGTTCCCAAAGGGGCAATTAGCCCCCCAGGCTGCAGCACTAAGACAAAGAGCCAGTGCAATCTTGCCTCCTAGTGTGAGAGTCATAGTCCTTCACAAAAGACTAAACTGTAAACGATTTCCCACTGTAATGGAGAAACCATTGATCATACAGCTCTCACTTTGCTGTTGGCCCAAATATTAGCTTATGTCATCTGTGATATAAGCTGAGCATAGAAGAAACCCAACAACAAAAGTTATTCAGAGATTGTAGCTAGCTCTTTCGCTCACCCGTTTTCTTGTCATATTGGTTTTCAGAACCCACTTTCAGGTTCTCTCTCTCTCTCTCTCTCTCTCTCTCTCTCTCTATATATATATATATATATATATATATATAATCAAGCATGGGCGTCGGACGTGGTATCTACTAAAATAATTGAGCTTTGGTCAGAATGAAAAATAATATTTATTTAATGAATAGCATTGTTGATATAGAATAGATCAAAATTTCACATAAAAAAACTATAAGTTATAACATATTATTTGCGGGAAAAAGAAAAAAATCATTATCTCTGCTTATATATGCATTCATCCATCCATCTATGTTTCAGTCTATCAGTGATTATATAATTTACTTATATTTAACATTTGAATCTATATTTCGCGATTATTGCATGATGATTATTGCAGATGTTTGAATAAGCAAACGACCGAATAAACAGAGGTGTATAAAAGTATTTTAATAAACAGAAAATATTTGCAACTGTGACATTCATAGACTTTTAGTACGCAGTAAAATTCAGCGGGTTTCATTTATCTGTTTCATTGTGACTTTTTTTCCCCCTTTACTTAAACAAACTCGGGAATACTGAGTATAACAAGTTCTACAGTTTCTGATGAATGGAATAAAGTTTTCACGCACATGGTTGATTTGGTTTGGGATTAATTTACCAATGAACTTCCGCCCTTAAGGTTAAATAATTGAAAAGTTCTAAAATGTAACGACATGAAACCGGAGTTTCTGCACCATTGTGCGTACACGTACGGGTTGCACGTACAGGTATCTGCAATGCTCTCTCTTCTACCGAGCTGTGTATTCGGATGAGACGATAAACCGAGGTCCCGTGTGCAGCATGCACTTAGCGCACGTAAAAGAACCCACGGCAACAAAAGGGTTGTTCCTGGCAAAATTTTGTAGAAAAATCCACTTCGATTGGACAACACAAATAAAACTACACGCAGGAAAAAATACCAAAAAAAAAAGGGGGGGGTGGCGCTGTTGTGTAGCGACGCGCTCTCCCTGGGGAGAGCGGCCCGAATTTCACACAGAGAAATCTGTTGTGATAAAAAGAAATACAAATACAAATAACCTAGGGAAACTTTTTCTCTCAAGGGGTTGCAGCAGTGTTGTTTACTAGCTATGGGTCATAAGAGAGATTTTTCCACGCATCTTCCAATCCTGCTGAACTCACTGACCAGAGCCAAAGACAAAAAAACTCAAGACCGCCATTGTGCGAACGCAGTCGCCATGATGATGACGTCAGTCTGGGTGGAGCGCGGTCCGTATTGATTGGCTGTCAAGGTTTTTCTCATCTTGAGGTCTGTGGAGGAGAAATGTGATTGGACGGAGCGCGGCTCGCTATGACGGCCGTGTGACATGCCTGGCAGAAACTTGAGCGGGGTCCTTGTGAGCATGCAGCTATTCCCTATGGCATCTTTCCTTTCTTCTGTCTCTCTGTCCCTGTCTCTGTCTCTGTCTCTCTCTCTCTCTCTCTCTCTCTCTCTCTCTCTCTCTCTCTCTCTTGTAAAATGAACAAATATAGGAACAATCCCGCCCCTATCTCTCTATCACTCGTCGCTCTCCATGCCTGTCTATTTGTCTGTCTGTCTATCTGTCTCTATCCATCTAGCTATGAAAGTATCTCCTTTTCCTCTTCTCGACTTTGATATATATATATTTCCGTGAGTTTTCTCCTGCTTGTTCACTTTTCCCTCTTTTTTCTTTTTCCTTTAAAAAAAATATATTGTTACTGTTATCTTTTTGCTGTTGTTTATTTGTTTTCGAGGGCTGGATGAAAAAAAAGTATGTATGCTTAATCTATTACCCTCAGAAAATAAAAATTATTCTCTCTCTCTCTCTCTCTCTCTCTCTCTCTCTCTCTCTCTCTCTCTCTCTCTCTTCTCTCTGTCAATTTGTGTGGTTATATGACTCTCTCTCTCTCTCTCTCTCTCTCTCTCTCTCTGTCATTTTGTGTGGTTATATGACTCTTTTCGTCCTTCAGTTAATATCACTTTCTGTTAGTTCCTTGGCCTCCAAGTCCCTTTGTGCATGTCCATCATCTGTAGTTCAGTGCGTTTGCGCAGTTGTGTGATGTTTTGTCATTGACAATTTTACAATAAAAAAATTAGCCAGTATCCTCTTTTATTTGTGAGTATTGTATTGACTGTCAATATCGCTTTTCCTCTGTCAGTATCACCTTACCTCTGCTTACACCGTTTTTCTCCTTTCGGTGCCGTCTCTTTTTTTGCCAGTCCCATCTTTTCTCTGTCAGCCAGTTTCAGCTTTCTATTGTCAGTTCTGTACGATGTTCTGGGTTTTTTTGTTTTTTGTTTTTTTGTTGTTGTTTTTTTCTGCTCCATCATCTTCACCGTTTTGATGGCATTGTTTCCATGCCGTTCATTCCGTGTTTCGCATTTCACGTGGCCACACCCTCAGTCTCAGCCTTGGCAGTTTACAGAGAATTATCGATATTATGTCGCCAGAAGGCAACATTCCTGAGAATATCCTGCACTGCAGGTTTTCAGACTGGTCTGTCGTTTTATCCATCTTGGTGATAATTTGTTTATAAACGTCATTTTAGCATCTTCTTCTTCTTTTTCTTCTTCTAGAATCTTCTTCTTCTTCTTCTTCTTCGTTAATGGGCTGCGACTCACACGTTCACTCGTATGTATATTATACGCGAATGGACTTTTACGTTTATTTTATTTTTATCCCCGCCGTGTAGGCAGCCATACTCCATTTTCGGGGGGATGCATGCCAGGTATGTTTCTCACAACCCACCGAACGCTGACTTGGAATACATGATCTTTAACGTGTGTATTTGATCTTCTGCATGCGTATATATACAAAGGGGGTTCGGGCACTAGCAGGTCTGAGCATAGTTTGACCCGGGACATCGTAAAAATCTCCAACCTTTACCCATCTGGCGCTGTGATCAGTATTCTTTTTCTTCATGCAATTGAACATGACTACACACCTTCAGTGGCAGCATTTACCTTCTTTCATATTTTTCGTAATTCTTCCACGAGATTCCACGTAAATATCCAAAATTCAAATGGTGAGACCAGACTTCGTGGACTAATCATTGGACCAGAAACTGAAGGTTGGAGATCACATTGATAAGTTATAAACAACCTGTCAGGAAGCTCTTGATACTGTGTGGTTAATACGGGCTGGAGGAATTGTCGTAACACGTTCTCGTCTGTAGATACAGAGTACTGCTCTCTTCAGGTGCCAGTTGCATTGTTTGGTTCTGTGACCCACACACTCGGCTTATATCACAGATTGACATGTTTACATTTGGGGCAACAGCAAAGTGAGAGCTGTATTATCAATGGTTTACAGCTTAGTCTTTTGTGAAGGACTATGACTCTCAAACTAGGAGGCAAAATTGCACTGGCTCTTAGTGCTGCAGTCTTGTGGGCTAGTTGGCCTTTGGGAACCATCCCAACGCCGACTGTCCTAAAACCCTCTTGGCCGAGAGAGTGGGGATGTACTTGGGCAAGACACTCTCCATTATAATCAAATAGTCGGAACAGCAGTTGCCTCCTCTGCTGTTCTAATGGTCATAGTCGGACACGACTATATATATATATAACTTTTTGATAGTCACACGTGTCTAAATGCCTACGTTGACCGAACTACGCCATTGGTCAGTTCCATACGACACACAGTTTGTAGCGGGTTACGACCATACTGGCTCTTCCGTCCGAGCAATGCAACTGGCTCCTGGACCTTACATGAAATGATGTATGAGCTTTTTTCGGTTGATGTTGGGCCTTAGTGTCCGTGAAACTGCAAACTGTTGCATGTGCGTTGTATGCGTGTGTGTATTTGTGTGTTTGTGAGTACGTTTCTGTGTGCGCATTTGCAGGCTTGTTTGTGTGTTCGCGCGTGAGAAGAATTGAGCTGGTTCGCTGAGCGCGGACTTTGTTTTTTTTCAATCAGGTATCTTTCACTTTATTACATATTAATGTATCTATTTAATTGATTATTTCGTTTCATTGTTTTGTTTCATTTTACGATAATGACTTACAGTTACACACACCGAAGTTAGGATCTAGTGACGTCATTTTGATTTTGCGTCATGATGAAGAAACATTTGTCTGAAGAAGAGCCTGTGGCTTGACATGTTGCCTCTTTTATCTTATGTACGTCGCCTTTTTAATTTTTTCTCTTTCTTTCTTTCTTCTTTTTTTTTCCGACCTCTGGATCCGAAGGCTTGACCAGCGTCTTTTCTTTTTCTTTCTTTCTTTCTTTTTTCCCGTCTTCTTTTTTTCTTTTTTTTCTTTTCTTTTCTTTTTTTTCCGACCTCTTTAGATCCGAAGGCTTGACTAGCGTCTTGGCTTTATCCGAAGGTCAGGCATCTGTTCTTTTTTCTTTCTTTTATGCAGAGTATGCGATGTAGCGTATAATATTGTATGGATCAGTCCGTGCACTTTGACACCCCACTTGACACTGACACTCAGACTGCTTCCGAAAGAGCGAGAGATGTATCTGTTGAGCCCATTCACCGCAAGCTATTTGAAGAGAGATGACAGATCAGAAAATAACACACACACACACACACACACACACACACACACACACACACACACACGGTATCTGAATGTCTTATTTTCTAATTTCCTGTCCGTTCACTATAGCTGTTTTTCGACCGCAAAAGAAAGATGTTGATGTATGAATGCAAGTATTGTGGAATGGATGGATTAGAGAAGAGATTTTTTGTTTTTTTTTTTTAAGCAAGGACAGATTGGAAGAATATGTCATGCCAGAAATCTTATTCCTTGAATTTAGAGAGAGAGAGAGAGAGAGAGAAGAAAGCAAGAAAGAAAGTATCTGAGAATCCGCGTACGTCCTCGTCTGAAGAGAGGTTATCGACCTTGGAGGAGCTCACGACTTTTCCGTGCGTTCTTGCTTCACGACTGGTCACTGAGTTTCTGTCGTACTGTTGTATTTGTATTGCTTTTCTTTTTTTCTTTTTTCTTTTTTTCCACAATAAATTTCTCTGTGTGAAATCCGGGCTGCTCTCCCCAGGGAGAGCGCGTCGCTACACTGAGAGCGCCACCCATTTTTTGTATTTTTTCCTGCGTGCAGTTTTATTTGTTTTTCCTGTCAAAGTGGATTTTTCTAAATAATTTTGCCAGGAACAGCCCTTTTGTTGCCGTGGGTTCCTTTTACGTGCGCTAAGTGCGTGCTGCACACGGGACCTCGGTTTATCGTCTCATCCGAATGACTAGCGTCCAGACCACCACTCAAGGTCCAGTGGAGGAGAAAATATCGGCGACTGAGCCGTGATTCGAACCAGCGCGCTCAGATTCTCTGGCTTCCTAGGCGGACGCGTTACCTCTAGGCCATCACTCCACTCCATCATTTTCCTCAGACGAAAAGGAGGGAAAAGCACAAATTGCCCACTTCTATACACTAAAAGAATTTCTATGGTAAACTTGCTACGCTGTGCCTTTCACACACACACACACACACACACACACACACACACACACACACATCAAATCCGTATTGACGGATCTCAATCGAACGAGGGTGTGCCCTACTGTCGATAGACTCTCTCAGCTGTGTGTTTTCTGAACGTCCGTTACCTGGTGTCCATTCTATACAGCTGGACTTGAATGCCCTGTCCCTTGCTCTAAAACTGTATGTCGATAGCATCTTAAAGAGGTCCTGGTCTGATCGTGTGTGCGTGTGTGTGTGTGTGTGTGTGTGTCTCCCTCTCTCTCTCTCTCTCTCTCTCTCTCTCTCTCTCATACGCTCACACACACACACACACACACACACACACACACACACACACACACACACACACACACACACACACACACACACACACACACACACACAGCATACCCATGTCCAACGAAAGCACCGACGTCTTCCGGTGCTTATCGAAATCCGTAACCTCAACACTACCTTAAAAAAAAAAACAAAGAAATTTAAAAACAAAAACGATGGTCATGGCTTTTGGTATGCCCTGTATTCCTTGTCGAACTGTCATTCGTGACAGTGAGACTGTTGAATGGCTATGGGTTGTTTTTTTGTTTTTCCAAGAACGTCGAAATAAAGTGATCACATTCTTCAGTTCCTTTTGCAGACTTCAAATTCAAGGTGCATTCGTGTGTGTGTGTCTGGGGGGCGGGAAGGGGAGGGGGAGGGAGAGTTCTTTTGTAGGAGGAGTGTAACTCTCCCATAGTGACAGCAAACTGTTTCAGATCCTCCTTTCTGGGAACGCTGAAGAAGGAGATCCTCGTTTAAAAACTGTGTGGAGTAGGTGTCTCACAACCTGTCGAGTGTGATTTGTATTGCACCGTGTTGTTGTACTGTATAGTGTTGAGTGTTCATTGCATTGTATTTTGTTGAGTGTTCATTGCATTGTATTTTGTTGAATCGTGTATATTGTGTCGTCTTGTGCTGCGTAATGCTGGGTGTTTTGTGTTGTATTGTGTTTTGTTGATTTTGTATTGTGGAGCCACTCGCGAATGTAACTCTCCCAAATTGACAGCAAACTGTTTTAGTTCCACCTGTGTTTGAACTGGACGTGTACCGAAACTGTCTCTGAGAACAGAGCGATACCGCAACTTCAAACACGGTATAAGCGCATTACCGGTCCTGGGAGAATTTAAGAAAACATGTTGGTGACAAATCAGAACGTCCGTTTTGATAGGAATCTCCAAAATAGTGTCATTTGCAATTAAACCGTAGGATAATTTGATGCGAGTCTGTTTGCGAACGATTCTGCACAGTTTTTGAGCACCCCCAAAAGGGTGCGTGGTGTGGGGTGTATGTGTTTAAAGTGTGTCTGTGTGTGGTTCGATGTTCCAATATGTCTAATGAGTTCAAGACCTGCTTCTGTTTTAATTGTCCACGTGTACCCAAACCCATCGTTCGCAATTAGACTTGCCCGTTCGCATTCACCCCCAGGCACCCGTGCTATTTCAGCCACTGAGCAGGAAACGCAGCGCATACAAAACTCTGCTGCCCGACTCGTCCTCAGAAAGAAAAGATCTGAGCCCATCACTCCTCTTTTGCAACATCTCCACTGGCTCCCTGTCTCACACCGAATAAAGTACAAGATCAGCACTCTATGTTATAGATGCATTCACAAAACTGCCCCTTCCTATCTCTGCGGCTGCCTTCACCTCTACACTCCATCTCGCTCACTACGATCGGCTTCGGATCCACTCTGTTTACGCATACCCAGATTCAAACACTTGACTGTTGGCCGCCGTTCTTTCTCTGTCTCTGGACCTTGCGATTGGAATGATCTTCCTCTTTCGCTTCGTCAAGTCTTCACACTCAGCTCTGTCAGGTCTGGTCTTAAAACCCGCCTCTTCCCAAAATAGCCTCCCTTGCCTGCCCTTCCTTGTCTTTGGTTTCTACAGTTTTAGAGTTATGCATGCGTGCGAATGACTGGTGCGAAAGCACTTTAACTTGTCTCTGCACAAGATTCAGCGTTATATAAATACCATGATTATTTATAAAAGACGGAGAAGACGAACTTTTCCCGGCTTTCATTTGACGATCGTACAACATGTTCAGCTGGATAGTTCGCAGTTAAGCCTACCCGCCCCATTGTATTGTGAAGCTTCTGGCGCACTCATCGTCAAGATCACAGACTGCGTCATCTTCTGACTACGATGGACTGCCAAGATGTGATGTATTATATTGTATCAAAGTGCAGTGTGTGGAATTCGGTGTACTGTACCGAGTGAGATTGCGTCGCCATAATCCGACGCCACGTATTTTTCGATTTTTGTTTGTTTTTCCCTGTGTGCTAAGTGCGTTTGCTTTATTATCAAGGTGGATTGTTTTTGCAGATTTTTGCCGGGGATAACCTTTATGTTGCCGCGGGTTCTTTTACGTGTGCTAAGTGCATTCTACACACAGGACCACGATTTATCGACTCACCCGAAACACTAGCAATCACTTCACCACTCAGGGTCTAGTGGAGAGGTGTAAAAATCTCTAGTCTTGCGGGAATAGAACCTTTTACCCTCCGGATGCAAGGTGTACTCATTGACCACTCCGCTATCGCAGCCTTTTAAAAGCGTATAATCCGATATTTTGCAGACAGGCATCAGGCGATCGATATTTCGGACCGTAAGCATTCAGTAACGATTTTCTTTTTCTTTTTTTCTCTCTCTGTTGCCTACCTCCCTCGTCCTCGGTCACCTCTCTCTGTCTCCCTGTGTGTGTGTGTGTCTTTCTCTCTCTCTGTCTCTCTCTCTCTCTCTCTCTCTCTCTCTCTCTCTCTCTCTCTCTCTCTCTCTCTCTCTTTCCGCCTTTGTCTCATTCGGCGTTTTTCTGTGTTTCTCTCATTCTCGTGTGTGTGTGTGTGTGAAATTTTATCTCTCACTCTCTCTTTTCATCTCTCTCTCTCTCTCTCTCTCTCTCTCTCTCTCTCTCTCTCTCTCTCTCTCTCTCTTCATTATAACTTTCTGTACTCCGATAACTGATAGTGTAGCATGAAGGACGGTGTGTCAATGGTAAGGACACCTCTCCAGGAAATGGACAGATTTTTACCCTGTCGGCATGGCGCTCCAGGCGGTACGCTCGTTCTTAATTCGGCCAGACAGTTGCTGACAAGAAGACGTGAAGCCTTCTCTATAGGGGTGCGTGACATTAGGGAAGGTTTGCAGAGACCTACTTTCGTCTGATTTTCATGGAGGTTCTCCGGTTATTATTAAAAAAAAAACTTTTAGCGAGAACCGCGTGCGCATGCGCGTCTCCATTTTCTGTTTTTTTTCTTTTTCTTTTTTTTTGTTTTTTTTTTTTTTTTTGGGGGGGGGGGGGGATTTCAAGGCACGGAAAGACTAAAATTTCGTCGTGAAAATCGCAGTTGTGACGAAAGGATTTTGAAAATTTTTAGTGACAAATTTTACAAATTTACAAGATATATTTTGGTTTTATGAATATGCCGGTCATTTGCTTTAGTCTTCTATGTTTAATTTGAGCGTGTTTCTTGTCACATTTCTGCTATTACTTATTCGAACTGATCCGATAGTTGTCCGAACACAGGCAGTGCAAACTCAGAAATTCCAGTTACGGTGGTGGGCTTTGCATGACGTCATATCACATCCTCCTCGCTTTGCAAGCGACGAAAGATGCACCACTAAACCGGGCCTGCATACTCTTCCTGAACGGCACGTATTCAGATGTTCAGATATCGGTTTCAACATGTTTGGATACGATGTGTTCATAAGGGTCGCCTGAAGCTGATGGGCTCCCCTGTGGGGATGCCGGGGGTCTTTCAGTTTAAATGGTATCCCCCACCTTCTGGAAACTCTGTGCTAGAAATTTCCTCTTTTCTATCACTTTCTTTGTTTCTGCCTTTGTTTCTTTCTTCACTGTTGTCTCCTTTTTTTCTGCCTTCCCAGTCCATTCCCCTTTCTTTTTTCAAGCAAGCCTTGACACTTTTTTTTTCTCTTTTCCCCAGTCTACGATGTACTATCTGTGCTGTTTTGCTCTGGCGATTAGGTCGTGAGATGTAAACACTGGGATGGGCACTAGCTGCCCATTCTGCAGTGCTGTTTGCCTATATGGCCTTTTTCGTGTATTTTTGTAAGGCTTTGAAGTATTGTTGTTGTTTTTCCTTTTTTACGATTTTTTGTAATCTGGGGATGATAAATTAAGCGGAAGGACTGGCGTCCTCAGCGTGGCCTAGTCTTATTTGCCATTAGGAGCTAAATGGTTGGGATACTGTGTCATGAAGTGTGTTTTGTGGGTTTGTATCAGTTTTGTTGTTTGTTTGTTTTTGTTGTTGTTGTTTTTTTGTTGTTGTTTTTTTTTGGGGGGGTCTTTGTTTTTTGACTCACTTGTGTAAACAAAGGTGAGTCTATGTTTTAACCCGGTGTTCGGTTGTCTGTGTGTGTGTGTGTCTGTGTGTCCGTGGTAAACTTTAACATTGACATTTTCTCTGCAACTACTTTGTCAGTTGACACCAAATTTGGCGTAAAAATAGGAAAAATCCAGTTCTTTCCAGTCATCTTGTTTAAAACAATATTGCGCTTCTGGGATTGGCACAAAAAAATAAAGAATGAAGCCTAATTATATGCAAACTGCATTTACTGTTATATTTATATTTTTTGTATTCTCTAAACTTGGCACTTTGATCTGATATTCTGACCCAACAGCTAGAGCAGTCATTATTATCATTTTTTGTTCAAACAGGAACTTCTTTTGCTAAGCATGGAAGTTTTATTTATTTTGCAAATGTTTTGGTGCAGATAGTAAAAAGGGGAAATTACTCTGTAATGCTAGTGGAGTTAATTTGCTTTAAACTGATCTTTCTCATCTTAAACATTACATTTTGAAACAAGAGAGGCAAGGCCTTCAAGACTCACTTGTGATGCACTTTTTTTTTTTTTTTTAATCCAAGCTTTTTATGTATTGAGTATAATTTCAAAATGTAATGTTTAAGATGAGAAAGATCAGTTTAAAGCAAACTAAGTTCCCCAGCAGAGTAATTTCCCTTGTTCTGCTATCTACACCAAAGCGTTTGCAATAAATAAAACTTACATGCTTAGCAAAAGAAGTTCCTGTTTGAACAAAAAATGATAATAATGACAGATCCTTTGTTGGGTCGAATATCAGATCAAAATGCCAAGTTTAGAGAATACAAAAAATATAAATATAACAGTAAATGCATTATACTCAGTACATAAAAACATGGATTTTTTAAAAAGTGTATCACAAGTGAGTCATGAAGGCCTTGCCTTTCTTGTTGTTTGGTTGTGTTTGTTTGTTGTTGTTTTTTTTGTTGTTGTTGTTTGTTTTTTGTTTTTTTTTTGGGGGGGGGGTTGTTTGTTTGTGTTTTGTTTTTGTTTTTTTGTAGATGTGACAGTTTTGTGTTGACGCGGTTGAGCATTTGTATGGTTTGACGGTCCTGATGTGACCCTGTGCGGCCGGCTGGACTATAAGCAGCAAGAATAATAATAAGCTGATGGGCGCTGGGCCTACGTCGTGTACACAAACATGGCACTTTTCGTATTTGATTAGGTTTGATTTTTTTTTTTTATTAAAAAACAACTTTTTAACTGCAAATGATTTTGTTGTCTGATTCGGTTGTTTTTGTTATTGTTGTTGTTTCGTCATGAGAGGTTTCTGTTTGAATTATATTTCTTCGTATCTCAGTTACTTTATTGTTCGGTCAGCGGTATGTTGTGGTATTTCATTTCATTTATTTCAGTTCATCAGACTAACGTACACATACAACACTTTGACTATGATTATTTTCTTTTTGTCTTTGTTACTGTACGAGTATTGTTATCTCTGTTACTGTGCGAGTACTGTTATCGTTGTGTGTGCATTTACATTTATTACTTTGGGGAAAAAAAAGTATTTGCCGTTGCCGATAAATCTTTGGGGAAAAAAAAACCCATCGATACGGGCAACACGTATCGTGGTAATATCGATATGGATTTTTGTACACGACATACATGTCTATTGTGCTCCTGTTGCTGGGGTCAACGGTCAGCAAGTCAGTTAGAGAGGAGTTTAATGACCTATTGGCAAAAATGACCTAAGGTCAAGTAGTTGAGGGACTGGGTCTTGGTTCGGTGAAGGCTGTTTTAATCGAGGGGGAGGGGGGGAGGTGAGTCATTGATGTCAATCTGGGTGGGAGGTCGTCTGGCGTTCCGAGGGGGAGCCCTGGCTGTCTGAATCGGGATGAAATCCTGCCTGACGATCCTGGAGTGAAGCCCTGGCTGTTCTTCTGCAGTTCCTAAGGGGGAAGTCCTGATCAGCTGACTCCAGCCGGAATATTATAGTGCAATTGAGATGGGACCGCCAGTGGATTGAAGCTGGTGTCGCTTGATTGTGTGCCGCGGGGAAGGGAGGGGGTTGGGAACAGGTCACTGCTTTCTGGCAGGTCCAGAGGAGATGAAAATGGAGTCATGTCATGCATAATGAACGATGCTCTACATAACATGGCCGCGGGGTACTGTTTTGGGAAGAGAGTGACTCCGCTTCTCACCCTTTCCTTGTCTTCAAATATCTATGTTGTTTAATAACATCATTGCAAAGTCCTTTTCCTCGTGGCAGAAGAGTTGTTTGCCTGCATTTGTTTTCCTCCACTGTTCAGGGGTCCAGTGTTACCAGTCAGTCAGTTGGAGAATGACATGTCTGATCTTGGAAAACGTTACTGAACACTAATTTCCCTGTGTCAGTGACCGTTTGCCCAAAACTCCTTCAGTTGTGAATTAGATGAGCTGCCCACTCCTGCTGTGCTTGCATCTTTACAACCTTTACACCCTTTGGGATCCTCAAACATATGGTGCTAAAATCAAATATTTATTGACCATAGTAAATTCTGTTTGGCAGTAATATTCTCTGTTTGCTTGTGTGTGTGTGTGTGTGTGTGTGTCCCATCTCGTGTGTGCATGCGAGACATGGGCCCTCACGGCGGACTTGGAAAGAAGAAATCAAGACAAACACAAGCTGTTACCGCAAGATGCCAAACACCAGATACACTGACCACTAATGAACACGTGCACCAGACCATCAAGCAGCCCCCATGACCATTTAAAAATCTGCTGACATCAGTTTAAAAAACAGAAAACCACGTTGGACTGGCCACGTAACAAGATCCAATGGCCTTGCTGAAACCATCCTTGGATGAAGGAACATGTTGATGGAGGGAGACGTTGGGAAAGCAGACCAAAACAAAAAAAAACAACAACAAAAAAACCAACAGATTGCCATCCTTGGTAGATCCGACTGACAGCTGCCACTGGGCGCTCATCATTCGTTTTCCTGTCTCATTCAAAAAGTGCTTGCTGTGCATGTATGTATGTTTATGAGAAGTTTCTCAAACTGTATACAAATAGGTGACGAGAAATCGAAATTTAGAATGGACAGGGAAACAAACTAGAGAATGGAATTAAACAGCCATCAAATCAGATGACGAATAGATGACTGATTAAACACATTTGTCAGATGTCAAAACAAAAAACAGTGGACTGAATTATTACAGAATTGGTGGGGAAACGATTTGCAGAGACCCAGGCTTTGACACACAACCGACAGACCAGGAGGAATCTGGCAGCACCTCAGTGACTTCACAGAGTTTAGGGAGAAAAAAAAAGTGCTCAACCGACCACACATGGCCATATTCGGGCTGCAGAACTAGTTGGATTTGTCTTCGATCTTATCATCTGCTGTTACTTCACGGAAATATAGAAGAAGAAAAAATGTGTGTGTATTTATATATATTTGCTTGTGTCCGCGAGCGTGTGTGTTTGTTGTGTGTGTGTGTGCTTTGTCAGAGAGAGAGAGGAGCGTTTTATCCCTTCAGTGTTCGAATGGTGAAAATGTTCGCTAAAGCGACCGGGCAGGTGTAAAGTGAGCTGTCCTTAAAAGAATATAGACACCACGAAATAACGTTATGTCAAGAAAGTGTCGGAAAATGTAATTATTGTCATGGATGGCTGGCTTGATAGGAATATAGATCTATGGATATATACCTTCTGGTGACCTCCGTTTTAATACACATTAACAGATAGCCTATATAATTTTAGCACGCATGAACTCACTCAGTCCATAGCATTTTATTTCACATAAGCACACTCAGTCCATAGCGTTTTAGCGCACTTAAACACACTCAGTCGATATCGACCTGTTTCTTCCATATCCAGTGTTATGTTAGACAGATCCTGTTATCGTGGCTTCAGTGCATTTTATTTTCTGGCAGCACTTTCGCTCATGCCTGGCCGCTCTCTGCGAAAAGAGTCTTGATAATGTGTTTGACGGATGACTTCCGGCAGGCCGCATTCAAACACCGTGCTTTGTGTGGTGAGTGTACCCTTATGCGCTGATAAACGTGGCCACACGCACACGCACGCATGCACGCGCTCGCGCGCGCACACACACACACACACACACACACTTTTTTCTATATTTCCTTAAGGTTTTATGGGAATGGAATATATTCCATGCACACACACACACGCACGCACGCACGCGCGTTTATATTTAGAGAGATATAGATACATAATATGCGTCTGTGTGTTTGTGTGTGTGTGTGTGTGCGCGCGCGCGTGCGCAGGAATTGGGTTAAAAGGTCCAAATCGCGAAGGCCTGTGGACTTGATGCTGTTGTTAATGTTGTTGTTGGGCACATCGAGTTCTGTTTGACTGCAGCCTCAGAATGTAGACAGGACCGCGTATTTTATTCTTGATGAAAGGAGAGAAGAGTGTGAAGTTCAGAACACATTGTGTGGTATTATTGTATCGCATTGTGTGGTATCGTATCACGTTGTTTTGAATTGCTTTTTGTTGCAACTGACTTCTCTGTGTGAAATTCGGGCTGCTCTTCCCGGGGAGAGCGCGTCGCTACCGTTGTGCACCGCCTCTTTGTGTGTGTGTGTGTGTGTGTGTGTGACTGTCAAAGTAGATTTTTTCTATATATTGTTTTACCATATACAGGATCAACAGCACCTCAACACTCCATCTCGCTCTCTACAATCAGCTTCGGAGCCACTCTGTTTACGCATCCACAGATTCAAACACTCCACTGTTGGACGCCGTTCTTTCTGTCTCTGGACCTTGCATTTGGAATAAACTTCCTCTTTTGCTTCGTCAGGTCTCCGCACTTAGCTCTTTCAAGTCTGGTCTTAAAACCCACCTCTTCACAAGATAGCCTCCCTCCCCTGCCTCTTCCTTGTATTCATATGCGTGTGAATGACTGGTGCGAAAGCGCTTAGATTTGTCCCTGCACAAGGTTCAACGCCATATAATTATTATTATTATTACTATCAACCAGTTCTGTTGCCGCAGGTTATTGCATGTGCTCTGCGTGCACGAATTCCTTACGCTCCCCTCCACTTCCAAGCGCAACAATGTTTCGTGTTTATTTCATTTCTTTTCTTCGTTCTTTCTTTCTGTCTGTCTGTCGTATGACTTCATCTTTTGCTTTGTTGTCCTGACAGTCAGTTGTTTGTTTTGGGTTTTTTCTGTTTTATGTGGGGGGTTTTCCATTCCCCCAGGAATGTGCCACAACGTTTTGTTGTTTCTTTTTTATTCTAAGAATTTAGCAAAACACCTCTTCCCGTCCTCCACCCCACCCGCATTGCATACTGTTTCTCCCTTGTGGCCTCTCACACAAGCCGGCTGACGATGACAACACACGCAACTCCCCCAAATCTCTTACCCCCACACCCCCTTTCACTCACACACACACACACACACACACGCGTACGCATGCGCGCGCGCACACACACACACACACACACACACACACACACACACACACACACACCACTCCAGCACACCCACACACGTACACAGGCGCCACAAAAATCATGCTTCCCAAAAAAAATCCGCAGAGGCAGGCAACTTGAATTCGTGTCAACTGGAAGTGTGAACAGCGCAGCAACGCACGTCACGTGCGCAGTGTGGAAAAAAAATATGTCTCCGGAGACGGGGGGAGGGAGGGGGCGGGGAAACGGTTGTGGTTGGTGGGGGAACTTCTTGGCGAAGCAGCGCCGGAAGGAAGTAGAAAAGCAAAGAGCTGGAAAGGTCGGGGTCACAGAAGAAGCAGAATGCTTGGAGGGAGTTCTAGCCCTAGCAGCCCTGGAAATAATATATATATAAAAAAAAGAAGAAAAAAAAACCTTTTCACTCCTGCACTCATGCCATCTGTCTGTTTATCTGTCTGTCTGTCTGCCTGGGTGGTTGTTATCGAAAACAACGCCTACACGCCCACCCTGTTTCCCTGATCTTAGAGAAATGAAATCCAACACACTGACACTAATTGCTTTTAACGTCCAGTAGATTTACAGCGATGCTGAAGTGGATCGGTTGTTCAACTGGGGGGAATCGAGGTTAATGCTGATCATGAAGAGGATGGACGGAAGAGTGTTTTCGGTTGTTGTTGTTGTTTTTCTGTTGTTCCAGGTCAGTTTGTTTACACTGATAGAAACCAAAGCTACGTCGTTATCGGGTGTCGACGAGGTCTGTCATGTCATCAGGTCTGTATTGATATGCTTGAGAGATCACACGGTCCTGTCCATGTTTGCTGTGTAATATATATATATATATATAGGTGTGTGTGTGTGTGCGTGTGTATGCATGTATGTATGTATAACGGTTGTGTATTTCGTCGTCGTTTTCTTGTGTGTTTTTTGTTGTTGTTGTTGGAGTTTTTTGTGTGCGTTATAAACAGTGATGTGCGGATACAGTGTCAGACCTACATCAGAATGTTCCATATAGTATTCTTCTTCTTCTTCTTCTGCGTTCGTGGGCTGCAACTCCCACGTTCACTCGTATGCACACGAGTGGGCTTTTACGTGTATGACCGTTTTTACCCCGCCATGTAGGCAGCCATACTCCGTTTTCGGGGGGGTGCTTGCTGGGTATGTTCTTGTTTCCATAACCCACCGAACGCTGACATGGATTACAAGATCTTTAACGTGCGTATTTGATCTTCTGCTTGCACATACAAACGAAGGGGGTTCAGGCACTAGCAGGTCTGCACATATGTTGACCTGGGAGATCGTAAAAATCTCCACCCTTTACCCACCAGGCGCCATCACCGTGATTCGAACCCGGGACCCTCAGATTGACAGTCTAACGCTTTAACCACTCGGCTATTGCGCCCGTCGTTCCATATAGTATTGAGTTCCTCCCCTGTGGAGTAAAGAAAAAGTTGTTGTTGTTGTTGTTTGCCTCATCTCTTTCCTCTTCTGATCATACTTTTTTTTTCTTTTCTTTTTTCTGTCTTTCTTCCTTCCTCCCTTTCTTTCCAATTCTCTTTAATTAACCAGCCCTCCCTAGATGACATACACACACACACACACACACACACACACACACTCTCTCTCTCTCTCTCTCTCTCTCTCTCTCTCTCTCTCTCCCTCATACACACACACACACTCTCTCTCTCTCTCGCGCTCTCTCTCTCTCTCTCTCTCACTCACATACACACACACTCACGCACACACACTCTCTCTCTCTCTCTCTCTCTCTCTCTCTCTCTCTCTCTCTCCCTCATACACACACACACTCTCTCTCTCTCTCGCGCTCTCTCTCTCTCTCTCACTCACATACACACACACTCACGCACACACACACACTCTCTCTCTCTCTCTCTCTCTCTCCTCTCTCTCTCTCTCTCTCTCTCTCGATGTTGCTATTCTGATTATTTTGACTGCCCACGAGGAGTGAAACAAGCCCTCAGTTGTTTTCCTTCTTTATTAATGAATTGCCTATTGATCTGTCCAAATCAGGAAAGCACGGTATCCATTTGTTCCTGGCGCTATAGAAATAAGTTCGTTGTTATTCGCCATTGATGTTATTTTATTGTCTAATTCGTTGTTGGACTGCAAAATCAATTGAACTGTTTAAAAAGGGAATCAGACAGATTGTGCTTGACAATTAACCTTGAAAAGACATAGTGGTATTTAGAAAGGGGGGGCACTTGTCCAACAGGGAAAGGTGGTTCTAAGGGTGTGGGGGGAGGGGGGGTGTGTTAAAGTAACAAACTCTTATAAATATTTAAGAATGATCTTTACAACAAAAATTAGTATCAGTGCTGCTTTGTCTGAGGCTGCAGAAAGGGGAGGAAAGGTGTCACAGAAATAAAGTCTCGTAGAAAACTTGGAGCTATAGATCCGAGCATGTTTTAGAAGCTATTCGATTCACAAACTGAACCCATTTTGACATAAATTATGCAGCTGAAGTGTGGGTATTTGTATTTTGTATTTGTATTTCTTTTTATCAAAACAGATTTCTCTTTGTGAAATTCGGGCTCCTCTCCCCAGGGAGAGCGCGTCGCTATGCTACAGCGCCACCCTTTTTTTCTTTTTTTTCTTTTTTTTCCTGCTTGCAGTTTTATTTGTTTTTCCTATCGAAGTGGGGCTCACAAAAATCTCCCATCAAAAGATACTCCTCTGAAGCTAGTAACTTGAATTGGGTCATCTGTGTCAGCTACAAGCGTGAACAGCATTGCTACGCACATCACGGACAGAGCAGAAATCGTTGTCTCAGGAAGGACTGTCTTGTCGTGCTGACACATGGAAGTGACAAAGAAAAGAGCGGACAGGCTGGAGATATAGGAGAGGGGAAACGCTAGGAGGAAGTCCCAATCCAGTAGTAGTCCTGCTGCCTCACAAAATGATTTTCTGTGGCCTAGCTTTCCAGAGGCAAGCTTATCTTGCACGTCTGTCTCCGTGCTTGTCATCGAAAGTGATGCACGCACACCCACAATATTATCCTGAGCGGCCCAGACTTGTCAGACTGAACGTATGCGACATTCAGTTGTATTTTTTGTATTTGATTTATTTTTATCTCAACAGATTTCTCTGTGTGAAATTCGGGCTGCTCTCCCCAGGGAGAGCGCGTCGCTACACTACAGCGCCACCCATTTTTTGGTATTTTTTTCCTGCGTGCAGTTTTGTTTTTCCTATCGAAGTCGATTTTTCTACAGAATTTTGCCAGGAACAACCCTTTTTCTGGCCGTGGGTTCTTTCACGTGCGCCAAGTGCATACTGCATACGGGACCTCGGTTTATCGTCTCATCCGAATGACTAGCGTCCAGACCACCACTCAAGGTCTAGAGGAGGGGGAGAAAATATCGGCGGCTGAGCCGTGATTCGAACCAGCGCGCTCAGATTCTCTGGCTTCCTGGGCGACGCGTTACCTCTAGGCCATCACTCCACCATGTCTATATCCGCCAATGTGGAGGTTTCCCAAGGTCTGTGTTCCCCCTAAAACGTTTTGGTAGGTCTATGTTCCCCTTAAAACGTTTTTGGAGGTCTTTGTTCCCCCGGGTCTATATTCCCCCAGGACAATGTTCCCCCAGGTCTACATTTTCCATGTACGGTCAAAGCTGGAATGAATCCTTTGTGTGACAGTCAAATTAAGAATAGAAGTGATCACGAAGCAGAGGAGACAGAGTGATTGTCCAGATTCCAGGTAAGTTGGCATTGAAATCGTCAAAAGTTGAATTTTTATGGAAAGTTATGAGTTGAGAAACCTGAGGACCGGACTCCTGTTTGGTGAATAACGTACTTGTTTTTGTTACCTTTTTTTGTCTTTTTTTTCACAAGCCTTCCTGTTATCCCGTCATAATCCGAATCTTCATCGCTAGGGAATAAATACTCACAGCGACCACGAAGGAGTAGTAAGGCTGGAATAAGCAGAGTGCTTGTCCAGTTCAGGTCAGCTGATAGTTGTAGAACAAACAGTTGCAAAGTCAGGAAATAATGAACTGCTTTGGGGATAACGCGTTGCGCCTGTGTCCAAATGCTAGAGAAATCTCAAGGTTCATTCCCTATTTTGTTGTATCATCTTGAGATTCGGTCCTTATTTGTTCTGGGAAGTTAATTTTGTTGTTGCTATTTCCCTCTTTGTTTTTGTTTTTTTTTTCTTTTTCTCTTGTCTCTCACAAACTTTCCCCTGACTGAACGGCGTTGTACTGCACACACACTGCACTGCCTTGCTGGTCAATACGCTTGTTTTCCATTTCCTTCCTTCCTGCCAATCTCTGAATCTTCGCCCCCACCACAACCCCACTGCCTGTGTTTTAGCAGATTCAAGTCACAATTTGATAGAAGCCCACCCCTCCCTTTCCCCCCCCCCCCCATCCCCCCCCCCCCCCCCCCCCCCCCCCCCCCCCACACACACACACACACACATTCTCCCCGACTCCCCCGTCATGCCCTTATCAAATTATCCCCTGGGGTCCCCTTTCCAAGCAAGCTGACAGTGACATTACCTGTACACCACCTCTTCTCCCCATTTCCACATCTGCTCAATCCCCCGCCACCCGCCCCCCCCACACCCACCCACCCACACACACACACACCAACACACACACACACACACACAACAAAAACAACTCTAAGGTGAGTAATTTGAGGCAGGCCATTTTTGTGTCCACTGTAAGCGGTGCTACGCGCGTCACGTGCGGAGTGGAAAACGGTGTCCCTAGAACAGGGAGTCCTGGCGACCTTGAGGAAGGAGGTGGTAAACAAAGAAGCAGGAAAGGTCGGGACGTCAGAGAGGGGAAATGGCCGAAGGGAGCTCTGATCAAAAACAGTCTCTCGCTGCCCAAGAAAATAAAAGGCTCCCCTCTTCGAAATGTTTTCTCCCACGCTACGGCTTTTTAAAAAGAAGCGAGTTCATCCTGTGTCTGTATGGCTGGTTGTTGTTTTCTTAAGACGATGCGAACACATCTCACTATATTTTCCAAACCATTGGGGCTCATGCTTTGGAACACTGATTTCTTACAACATGTGAAAGATTTCGATCAATGGTGGAGTGTGGTCTTGTTGCTTGGTGAAGAAATGAAGACGAACGCTGATCACAGTGGGGGACACAGTGGTAAATAGATAGATAGATAGACAGATAGATAGATAGATAGGACACTACACGACATACTGTATTGAGTAGCCTGAAGCAGTACAATGGCGGACAGACAGTATCTAATAATTTATTGACATTGTCGTTTCGATTGAATCGCTGTGCACAGTATTGAAAACACAGCAACGATTGAATCACACTGGACAGTGTTGAGGGCATCGCAACGATTGAATCACACTGGACAGTTTTATAAACATCACAACGATTGAATCACACTGGACAGTTTTATAAACATCACAACGATTGAATCACACCGGACAGTATTGTAAGCATCACAACGATTGAATCACACTGGACAGTATTGAGAGCATCACAACGATTGAATCACACTAGACAGTATTGAGAGCATCACAACGATTGAATCACACTAGACAGTATTGTAAGCATCACAACGATTGAATCACACTGGACAGTTTTGTAAGCATCACAACGATTGAATCACACTGGACAGTATTGAGAGCATCACAACGATTGAATCACACAGGACAGTTTTATAAGCATCACAACGATTGAATCACACTGGACAGTATTGAGAGCATCACAACGATTGAATCACACTGGACAGTTTTATAAACATCACAACGATTGAATCACACTAGTGTTGAGAGCATCACAACGATTGAATCACACAGGACAGTTTTATAAGCATCACAACGATTGAATCACACTGGACAGTTTTATAAACATCACAACGATTGAATCACACTGGACAGTTTTATAAACATCACAACGATTGAATCACACAGGACAGTTTTATAAACATCACAACGATTGAATCACACTAGACAGTGTTGAGAGCATCGCAGCGATTGAATCCTACCGGACAAAATTGCTAGCATCGCAACATTTGAATTCCAGTGCTCATAATTGACAGCACATGAATGACGTTAAGGCGAACAGTACTGTATTCATCGTATTAAATGTATCTTTTATGTCCTATCACTGTTTGTTGCAACAGATTTCTCTATGTTAAATTTGGGCTACTCTCCATGGGGGAGAGCGCGTTGCCACAGTTTATTGCCACCTTTTTTTCTTTTCTTTTCTTTTGTGTCATTACAAGTAACTACCTATGACAGCACCATACTGATGGCATGAAGCATGGGAAGTGATGCGAGACAACTATTTTCACAACACCTGCTATCCTCAAGATAGACTGTGGACATGATTAAATCCACACTGACACCACCACTGCTCTGTGACTCGGAATGCTGGAGGATTACCGATAGTGATCTAACGAAGATGCCAACCTTCCACACGAAAAAAACCCAACAACTTCCGAAGACTCCTGGAAATCTTCTGGCACAGTAGTAATACCATCTCTTAACAACAACGGCTTGCCCCATAGCAATCAAGAGAACACAGAGATCATCATCATGGGAAGACGGTGGACATGGATCGAACACGTCATACCAAGAGAGCAAGGTCACATCATCAGGACAGCCCCTCACTGGACACCAGATGGTTGGTGCAACCTGAGAGAGAAGAACGGAAGGCCAAAGAACACCTGGCTCAGAACTGTCGAAGAACTGAGGACCCTGTCGTTAGTAGGGGGCTTAGTGGGTGGTGTCCTGAGACTGACAGAGTATCAGTTCTTCGTTGCTGTCCAATATGCCAGAGGGCATAACGGACAGTATGTTAGTAAGTTAGTAAGACAACACCAGGCAGATCTAAATACGGACACAATAGTGCGGACACAGTACAGTAGGCACAAGACAAAAGTAATACTGACAAACAGAGACTAATGAATTATTCGTAAAGTAGGGAAAGACTGTGTGGGAACGGAAATGGAACTTACATACATATGTGTTCTCTCTCTCTGTCTTTCTGTTTCTCTCTCTGTCTCTGTCTCTCTCTCTCAGATTGATAGGTGCGCGCGCGTACACACACGCACACACACGCGCGCGCGCGCGTTTATCGATCCAAATGAGCTGTTGGCGATAATAATTATCAGAGCGATTCAGACAGCAGACGATGACCACGCTCTTACGTTACAGGTTTCCGGAGGAAACCCAGGGAACAGGTTATTGATCTGTAGCTGATGAGGCGTCTGTGGTATGGATCGATAGGTGATGAGATGATTGATGAGGTGATGGAGTGCTGCTGAGGATGGTAGGTCTTCCATTGTTATCAGACAGAAAAACGAAGAGAGATGGGACACACTGATAAACATAAAGACAGGGGGTGAAGAACTCTGAAAATTCAAAACTTTTCATGCGCATCGTCAAAGAGAGAAATAGGATGGTGGTTAAGAAGAGAGAGAGAGGACTTAGAGCTAAAAAGGTTCCATGTAGATTGAGAGGGAGCGAACGAACGAACGAATTTGTTTACTGAGGGAAGTTGAATAAGCATGCATGCTGCTTTAAATCCAGCCCATAGGGCTAAAAGGAAAACAAATTCAGGATAATAAACAACTCTCTCTCTCTGTATGTATGTATATATATATATATATATATATGTGTGTGTGTGTGTGTCAAGTGGCACTGTACCTGAATCGACAAACACCCACCAGAGCAAACTGCATCCAGAGAGAGAGGGTAAGGAGGCATATAGAAAGGACCAGGTTGAGGCTGCATATTGATCGAGTTCAACTCGACCAGTAAATACACCACGGAGACTTATTTGCAAGGCAGAAACTGACGCAATACAAGATAATCATTTTGGACTGAATCATCTTGTGCCCCCTTTCAACAACCAAAGACTGCCAGTTTCACACCATTTAGTTGGTTCTCTATCTTTCAGTACATTTATCTATCTTTGTATCTCTATCTATAGTTATTGTTTTTGTTGTGTTGTTTTTATTATCATTATTAGATTTTCATCCCAAAAAATTATTTCCTGTTCATGCGTGTGAATGACTGGTGTGAAAGCGCATTGACTTGTCTCTGCACAAGATTCGGCGCTATATAAATATAATAATTATTATTATGTTGAAATGATAACAACAACGACATGAAGAAGAAGAATGAAGACGAGAAGAAAAAGAATACCCCGCACCTCCAAAGATTAAAAAAAAGTGTATGTTAACATATTTGAATATGACCGTGAAATGCTGTATGCCATTGTGAAACTTTTTTTCTCTTGTCCGCTATGAGTTATGCTCTGTACTAAGCAATGCAATTCCAAGCTTCGAAAAATTGTCCATGGGGGTGTTTTTTCGGAGTGGTATGAAACTCACGGCGGTTTTCGTTTGTTTGTTTTCAGTAAACATTTCGCGAACGTAGTAATTACATTGTATGTACTGGGTAAATGTCGACTTTCCAACGCGTATTAGACTGTACAATAGAAAGGGTTAAACCTCTTTATGATGTGAGATCGACTGTTATAGTTGATGGTCGAAGGGTAGCCTGTGTGTTTGAGGTGGTATTGCTTGGTTTGTTGTTTTTTGCGTGACTCTCACTTCGTCTTCGTTGTTTGTAGAGAAAGAAAGGGGTGTTAAGAAACAGGGAAAGCGAGAAAGAGTGAAGGAGAGAGAGGGATGGGGGAGAGGGAGGGAAATCGCAACACATACCCGGGGTAGACGAACAGCCATTAGTGCATGTCGCGAAACCTGGAAACGATAGGGTAAACATGTCAAGAGTAAAAACAGCTGTGTCCGAACATGTGGCTAATTTCTGTGCCGAATTAAACGAGGTGTGTGTGTGTGTGTGTGTGTGTGTGTGTGTTCTCAGTTGCATGTAAGTGGATGGAGCAATAATTTTGTTTGTTATTGGTTTTTTTGTGTGTGTTTTTTTCTGTTCTTTTTCGCTGTTTCTCTGCAGGTTATTTACACTTAGCTATTCCCATTGGCCGGTTAAAAAAAAAAGAACAAAAAGATTACAAGAAGAAAAAAAAAGGAAACCCCATAAATGCATAATTCCGTTCTCTGCGTTTTCGTCATGATGAACAATGTTTGTTGTGTGCATGTGTTCTGTCATTGTGGACGAGTGCTTACGCCTTTTGGATTTTCCTGATCTTGTGTGGCTTGTAGCTTTCGAATCAATTTGATTCAGCTGAAATGTTTTGAGATGCATACAGTCAGTGTCTTCTTGTCGCCTTCGTATCTTTGAACTTTTTCTTCTTCTTTTTTTTTTTTTTTTTTTTCCCTGTCAGGAAGTGTTTACTTTGTCACAATGATCGTCAAGAACGGAAATCCAAAATAATGATAACGATATTATTCTTTCATTCTTTCTTTTCTTTTCTTTTCTTTCTTTCTTTCATTCTGTTTTCCTGCTTCCCCCCATTCTGGTTTTTTTTTCTTTTTCTTTCTTCGTTCCTTCGTGCTTTTTTGTCTATTATTCTTTCTTTACCTTTTTTTTATGTTTTACTCTCTTCTCTCTTTTTTCCTTTTTTTTCATCTATTGTTGTTGGTTTATGTCTCTGTTTTTTCTGTGTTTCTTGTTCTCTATCACTTTTTTTGTCTTTCTCTGTCTGTCCGTCTGTCTCACTCTCTGTCTCCCCCTCCCAACTCTCCTTCTTTCTCTGTCTCTCGCCCTCTCTCTCTCACTCTCCCTCCTTCCCCCTCTCTCTCCCTCCCTCCCTTCCTCCCCCCCTCTCTCTCTCTCCCTTCCTGCCTCCTTCCCCCTCTCTCCCTCTCTCTCTCTACAGTTTCTTTCTGTGGACATAGGAATATTGACGGAGTGTGACGTGGTGCCCTGTACAACAGTCCGCAGTAATGATGGACGCAGACTGTGCGCACTACGGACAGACAGGCTTGCAGGCTGAATTATTCACACGCTACACAGTGCATGTGCGTAATGTAACGAACTTCGACAATGACTGCGGAGAGTATGTGTGAGAGAGATAGAGGAAGACAGAGATAGAAGGGGGGGGGGGGGGGGGGGGACAGGGAATGAGAGAGAACCAAAAAAACTTCGACAGTGACTGCGACGCAGAGAGAGAGCGAGAGACGGACGGACAAAGAGACAGAGAGAGAGAGAGCATGTGTGAGAGACAGAGAGGGGAGGGGAGAAAGAGAGTGGGAACAAACAAAAAAGTTGCCAATGTCTGTGACACAGAGAAAGAGACAGGGGGAATAACAGAGGAAGAGAGAGAGAGGGGTAGGGGAGAAAGAGAGTGAGAGAACAAAAAAAACAACAAAACTTTGACAGTATCTGCGACACAAAGATAGACAGAGGGAATGACAGAAAGAGATAAAGAGGGAATGAGATATGTTTAAATTCAGATAGACAACAGACCGACGAACAGAGAGGTTAATGACTCGATAATTTTGTTTATCAATGGTCACCGATCTGTGACGTGGATGACGCACATCTCAACTGAAGATAAAACATGTGGAACCAAAAATGACCACAAATTAAGGAACAATAACCTCTCGTGAAGAAAAAAAATTAAAGTAAAAGGGGGGAGGGGAGATTCTTTTAAAAGGTTCTGTATATTTTAAACATGTTTAGAACAAGCGTTTCTTCTTACAGCACCTTGTCATGTACACTCGGTTAGGGTATATATTTCGATCCGTCCACAAATCTACCACAACGCGAGCAAATACTTGATCACGATGGTTTACTTTCATTTGTTACATGGGGAGCAGAGCTGAGAGAGACAGAAAGAAAAGAGGAGTGGAGACAGTGGAGGGATGGAGAAGTGAAAGAAAGTGTTCTTGGTGGTGATGTGTGTTCTTTTAATTCGTTGGTGGGTTCTTGTTCGTTTCTTCAAGTGAGGGAGGAGTGAAAAAGACCTACCCATGTCTTCAGCTAAAGAAAGGCAAAATCTCTCTCTCTCTCTCTCTCTCTCTCTCTCTCTCTCTCTCTCTGTGTGTGTGTGTGTGTCCGTGTTTTCCTGTCTCCCTCTCTCTCTCTCTCTGTCTTTGTTTCTCTGTCTGTCTCTGTCTCCCCCGCCCCCGCATCTCTCTCTCTCTCTCTCTCTCTCTCTCTCTCTCTCTCTCTCTCTCTCTCACATAGTTTGTCACTCCCTGTACCCCTCCTCTCCTCTGTCTTACTGTCTCTGTCAGTCTCACTCTCTCTGTCTCTGTCTCTTTCTACCTTTGTCTGTCTGTCCTCCTGTACTCAAATCCCTCTCCGTCTCTCTCTTTCTCCCTCCCTCTCTCTCTCTCCATCTCTCCTTTTCTCTCTCCATCTCTCCATTTTTCTCTCTCTCCATCTCTCTCTCTCGCTCGCTCGCTCGCTCTCTCTTTCTCTACTGTAGTATGCTTGTCATTTTCTCTGTACACCCACCCCCTCTCTTTCTCTCTCTCTCTGTTTTTTCTCCCTCTCTCCTCGCCCACTCTCTCACACACACACACACACACACACACACACACACACACTGTCTGTCTGTCTGTCTGTCTGTGTGTCATTAATCGAGGAGACGAATGCTGATGGAGCTGTTAGCGGGACTAACGGTGATGGTAACCTGGTCTGTCTGGAAGATAACGATCGTCTTACAGACTGCTGTCCACATGTGGCTACAAAAGGACGCAGGGGTGGTCTGCCGATGCTAATGAGCAGCGATTGGTGTCATGGGGTGGGAAGGACGGGGTAAGGGGGGGGGGGGCGGCTTTAGCTGAGGTAAGTAGGGATGGAAGGGGGAATAAGTGAGAGAGACTGAGAGGATTGGAGAGGGTGCAGACAGAAAACAAGGACAAAAGGCACTGATAAGATGAGATGACGGGGTTGGGGTAGAGAGATGAGGGGGGTTGATGAAGATGGACATCAAGAGATAGGGACTGACAGGGAGGAGAGAGGAGTGGTGTGTATGTTCTAAAACTGAACAGCCATGATTTTGTCATCTCCTTATTCCTTCTTTCTTTCTGTCTATTCAACTTGTTCATCTATCTGTCTGTATATATATGTGTGTGTGTGTCTATATGTCCGTCTGATTTTCTTTCTTTTCTGTCTATCTGTCCATCTATTTTTCTATCTTTTTCTTTCTTTGTAACCCATACGTCAATCTTTTTTTTTCGAAGACTCAAAATATATAGGAATATTATTTTAGAGTCTTTTTGTCTATCCATCCTTATGCCTCTCTCATTGTCTTGTCATTCTGTCAGTTTCGCTCTCTCTTGTCTCTCTCTCTCTCTCTCTCTCTCTCTCTCTCTCTCTCTGTCTCCCTTAGTGTGCACTTCTCTCACCTGTTTTACCCAAGCTCTCTCTCTCTCTCCCTTTCATCAATCAAGGAGAGGTGGAACTCTGATGGGGCTGTCAGCAGGATTGACAAACGATGGTGTTATTACCTGGCCTGGCTGAAATGATACGGTCATCTTGCAGGCTGGTGTCCACCTGTGGTCACTGACCCAGGCTTCTGGTCCACGGACTGAGAATACCCCTGACTCTGACTCGGGGTACAGAGGAGGCTGGGTTTAAACGAGGTTCTAGGATCCATTAGAGAGAGAGAGAGAAAAGGGGAGGGGTGGGGGACTCTAATGTTTCATAGATGTGAGCACAGAGAGAGAGAGAGAGGCACGGACACTGACATTGACACGGACATCGTTTTATTGCCATTGACAGTACTACCCTTTTGGCAAGAGGGACAATATATGAACAGACATGAAGACGGTATTGATAAATGAATATATTGTTAAGAGGTTGTTGTTTGTTTTTTTGTTTTTGTTTTTTTTTGTTTTTTTGTTTGTTTTTTGTTGTTGTTTTTTTAATAAGAAACAGCTACGAATGTTAGCACCTACTATCGTACTCACACTCTTTTTAACGATAGACTGGTTGTAGACAATGCAACTGTAATGTTACTTTTCGGAAACATTAAACAAACACATATACACACGCTGACAGTACACTGTATTGTATAGTCACACGCGCATACACACTTGTATTGATTAATTAATGCTTGTAAATGTCTTACACAAGGCAAATAAAGATTCTATGAGACAACTTTTGCACACAAAAAAACCAAAAAAAACTGAGAAACGTATGAATTATGAAACTGACTTCAAGGTCGCAGTAATTATATCTCATAACTACATTACAGTACTTCCGAATTTGATTACCCCCCCCCACCCCCCCCCCCAAGACAGCCTCAGGCTTGGGCAATAAATCTGGCCAATGATCTTATTCTCGTTTCGTTATCTATCAAAAGCATACTAGTAGGATCAGTTTTCTTTGAAATTTGTTCGTTCAAAATTACACATTCCTTGTGAATATCCTATTAAGAGTAACACACAAAAATAAAATGTATATCATCTCCAACAAATGCGTCACGCATAGGACATGGGGATTGCGCGGACGTGTCAGCAGAGAATTTGTTTGTTCGCATGAGGGCCTAAAGTTTTTAGTTTGAATCGAGCCAGGCTGGTTCTGTGTCATTTATCAGTTATCACTTTCAAATATTTTTAATTCAGAAAAATTCTTTTTAAGAAGAGAAACCAACTATATTTTTCTGACTCTTCAGCGAGGGCATGCCAACCTTTGTGAGAATTAATTATCCAATTAGCAGTATTGTCTTGGTGTAAAGATACACATAATGACATAAATATAAGTTGTTTGTTTTTCATGTGCAGACGTATGTTGTTATGCACCATTGCGTATGTGTTGTTTCATGTAAGGCGCTTAGAGCCGATTACGTGTGGGAGTTTGTGCCATGTAAGTACTCTCTATCGATTATCATTATAATGCATAGTTTTCAAAAGTAACATTGCTATTGACGTCAAACGTAGATTGTGACGTACTTATAGAAAAACGTCACAGACAAGACGCTCTCATGATGAAGCCCTGCGGGCGAAAACTTGAGGGTAGAAGAAAGGATGATTATTTTCTTCGGGGGATTATTTACCATTATATCCATCTATCTATCTATCTGTCTCTACATATACAATTATGCACACACACACACACACACACACACACACACACACACACACACACATATATATATATATATATATATATATATATATATATATATATAAACTTTGGGACAGTTTTTGTTGGACTGAACTTGAGAAGCGACATCCATGGGTTTTCATTGTGAACTCTAATTCGTGGAGTTATTAGTCTGGTTTGTCGTGGTGATGGTTACACACGATCACTGAGATACAGAGAGAGAGTGAGAAAGAGAGATGTGTACATAGACAATTGAAGGAATATTTAGAACATGATATCTTTACGTAGTAGAAGACGTCATGTAAGGTCAGAAAGATGACGTAAAAATAACATTACGTCACCTGTTATAAGTGTAGTCTGTGACCAAGCTGCCGGGTGGCAGCGAAAATTCAGATTTTTATTTTGTTTTTTTGTTTGTTTGTTTAACAAAATAGGTATTGGTTTTCAACTTTGTTTTATTATTATTATTATTATTATATATATATATATATATATATATATATATATCCGTTTGCTACTTTCTTTCCATTTTTATATATTCCTTCCCCTTTCAGTTTATTTCCTTGTTGATTTTTTCCCTCTCTTTCTTTTTCATCACTCTTTTCTCTCTCACACCTTCGCTACGTCGCTGGCTGTTTGTTGTATCTCAGACTCACTCTGTGCCTGACAGGACAGGACCCAACACATCTCCTCACGAAACAGCCAAAGTGATTGAGCGGTCCGAAATCCAATAGGAGAGCTGTGCGTGGACTTGTCTTCGTCCGTGTCTCTGTCTCTTTTGTCGGTCTCTGTCTCTCTCTGTCTGGCTGTCCGTCACTCTCTTCGCTCTGTTTTTCGCTCAGTCTGTCTGGTCTGTCTTTCTCTGAGTCTGTGTGTGTGTGTGTGTGACTCTCTATCTATATCTGTCTATCTATCTGTCTGTCTATCTATCTCACCTCTCTCTCTCTCTCTCTCTCTCTCTCTCTCTCTCTCTCTCTCTCTCTCTCTCAGTGCCCGTCTGTCTTGCTCACTGTTTGTCTCTCCCTCCCTCCCTCTCTCTTTCTCTCACACCCCCTCTCTCTCCCTCCCTCCCTCTCTCTCTCTCTCTCTCTCTCTCTCTCATTGTGAAAATTGAAATCTGTGTTGACAGTTTCGTATGGAAAATACGTGTGTTATACATTTATATATGTTTTTTTTTTTTTTTCTCTACATCACATTACTTTGAATGGATGGTCGAACTGCATTTAGTTGTACAAATCGATTGATTTAGTTTTGGATTTGGTTTTCATCAATATTATTGATACATTTTGTTATTTGTATTATGAACCCCCATGTCATTAGGGCAGTAAAGCTATTGACATTAAAGTGTTCAGTGTTCTCTCTCTCTCTCTCTCTCTCTCTCTCTCTCTCTCTCTCTCTCTCTCTCTCTCCCTCCCTTTCTTAGTCCCCTCCCCCTTGCCCCCCCTCCCCTCCACCTCAACTGCCCCCCTTTTCATTCGCATATACAGAAATATCGATTTCTAATTAATAATAACAGTCATTATGATAGAAACGATAATAAACCAAATAATAATAATAATAATAATATCAATCAGTCTAATATCATCATCTCAGGTGAACGGACTATAAATAAATAAACGAACGAATCTCACTGATTCAGCCCTGTCAGGCTTGTCCAGCGGTCAGCTCTCCAGCAGACACTTACTTAATGGACCTCCTGCTTCTCTGTATTGGTATGGGAGCACGATCGACATGACCACAGATTTTTTTCCTTCCAGTTTTGGGAAGACTATAGAATGCCTTTAATCAAATGCGCTTGTAACAGAACATGTTTGAGGGATAGATGTAGATGTCCGTTTGAGGGATAGCTACTGATATCTGTTGGAGGGATAGCTACTAATATATCTGTTGGAGGGATAGGTACCGTAATATCCGTTACTTGTTGCTGCTGTTGTTTTTTGTTGTTGTTACTTGTTGTTGTTTTAAGTTCCATACAGATGCATTGTGCGAGAAGAGACGTCAACAGTTCTAGTGTACAGCAGTTTGTTTGAGGACTGTATACGTCACCAGTCACGTTACCATGTATGTTTCCGGTCAAATTGATGATATTCCATTTTCACTGTCAGCGTCAAGATCAGAAAACTGAAACGCTGATAGACCTTGAAAAGCATTTCTTTCTTTGAGTATGAAAAATGTTTGACAGGGTTACACATGCGAGAAATGGAAAGCTTTGGACTGTTGAAATATCTGACCTGCGCGTTGGGTTTATGCGAAGGGCAGACAGCTGTCTATTTTCCCCAAAGCAGATGTGGTTTTTTGTGTGTGTTTTATTTCATGGATAAATCTGCACGCTTTGAAATCTCACTGAAACAAATAAAAACTGTTTAAAGCCATGAATGGTTTTATGGAATGATGCCAGTAAGTTTGAGACTGAAAGGAATTTGACATTAAATGTGCATAGAAGGGCTGCTTTTGTGTGGACCTGGGTTTTCTTCGTGATGGTGAAGACAAAAAAGTGCATTTTGTGCAAACATATTCGTACATTCACTGGCAACGTTATAGGAAGGACAGACACACAGAGACACAGTGACAGACGCAAACGGTTCTTGCCCCTTTACTGTTACAGATTTCCATCAGATTTTACACCTACTATGTACCAGCATGTTAGCTAAACTGACATTTAAAGTAGCGATATACATTAATGAAT
Source organism: Babylonia areolata (assembly GCF_041734735.1). Lineage (NCBI taxonomy): Eukaryota > Metazoa > Mollusca > Gastropoda > Neogastropoda > Buccinidae > Babylonia > Babylonia areolata. The sequence continues at coordinate 35,674,546 of NC_134886.1, forward strand.
GTTTGAAACTTAGAAAGTGAAAGTAAATTAACATGACAATTTCTGTTAAATATACATAAGTGTTGCCACATAGAACTTCGTGTGTCTTTTGAAGTGCACGTGATTTTTAGCAGTAAAGATTTTTTTTCACTCACCTGTATCTTTTTGCTAATTTCAAGCATTTATCCTGTTCATATGGGACAGACGGCCCGCAAAAACTGAATAACCCACTATTATTGTCGCTGTTGTAGTGACAAACGAAGAGACTGACACCTTAAATTATCTTTTGAAATTGGAGTTGCGAGTTGTTTGGTTGTTCTTCTGTTCATTTTTTCCTCCACTGTCGTGTTGTTCTGTTTGTCAATGTAACCATTCGGTCATCCAGTGATGGATAGCATCTCTTTGTAGATCTATCCAAATAGAGACGGATATGCACAGTACTCTTTCTGTCTCTGCCCTTTTGCCTGACAGTGCTGTAACGTAGCTGAAGTGACTGCTCATGCTGTCCACATATTTGGCCTCCTTTGCATCTTTTTCGATCCCCAAGCATAAGGTTCAAGCATCAGTTGTTAATTAATTATTTGTTACCATTGCGTCTCTCTTTTTAACAGTATGATTCGGCATCTCTTGTCTGTTCTGTCGCTCTCTGCAGCTTGGACTCTGGCAATGCTTTCCTCACTGGCGCTCCGATGTACCTGCTTTTCAAACTCCAACATGTCAGGAAGCCCCAAGGCTGATTCTCCAATTGCCCAACTGTGAACCCACAGAACAAAATACACACGCATACAATAGCAAACAGCAGAATCATTAACAGACGAGAATGGACACAACCAAATACAGGTAACACTGCAGACAGAACAAAATCAGGATGGACTCAGTATTGACCAGTCATCCCTGATGACGAAAATGTCTAATTTCCCTTAAAAAAAAAATAAAAAAAGAGAGAGAAAGAAACCAAGGAAAAAAGCCCAGCTGTGAACATGCCACACCTCTTCTGATATCATTACATTGGCTCCTTATTCAGTCCAGGACTTCGTACAAACTATCTTTGACTGACTTTCCATTTGTCGTTGGCGCCGGTCCTGAATATATGTCTGATATTCTTCGTCACTACACCCCATTCCGAAATGTCATGTCTTCTGACAGTTAGCCTGTATTCCATCTGTTGGAACAAAGTCATTCAGGCGGGGTTATCTTTCCTTTCAGGATCCAGCCACCTGGAATGTCCTCAACATCAGATCCACCACATTCACAGCCTTTTCCAAAAACTCTCTGAAGACCCGTCTATTTAAAAATTCCTGATGTTTGTTGTTGTTTTTCCTCCGTATTTCTGAACTGCTTTTCATACAAGCTGAATGCTTTGTTTAAATGTGCAAGGCTGCCGTGTGTGTGCCTGCCTGCCTGCCTGCCTGCCTGTCTGCCTGTCTGTCTGTGCGTGTTTGCAAGTGAGATGGGTGAGTGGTCTCATGAGGTTTGTTTGCACTGAGTGTGCGAACTTATTTTATTCTGTTTATTGTCACTTATAATTTTGTTTGTGTGAAGCGCTTCAAGCTCAGTCTCGGAAAAAGCGCTTAAAAAGATTCAGCAGTAGTGGTTTTGGTCAGCACTGTTGGTGTTGCTGACGACGTTGTTGTTAGTAACAGAAGCAGCACTGTTGTTGGCGCCTTTTAAGCGCGTTGGGTTACGCTGCTGGTCAGGAATCTGCTTGGCAGATGTGGTGTAGCGTATATGGATTTGTCCGAACGCAGTGACGCCTCCTTGAGCTACTGAAACTGGCGTTGTTGTTAGCAGCAGCAGCAGTAGTAGTAGTAGTAGCAGCATTGTCATTCAACATTCAACAAACACATGACGTAATCTACTTTTGAAGGTGGGGGAGTGGAGGGGGTAGTGTGGTAGAGCGACGAAAGAGTGTGAGAGGGTGGTGGGATGAGGGGTCTCTCGGAGGTGGGGGAGGAGGGGCGGGAGCAATACAGGTAGGGTGAGAGAAGTGAAAAAAATTTAAAGTGTAACGACATAAAATTACAATTTCTGCACTATTGTGCAATGGCTTACACATAATGGGTATTTGCAATACTTTCTTTTCTACCGAGCTTTGTATAACAAGGGAAAACTTCGCGATGGGCTGCCTTCGAGCGAGGATCGCCGCTCACGCGGTGCTGTTGGCCGAGTGACCAATATCAAGCCTGTGTCCGACCTCCCAGCATCCATCGCAGCCCCGTATATATTGAGCCTACATTGTAGGTTTTGGCGCTTTTTGCAATATTCGTTCAGCCTCTGCGGGGTCTCTCGGAGGTGGGGGAGGAGGGGGTTGGGGGCAATACGGTAGGGTGAGAGAATTGAGACTTTGGGCAGCTCTCTCTCTCTCTCTCTCTCTCTCTCTCTCTCTCTCTCTCTCTCTCTCTCTCTCTCTCAAAATGAAAACTTAGAATGTCAGAAATGATTTTATACTGTTGGCAATTATGACTTTTTTTCTCGCTTCACTGAAACTGTGGTTTGGTGTTCCCTTGCTCATGGTGAACGACATCGCATTATGATAAGATTACCATTGGTACTATATACCATTTGGCAGCTTTTGTCCATCTCATTTTTTGCGTATTGTCCAATGCATAAATATGCATGTCAACGCCTCAAAGTGCAGGGCGCGTGACGAACTTTTCTTTTTGACCCTTACCGACCCCAGTCCTTTTTGTATTGTGGCCCAAAGCCGATGTACATTACTCATTAGAATATTTCTGAGTGCTCTCTCTTTCTCTCTCTCTCTCTCTCTCTCGCTCCCTCGCTCACACACACGCGCGCGCAAGCACACACACACACACACACATGTATGTATCCTAAATTCTACTGTATCTGTGTTTGTGTATGATTTTCAATTTATGTTTGTACCGAATTATGTACTATACCCCCCACCACCTCCAATATTCCTTGTGACCACGGTACGCTTGGTAATAGACATATTCTATTCTATTTTGTTCCTCTCTCTCTATCGCGCGCGCGTTCAAGAGAAGGGGAGAACTTGAAGCAGGATTTTAAGTTTGGACAAATAACCGTTATTTTCATTTCAACAGATGTGTTTAAACTTCTGGTATCATTTCATTTATTTACTCATTGTCTTTTCTTTTTGCGATCATGTGCCTGTGCATGTGCACCTCAAGTTTACCGGCCGGTGGTATAACATTGAATTCTTTGAGTCCTTGAGTCTCTCTCTCTCTCTCTCTCTCTCTCTCTCTCTCTCTCTCTTCTCTCTCTGTCTCTCCTCTCTCTCTCTGTCTCTGTCTGTCTCTCTCTCTCTCTCTGTCTCTGTCTCTCTCTCTCTCTCTCTCTCTCTCTCTCTCTCCTTCTCTCTCTCTCTCTCTCTCTCTCTTCTCTCTCTCTCTCTCTCTCTCTGTCTCTTTGAGACCAGCAGACTCATCGATCGCTGTTGGGTTGGTTTCACGGTGAACCAGGCTCAGCGGGAAACGTGTGTTTTGATGTACGGTGCCTGTGTTAACCCCACTCCCTCCCTATCAGCGGCCAAAATCACTCCAAGGGTTAAAGGGGCGAGGGAAACCAATTTCACCAGTATTCCTCAGCCCATAACTCAGCATATCGTCTTTACCCGCGACCCCCCTTTTTGGGGTGGTGGGGGGTGGTGGTGAAGAATCGTGTCCAACGTGTTATGTCTGTGACTCATTTTCATACCACTTCTTTTTGTATACATGTCTGTTTGTTTGTCCGTCCATCTGTCTCTCTTTCTGTCTATCTCTGTCTCTCCAACCCCCGGCCCCCCAACCCTACCCCTCTCTCTCTCTTTCTCGCTATTATGTTGTGTAGACCCAAAACAGGGCGGGGAGTGGATGAGACAAAAAAAGCACACCAGTGAAAAATAGGAAATAGAGAATCTTGTCCTCCCTGTCTCTCTCTCTCTCTCTCTCTCTCTCTCTCTCTCTCTCTCTCTCTCTCTCTCTCTCTCTCTCTCAGACACACACATACACACACACACACGCACACATACACACTCTCTCTCTCTCTCTCTCTCTCTCTCTCTCTCTCTCTCCACCCACTTTTCTTCTTTCGCAGTCCCCTCACCCTCCATAATTTTCCCAACTCCTTCCATCCCCTTCCCCCTCTCCCCCACACCCTTCCTCTTTATCCTCTGTCTGATTTGGTTCCCGCTCTTTACAGACCAATTGATTTCCTGTCTGCACAGCTTGTCTTTCTCTCTCTGTCTGTCTCTGTCTCTCTCTCTGCCCCTCTCTCTCTCTATCTGTATCCTTAGTCTCGCTCTCTGTCTCCCCCCCCCCCCTCTCTCTCCGTGTCCCTGTGTCTCGCTCTGTCTCTATTTCTCTGTTTCTGAGCCTCTATGTCTCTATCTATATCTGCCTGTCTTGATCTCTTTCCCTCAGTCCCTCCCCCCCCCCCTCACTCTCTCTCTCTCCCTCTCTCTTTCTTCTTCCTCCCCTTCCTCTTCTTTTCCCTTCTTTTTACTTTTTCTTTTCCTATCCTCTTTCATTTGCTCTTTAATTCCTCTCATTTTCTTTCTTTCTTTCCTTCTTTCTTTTTTTTTCCTAGCAATCCTATTCCTTTTTATTCTTTCTTTCCTCCTTCCTGTCTCATCCTGACTTTTTTTTTCTTTCTTGCAACTATCCTTTATTTTTTTCTGTAATCTTCCTTTTTCATTTTATTTTTTTTTCTGTGTTTTTTTTTTTTCTTCTTCCGTTTGAATGTCCACATATATAGAACTTGCTGTCAATCAGAAATTGGCTTTGGCCCGTTTCACGCCTCGCTGGAACAGCTTTTCTGCTTCGTTCCTCCTTTGATCAGAATCTTACATCTCTTTGATGTGTGTGTGTATGTGCGTCTGTCTGTCTGTCTGTCTGCTTTGTGTCTGTCTCTCTGTCCGTCTTTCTGGTGTGTGTGTGTGTGTGTTTCCTTCTTATTACGTGGCCGTGATATTGAACAAAAATGCTATCAAATGTTAAAAGGTTAAAGGTCCCATAGGCTTTTACTCTGTTATGGCGGTGAATTAACTCACTCAGTTCGGCCAGTCCTCTCTTCTCCTCTACACAGACCCCTCGGATGTCCAGTGGGTGTCTGAATGACCCAACCTTTAGCTCCCGTCGTCAGAATTGTGGTATTCTTTGTCAACATTCACCTCTTCAGTATAAGAGCCTTCCGCCTGCAATATTTTGATGGTGGTAATTGGGGTGAAACGCTGTTAACGTTGTCTCTTTCGCCGTTCGTATGGAGAGAGTTAATATTCACTGTGTCGAGGACTGGGCAAAGGAAGAAGACAGGGACCTGATCCTTCCCGTCCGCTGTTTATTATTATTATTAGCATTTACGCCTAATCTTGAAAATAAACCCTTGGCGTTTACAAATAGGACACATGTAAATATCAAAAAGGAAAAATTGAACACAAGATACCAAACATTAAAAATGATTCTCTCCCCTCCCCCTCCCCCCGCGTTCCCCCACTCTCCTCCCCTCACACACACATCCACACACACAATACACACAAGCACACACGCCGCAGGCACACACAGAAGTCATAGCACACATTCATAAATAGTACACAATCAAAATTACAACCAACAAATTAATTCTGAAACTATCAAAACTCATTCACCCATAGTCATTTTAGTTCATGCTGGAAAGGGATGAGCTGTTGAGAATTATTCGGGAGGGGGAAATGGTGGGTCTTCAGACTGAATTTGAAAGATTGCAGCGAAGATGAGTGACGGACAGGCCGAGGAAGTTGATTCCAAACAAAGGGGAATGGTATGAAAAACTGCGTTGGCCATACGTTTTTGTACGACATAACATTCTCCGACCGAAGCCAGGTACGTACCATTCACACCTTGCGTGTGATTCGGAGCAAAGTGCATTTCCCAAGCACACAACACCATGGCGAAGCGAGGACTCGAACCGTGATCACAGGGGAACACCGGGTCAGAAGTCATGTGCCGTTGTCGATTCTGCCGCGGCAGCCATATTAAAAAAAACCCAAAAAACAAAAAAAAAAACCGTATGTTGCTCAGTTTCTGGTCTAGAGGCCGGTGTCGTTTAGGTGAATAGATTTAATGTGGAAAGAACACGGGTTTTCAATGCTGTATTATTGTATATCTTGCCATCAGCATCAATGAACGACCTCATACTAATGTAAACCACGTGCGCAGTCGCCAAAAGCTAATTTCCGGTCGGGCGTGAGTCCAACGTTTGTTTAGCAACTACCCCAAAACCTGACGTTAAACGAAGCCATAAACCTTCTATCGTCTCTGATAGCACAAAGGTCTAGTAGGCGTCATACTCCCCTCCCTCTTCTCACTTTCTGTCCTTTTTTTTCTTTCTGTGTCTGACCGTGTATTGATCAGTGACTGACACGACGCCGTGTGATGTAAGTGAACGATCCAGGAATTAGCCATTTCCTTTCATTTCCGGATAGGCGGGGAAGCGAATGGAAATGGCTCCCGTTTTGACGAATTGATGTTCTGTCAATGTCAGACGAAAGGGGATGTCCTCTTGTGAAAGCGAAGTCTGATCATGTCTGAATGAAACAAAATAGTACTTGTAAAGCAAAAGTTGATACATTTCAATTTATTTTCCATGTATCTAGGGACTGCGAGTTCCCTGTATAGCTATGAGAGTATCCTATATAGCTACGAGAGTTGCCTGTGTACCGACAGGAGAACCAAACGCCTGACTAAGCGCGTTGGGTTTTGCTGCCGGTCAGGCATCTGCCTAGCAGATGTGGTGTAGCGCATATGGATTTGTCTTAGCGCAGTGACGCCTTCTTGAGAAAATGAAACTGAAGAGCTTCTTGATGTATCCTTTAGATATGATAGATTTCTTGTTGTAGCCTCTAAAATGAGAGATTTCTGGATATGGCCTTTATATATGAGAGACTTCTTGATGTAGCCTTTATAATTATAATATTGACGTGGCCTGTATAATCTAAGAGCCTTTATGTATATCTGAGAAACTTTCGAGGTGTCGTATGTGCTACATGATCGTTGTTGTTGTTTTTTTGTGATGTGCCGCGCGCATCTTGTCTGAGAGGCTTACGGCGCTGTAATGCACATCACAGAGTTGTTACAAGCTGTCGTCCGATAGACGATGGAATGATAAATGTATTCTTTGGTATCGTTACCATATTGCGAGTGATTACAATATCGCGCTTTGCGGCACAAACATTACGTATATTCGAAATATCTCTCTCTCTCTCTCTCTCTCTCTCTCTCTCTCTCTATATATATATATATATATATATATATATATATATATATATATATATATATATCGTATAGATCACACTCTTCTCCTCCGGAAACTAAAAACTTATGGGTTGTCTCAAAATACTTTAGAGCTTATATCTTCGTTTTTGTCTGACAGAAAGCAAAAGGTTTCCATTGAAAGATCCGAATCCCAACTTTTACCTTTCAGTTACGGCGTACCCAAGGTTCAGTTTTGGGACCCATATTATTTTTTATTTATATCAATGACCTACCCTTATTCATTGAACCATCTTGCGAGCTATTTGCAGATGATACAACGATACATACAAAGCATCATACAATAGAAAAAGTATCTCTCACTCTGCAGCAAAGTATTAATAATATTCTAAATTGGTTTGAACGTAATCATATGTGCTTACATCCGAATAAGACGAAATAAATTATTATTACCACGAGACAAAAACGTCAAAACCTTCCACCCACCAGTTCGCCATTGTACATTAAAGGCGAAATGATTGAGGAAGTCAGTAATCACAGTGTTCTTGGCCTTGTTGCTGATAATAACCTATCATGGTCACAACATATAAAGATGACATATAAAACATTATCCAAAAAGATTCATCAACTATCTAAAATAAAACACTTATTAAACAAGTTCTGTCGGAAAATATTGTTTCATGCTTACATAGAACCACATATAAATTATACATCAACAATATGGGATTCTGCCAGTGAAAATATTCTCAAACAATTTCTGAGCTTGCATAGAAGAGCTGTAAAGCTCATACTTTTGAATTCTTCTTCATTAACTGCCTCTGACTACAAAAAAATGTGGGTATAGTGCCATTAAAAATGAAACTCACTCATAATAAGGCGCTTTTTATGTTTAAGATAATGTCTGGTTTTGCTCCTCCATGTCTAAAACAACGATTCGTTACAAGCACGATCCGCGACACCAACAAGATCATGATACCGCTGCCTGGACTTGATTTATTTAAATCTAGTCTCACTTACTCTGGTGAATGTCTCTGGAACAACATCTTATCTAGTTTCAATCTTCATACTAGTCTCAATGTTTTTTGGTGTTTTTTTGTGGGGGTTTTTGGGGGTTTTTTTTTTGTTGTTGTTGTTGTTTTTAAGGTATTATGACTATCTGATGAAAAGGTTTGTTAATTCTGTATAGAAATTGATTATCTGATGGAAAATGTTGCTATTTCTGTCTGTGAATTAAGAAATTAATATGATGGTACTGTTCTCAAAGATGTCTTTCTCCTTACCTCCCTCTGTGTCTCTGTTGGTCTGCATGTCTGCCTTTATTTTCTCCACATTTCTTCGCGCATATACGTTATTCTACAGAGTGTATGTCCGTTTATGTGTACAATTTCCATGTAGTCCTTTCCTTGATTTGTAATGAATGTGATACTTTGATTTTTTTTTTTTTTTCCTTCCTTTCTCGCTTGAGGTCATGTAATGCTATTTGCAATTCATTTGTTTATATTTTTACCCCTTTTTTTCCTTTTGGGGGCTGGATGAAAAAAGCATTGTTGCTTATTCTATTACCCTGAGAAATAAAGTGAACTCATTCATTCTCTCTCTCTCTCTCTCTCTCTCTCTCTCTCTCTCTCTCTCTCTCTCTCTCTCTCTCTCTCTCATCTCTGACAGTCTGTCTCCATCCATTTCTCTCTCTCTCTCCCTCTCTCTCTCTCTCTCTCTCTCTGTTTGTCTGTCTGTCAGCGCGTGTGTGTGTGTGTGTCATTCTCTCTCTCTCTCTCTCTCTCTCTCTCTCTGCTTCTCTCCCTCCCCCCTCCCCTCTCTCTCTCTCTTTCCCTCTCTCTCTCTGTGTAAATAACAGAATCAGTCTCCCATTGTTCTTCTGAATGATTGTGATCGATTTATGACGGCTGCCAGCGGAGAATAAAACAGAAATCGATCGGCACTGTCAGCCACATCTATCTTATGTCGCCCCCGTCCACCCTGTTCCCCTCACACACACACACGCGCGCGCGCACACACACACACGTACACACGCACACATGCACGCACGCGCACACACACACGCCTCCTTTTTGCCGGCGTATACCCATCTCCAGTCCTAACGGGTCACCTGGGAATTAAAGAATATTTTCCACCTGCTAGTTCCGCTATTCACACTGCAGGTAACAGAAATATTAATCAGCCGTGTTGGAAACCAGACGGGGGGTGGAAAAAATCGATGAAACCACAGTGCTTCAGACAATAGCCTCGTGCTGAGGACTGGGTGTTTAGGTCTGAAAGTGCGAAGTTTTCATCCGTTGACAAGCGCAAACTCTGCGAGAGAGGGAGCCTGAGAGGTATCAGACGTGCAGACAGAATAGTAAACCGACAGACTGACAGACAGAGACAGACAGAAAAGCAAACCGACAGACTGACAGACAGAGAGACAGACAAAAAAGCAGACTGACAGACAGAGACAGACAGAAAATCAAACTGACAGACTTGACAAACAGAGAGGCTGAGAGAGAGACAGAGACAGACAGAAAAGCAAAACGACAGACTGACAGAGAGACAGCGACAGACAGAAAAGCAAACTGACAGACAGAGAGACAGACAGAAAAGCAAACCGACAGACTGACAAAGAGAGAGGCTGAGAGACTGACAGACAGAGGCTGAGAGAGACAGAGACAGACAGAAAAGCAAACCGACACAGAGAGGCTCAGAGAGACAGAGACAGAGAGACAGACAGAGAAGCTGAGAGAGGCAGACTGACAGACAGAGGCTGAGAGAGAGACAGAAAAGCAAACCAACAGACTGACAGACAGAGAGGTTGACAGACAGAGGCTGAGAGAGACAGAAAAGCAAACCAACAGACTGACAGACAGAGAGGCTGAGAGAGACAGAAAAGCAGACAGACGCAAACTGGTAGTCCAGAACGAACGAGTGTGTTTTCACGCGTGTGCATGTGAGTGTGTGTGCGCGCGTATGTATGTGTGTGTGTGAAGAGAGAAATAGCGTTACAGAGAGAGGAGAACATGTTCTGTAAACATGTCCATGTGTCACCTTGCCACTGTCTATACTGTGTTGCAGAATCAGCATACAGTTGAACAACCGTCTCCTGTATCCTGACAACCTGATGCGGATTCCAAGTCGCCACATTCTCTTATGACAACCGTCCACGTCATCGACACAAAGAACACCAGAACGGCGATGAGGATGATAACGACAACAACAACAGGAAGAAAGGCACCAGTATTGTGACCAATACGACGTGAGAACAGCAACAACGTTCTGACCATTGCCTTCAATCAGAATCTGTGATCGATTCCATTGCCATCATCAGTAACGTTTCTAATACAGGAACAAGAAGGGGGAGGAAAAACGCCGAGGAAACAACAAGGATAACCACAACCACAATACCAGCCACCATGTTCACCACCAGCAACGTCAACAGAAACTTTAGCTACGCGAGCAATCGATGATGTTATCAACGAAACCGAGAGAAGGATAGCCACGCCACACCATTACCAAGAACGCCATTACCTTCCATCTCGGTAACTGAGAGAACTGTAAACTGAAAGGTTTACTGAGGGGAAAGAGTGGATTATCACCCGTCGTTTTCTCCGCTCGTCCCACCGTCCTCACCCCGTATAACCACCGTCCGTCGCTTCCAGCTGTGGAGGAATTACCAAAACTGTCCAACGTCTTCGCTGTTCCTGGGGATATACTACTTTTCGTTACTCCGTGACACTCCATTGCTTCTGCCACAGCTTCTTTCATAATCTGTCCCCACCATCGTCCAGTTGTACATTCATATAATCCCCCACCCCTCCTCCCCCTGCTGCCATCGCTTCGAACTGTGTGAGCAGCTGCCATCACAACCACACCATCAGAATATTCAGTACACCTACCAGCACCAACGGGTTTTAATCACTTGATACTTTTTTTTTTCACGAGCATCTCCGGCACACCTGCAATCACAACGTAGCAGAATCGCCGGAGCATTTCACGCAGGTTACTGGTACCACCCTTTCGGCATCTGTGAACATTCTAACGAACTTGCAAAGCTTCCATTCATTGGAGTCAGAATCTCCAGCTCAACCGTTTACTTCTGCATTCACGATTTCGGCAGAAACTCAGGATAACCATCGCCATCACTTCCCTTAAGATCGTCAGTCCACCTTGCCGCACCTCTACCTTGAATCCATCAGCATCCTTAGCACACCTGTCACTATTACCACGCAGTCACACTATCTCTCCCACTGCGCTATCTCATCAATCAACAGGGAAAAAATAATCACACGTCATGGCGGTCATCTTCTCCGGCAGAGGCCCTTCATCCCACCTCCATCCCCTCCTCCTCCTCCTCCTTCACCTCTTCCTCTGCGTGGCATCATCTTCCGACCTCCCCCTGCCCTCCCTCCCCGTGCCGGACTGGCGCTCTGCACAGCTGCAGCCTTTAACGCAGCAGCAGAGGGGAGACATGGCCGAGGACTACCACCCCCGACCCAAACCCAAACCCCGCGCCGACAACAACAACGTCATGCCGCGCGCCCCGCCGCCGGACACGAGACGCTACTCGGAGCGGCTTGACCTTGACCTCGTGCAGAGCGCCACCACCTGGCTGCACGTGCGCTGGCATCTGCGGAACGAGACGGGGGGCGTCAGCGTGGTGGTGCCCAGGTCCTCGCGCGTCACGTGCCACGCGGGCAACACCACGCTGCTGGAGCGACACATCACAGGACCCGGGACCCAGCTCCGCATCCCCAACCTGTCCTCCAACACCCGGTACCTGGTGTGCGTGGAGACGGTGGAAACGATGGAGACGGCGGCGGAGGACGAGGAGGAGGGGGAGAACTACCTCCACTACCGCTGCGCCCCCTTTCGCACCATCCCCCTCGTCCGTCCTGACAGCGTGCTGGGCCTGCTGCTCACCCTCGGCTACATCTTCCTCATGGGCATGATGGGCTACGTCACATGGTGCTTGCGCATGCGCAGATACACTTCCGCTCACAAGGCGGCGGCTGGGAACGAGGTGGAGCTCAGCTGTCGAACCAGCACCGTCCCTTGCTCGGAGATTGAGGAGAGGGTGCACCTCAACTCACACGCGGCGCCCGCCAATAGCAAGCTGTATTCGGGGCAGTTGTGAGCAGCTGCTGCCGTCTTATACGTACGTCCAAGCTCAAGTGTACGCGGGGAACGCGCAAGCGACACACACACACACACACACACACACACACACACACACACACACACACACACACATACATACATACAAGAACGCGCATAAACACAAGCACGCTCTCTTTTGACCCCTAACACGAGAACGCGCGTATTATTGACACAACCACATGCACAGGTATGCACTTTTTGTACCCCCTAACACGAGAACGCGCCTATTAACACGATTACATATACACGCAACGCATCCTTTCGAGCAAACATTCTCTTTCAGTTTAATGAACTATTTCCAAGATGTATTGCAAGCGATTTTATGTGTCTTATGGCAATAAAAAAGAAAAGGATACAAGATGGCAAATACAAGAATGCATTATAATCTCTAAAAGATGAATTGTTGACAGGTTTGCTGAGAAAAGGCGACATTTTTTTTAAGGAAGTACGATGAAGTATTTGTCGCACATATAAACCACCACTCTCGGGAGACATACTACGTATTTGCCTGTCCAGATAAAATGTGAAAGAAAAAGTAAATCAGTCATCAGAGAAATAAAACTAATGATTTCTGAATTACGAAACTTGACAGGAAACAAGCAGAACTTGCTTTCTTCTCCACTGTGCGAAATGGATGGAACAGCTGAAACGGGGTTTTCTTAATAAGTGTTCGAAACAATTTGTTCTTTTCCATCTATCAGTGGTATTATCAGTTGCGTAAGACACCCATAGCTTGCGATTTATTTCAACAGTAAAATTATTGCAGCCGTATAACTCATTATCAAAGGTTCATTTTACCGGCACTGCCATACAGAAGACACGAAGAATATACAAGAGTTTATTTACCTCGGCTCGGAAATGACCATGGATAAATCAAATCGATACAAGAATCTCTAAACCCAGGCCGGGGTTTGTGTCAATCGGAAACATGTGGAAGACTGGTACCATCAGTGCCAAAATCCAAGATCCCACTGTTCAGGGGCAATGTCCTCGGTACACTCTGGTATGGATCAGAGTCCTGGGAAGTCAAGCTGAGCATCAGCCATAAACTTGAAACACTCCAGACCCGTTGGGTAAGGCAGAATTCTTGAAAATGTTTTGACCAAACACCACAAAAGAAACTCCACGCCGTACATCACCAATGAGGTCAAGCGAAGAAGATGGCGGTGAACAGAACACGTCTTTAGAACGCCATCAGATGCCCTTAGCTCTTGGCTGGACATCAGATGAGTAAAATAGTGCAAGGAAGACCAAAGGATACATGGCGCAGAACGGTTGGAAGAAAAAAAAGCAACAACAACAACAAAAAACTAGATAGTGGCGATACCTTAGGAAAGCAAACGAAGACAGCACACAATAGGCAGCAAGTACAGACCTCCTGTGGCGGCCTTATGTGCCACAGGGCATAAAGATGGGGGGAACGAGTAAAGTACAACATATCAAAACAGCACACGATCAATCCCCTGTCATTCAGTGGTGGTCCGTAAATACCACGCTTTCCTGAAGAGACCCCACAACACGAATAACACTGTTGTCTGTTCGACCGTTGCCTTTCCATGGACACGCCTTCCAGCAGTTGGTGCGACAAAGTGCCGTCACTTCCAAGCGCAGTGAAAAGCAGTACTGCAGAGCGCTGCGCATGTAGACAGAAGTGATGCGGGGTTTGATACGGAGCGGGTTGGCTGAACGGGAAGGAAGAGGAATGGAGCGTTACGCGTTCCTCCAACAAAAACTAAACTGTTCGTGCTGGCCACTGCTCCGTTAACGCCCTGCCTATTGACATAGCGCTATGCCTACTGACATAGTGGGTCTTCTTCTTTTTTGTCTTTTTCTTCTTGCTCTTCTTCTTCTTCTTCTATTACTACTACTGCTGCTGCTGCTGCTACAACTACCAGTTCGACTAGTTCTTCCTCTTCATCGTCAAGTTCTTTTTTTGTTTTTTTTTTTTCCTTCTTCTTCTCCTTCTACTGCTACTACTACTACTACTAATAATAGTAGTTCGACTAGTTCTTCCTTTTAGTCGTCGATTTCTTCTTCTGTTTTTTTTCTAATTATCTTCATTACGTTTTGTTGTTGAGTTTGTTGATTCATTCATTGTGTGTGTGAGTGGGTGAGTGTGTGTGAGAGAGAGAGTGTGTGTGTGTGTGTGGTCAATGTTGACCCAAAGAAGGAAGCGTATCATGCATGTATTAATGTTCGCCTTTCAGTGCTGCACGTGCGTGACCATGTTTTCGTGGTGTCTTCAGTACTGCTGCATTATCGTTGATTAACAGATTGTGGGGTCCAAAAGTCATGGCTGTTTATCACGATCTACCTGTTGCATGCGGCATGTGTGTTTAGAGCTCCTGTTGTACATTATTTCGTCGTCGTTTGAAACAGAGAAGGAAACAGGTCACTTCTCTCTCTCTCTCTCTCTCTCTCTCTCTGGAGGGAGGGAGGTGTTCGGGTAAGTGCTTGTGCGCGAGTGCTTGTGCTTGCGTTCGTGTGTGTGTGTGTTCTTTCTTTGATTTAACGTCTTTTCACTTTTAGTGATATTAGACGTGTGTGCGTATGCATGTAGTCAGTTGAATATACATGGGCTGAAAACAGTTGAAACAAGCATTGACATTATAATGGTCGTTCATGCTTCCTTTCTCTAACGCACTCGTGTGCTTACAAACATACACACACGCTCGCGCGACACCCTCATGCACGCACACACTCACACTCACGCACAAACAGCACACACATACACATAGTAATGTGCAGTTCCATACTCGTTCAAGGGAATCCACACGCCAAATAAAATCAGTGCGATGTACTGGGTAAGATTAGGAGATGCTAGAACGCATCCTGATCGATTGAAGTCAGAAGACAAAAGACCTACTTTCAAACAGACAGATGCGAATTCTATACGTGTCCCTTTATATTGGGAGAGGGAGTAATAATAGTTCATTAAAGCATTTTTTAATAACAAAGAAAGAAAAACGAAAGCGAAAGACACGTGTTTCGACGAGACAGAGCGTAAGCCTGACAAGATGGCGTCAAGAGCCTTGGCCAAAGGAATGTTTTAGCGCTTGTAGCTTTTAGAGGCGTTTGATTGGTTAAGAGCGGACCGGGCAAGACAGGTCGTCTTTTCACTGTTAGCCGCGCGAAATTTGGCCAAGCAGAGCAAACCGATAGGCCTAGTTTCCATCAGTTTGACATGGTAAGTATATGTATCACCAAACATGGAGTATAATACAAACTCCTCCTTTTGGGACACACAGTAGTGACCCAAGTAAAGAGAGTAAGTAATTGAGGTCAGTTTACAACTGTTCACAGCCTGTTCAAGGCCTGACTAAGCGCGTTGGGTTACGCTGCTGGTCAGGCATCTGCTTGGCAGATGTGGTGTAGCGTATATGGATTTATCCGAATGCAGTGACGCCTCCTTGAGCTACTGATACTGATCACAGCAGCAAATAAGTTAACAAATAAAAGATTATTAAAACTGTGAGTGGGTGAGCAAGCATACAAATAACAGTTGCTCATCCAAATAACAAATGGGCAGCAGCCGTCCTGGTAGCAAAAAAAAAAAAAAAGGGGGGGGGTAAACAAATAACATACATTTCCATTTGCTCATCGGAACGAATAAAACATTGAATTAAAGACACTTTCATAATCGTTGATAGAAGCAGTCACACAAACATTAAATTGTAATTATATAGATAATGTATAGCTGTTCCAAGAATCAACCTACCTGTGAAAAGAATGCAGAAAAGATGAATTTACACTCTCACGGTATAGTTCAACGCAAGTGTATTTAAGGGGTAACTTTTTTTTTAAATGAAAAAAAAAACAAAAAAACCCGCGGAGGTTGGATGGGATAGAGAGGGGGTTTAGGGCAGGGGAGTGCAGTTTAGATAATAATAATGATAATCATCACATCATGTCATGTAATGAGGAATCTCACTGATGCGATGAAGTCCCAGCAGGCCTAATGATGATGGTTATTCTTTCACACACCCAGATTACGCCCACAGGAACTCCGAAAGAGATGGTGATCGATCATTCCATACTTACAGCTTGTATTCTGCTGCATGTTGTGCGTTCTGTCACCGTGGGTTTTTTTGTGGGCTTTTTTTTTTTTTTTTTTTTTTTTTCCCCAGTGCATTGAGGTGTGTTGCATTTCATGGACTGGCACTGCATTTTCGTCTTTTCTTCTTCTTCTTCTTTGTCTCCTTTTGCTCTGTGAAGAGTCGTTATGACGCCACACAGAAAAAAAATGCTGATCACCAACCAGGATTGTATTGATTTTGATTCATTTCTGTGCGGCGGTATTCTTTGTTTTGGGTTGTGTGTGTGTGTGTGTGTTTTCTGTATTTGTTTGTTGTTTTTTGTCGTTGTTGTTGTCGTCAGGATTGTATTGATTTTGATTTAATTCTATGTGGTGGTGGTGTTGTGTTTTTTTGTTGTTTTTTTATGTTGTTGTTTTTTCTGTGTTTGTGTGTGGGGAGTGGAGGGGATTGTTTGTTTGTTTTTTGTTGTTTTTGTTTGTTGTTTTTTTCTCGTCGTTTTCAGACATGCGTCTCTTTCCCCAAAGGGCTAGCTTTCATCATAGTGCGGTGTCCTATGTTTTTTGTCTTCTCTCGTGAGTGTTTGTCTACTTCATCTCTTCGTGCGGGGGTATTTTCTGCTTCATCTCCATGTGCGTGCGTATTTGTCGACTTCATCGAGAGTTTAGAGAGATGGTTTTGTATGATGTTATGATAAACAAAATGGTTTCATGTATTTTGGACTTAGGTGGAGGGGAATTGTTCCTATACTGTTCGGCTTTAATAACCCCTAATCACTGAATCGAGATGATTATTTCCTTTGTATTTATGTGCTTATTTCGTCAGATATTCAATCTGCTTTTTCTCCAATATAGTTTGTTTTTTGTTTTTTTTCTGTTTTTTTTCATTCACTATTTCTTTCTTTCTTTTCCTCAGACAGTCCTCTCTCTCTCTCTCTCTCTCTCTCTCTCTCTGTCTATCTATCTCTATCTCTCTCTCTTTCTCTCTCTCTCTGAGGGCTGGATGTAGAACAGCAGCTATGCTTACTCCACTACCCTCGTGAAATATAACTTCGTTTTGTTCCTGTATGTCTTTCTCTCTCTTTGTCTTTCTTTCTCTTGTACTTCGTACTTTTGTTCCTTTTTAGCTTTCTTTTTTCTTTTCCTTCCATCATTTTTTTTTTTTAAATCTTCCATTCTTTCTTTCTTTTTCTCTCACCCAAGCTATATAACCAGAATCTCACTCAGTAATCTCCAAGCATTATTGCGGTGATGTGATTTTCGCCACGCTCTAATGGGTCCGGAAAGAAAAACACATGCCCCGGGGCATCGGGAGATTTCATTTTGCCGAAAGAAAAGGAGGTCTTCTGGACTTGTATCCAATATACACTCCATGTACTTATTCCTCCCATGTTTAATGATGATAATAGTAGTAATGATGATATGAAAAAGAAGACGATGAAGATGGTGATGGCGATGATGATGATCTAGAATGCTCCTTGCCATGTAAAATCATGCTCAAATGCATTGCGCAGTATCAAAACTGGGGTGTAAAGCATGCCTTTCAATATTGAAACGAAGTCCATAACCCTGTACAGACATCCAACCAAACACTCAAACGCTAATTTAGCGCGCGCGCACACACACGCACGCGCACACACACACACACACACATACAGATACACACACACACAACCATCAAACACAACACTCACCATGCAGCTCACAGATACCTAAATAATGCAAATCTTAAAATGCTTCAGCTAAATACTACAATGCCTCGAGCCGTATCACAATATTTAAAAGCCAGTCACAGTGGGCATGATTATAATGCTCAACTAAAATCATATTACTTAAAATCAGTCTCACTCCCCTACATCCCCAACCCCACTTTCATTCCCATCTACCCCCCACCTCAACACAACACATACACAGAAAGCGGAAACAAGCACGCACTCGTACGCATCAGGAGCCAGTTGCATTGCTCGGATGGAAGAGCCTAGTACGGTCGTAACCCGCTACTAAGTGTGTGTAGTATGGAACTGACCAATGGCGTAGTTCGGTCAACGTAGGCATTTGGTCACGTGTAACTGGCTCCAGGAGAGCTCAAAGAATCACTGAAAAAAATTAGCATTCCTCCTCTTCTCTATGCTTTTGACACAGAAATAGAATCTCTGAATAATGTAGCACGTTTCCTTTTCAGCTCTCTGTATATGATTATGACGAAATGCGTAAAGAATGTAGCGTTGCCTATCATTTTCACCTCGAAATCTATCTAAGAAATGTGGTATGTTATCCTTCTACCCTCTATTTCTACTTTATTTGATACTGATGAATTCTTCCAGGAATGTAACACTCCCTCCTATCATCATTGTTTGTGATGTAGATGCAGTGTCTAAGGATGGTAGTGGTGTTCAGTCGTCCAAGTATACGATTAAGATGGATGTTCAGCTGAATGAAACATAATTATGTTCTTTCTTTTGCATCTACGACAAGGATGACAGCTGTGAAAGAATGCAGCATTGGGCGTCCACGTTACTGCGTGGGGGTCAGTTTTTGGTGGTTGTTTTTTGGTTTGTTTTGTTGTTGTCGTTTCTTTTATTGATTTTTTATGTTGTTTCTTCGCGAATGCAACACGAACACCATATCTTAACGAATAGGGAATAAGGCTGGGTGGGTGGTGGGTACAAAAATACAGGCTTGTCACCGTATTCAACTGGACTTTATTTTCTTTTGAACTGTCTCTCCATTTGTCTGTCTGTGCGTCTGTCACTGTTTCTGTATCACTGCCACACACACCCCTTCTCTCCCTCATTGTCTTCTCTCTCCTCCCCCCTCCCTGTCTCTATCTCTCGCTCGCTCGCTCTCTCATTCTCTCCCCCCCCCTCTCTCTCTCTCTCTCTCTCTCTGATTTCTCGCATCCTTTCTCACGATGAATTATTTCTTTCCCTATCTCGTCTTTAACCCTGACATCTGACAAATCTGTTATGTTTTTGTTTCGGTTTTTTTCTTAGTTTTTTTTTCTCTCCCCTTTTAATCTATGCAAACATGATCATAGTCATAGCGTCCAAACCGGCAGTTCTCGTCTCACTTCCCCCATCAACAGCTCGCCTTTTTATTTTTGAAAATCTCGTAATTTCTTTTAGGTTCCGAGTATGTATGTGTGTGTGTGTGTGTGTGTGTTATTACCATATACCACGATGTCTTTTAAGTGTTTACTTCTTGTAGTTGTGGTGGTGGTTGTTGCGATTCTTCTTCTTCTTCTTCTTCCTCTTCTTTCATCCTTCCTCCAATCCTTTCTTGTTTGTTTGTTTTTTTTATTGTAACAAAATTTCGGCAGGTTCTTTTGTCATTTCTTGATGTGTTCGTGCCGATTCATCTGATATTTTTTTCCATCTTCTTTTTCTTCTTTTTTTTTTCTTCTTTTTTTTTCAACATCTTTCTTGATGGTATATTTCTTCGACTTTTGTAGTTCTAACATGTCTAATTTGCTGCGTGTGTTCATAAAACAAATTACATTTCAAATGTTTGATTTTGTCAGGGAATGCGGGAGCAGGTGCGTTTAGTTTCTGTTGTGTGTGTTTGAGTATATGTGTGTGTGTGTCTGCGTTCGTGTGTGTGTGCATGTATGTGTGTCCGAGTTGTTATTTTTCTTGTTCTTAATGAATATGGTTTTGATGTGGTTATTTGTTTCCGTATCCAGTAATAATTATATCTCCTCTCTTTATGCGACTTATCAGATTATCAGCAAGTGATTTATGTTTGTCAGTCCCTTGACATTGATGACCTGTTTGTTCTTCAGTTATTGATGTACATGTAATCCTTATGCTTTCAACATTTAGCTGACCATTGATAATCTTTCAATTCTTGCTCACACTTCTTAAATGATATATCACCGCTTCGTTGATTTATCATTAAATGTTCTGTTATTGTTGATATTTGTAAAAAAAATATATATATATCTTTTGAAATTTCAGATGACTATTTACTTTTTTCTTCTTTTTTTTCTTTCTTTTTTTTTTAATGTGAACATTTACTGGGGATTTTTTGTGTTTTTAAGTCACCATTCATGATGAATTATTAAAGTTCGAAGTTCAGTTTTTCTTTTTTTTTTTTCTTTCTTTTTCTTTTTTTTTTTTTTTTTTTTTTTTTCTTTTTCTTTTTCTTTTTTTTTTTTTTTTTTTTTTTTTTTTTTACAACTCATTCCTTTCATCGTTCAAACTTTCGTCTTCTGTTTGTGAATGCTGACGTATATTGTTACGGTTTCCTTTTTGTAGATGTGTAGGCAATGTGTGCGTGTGTGTGTGTGCGCGCGCGCATGTTTGTAAGCGTTTGTGTGTGTGTGTGCGCGCGCGTGTGTGTGTGTGTGTGCGCGCGTTTGTGTGCCTGAATGGGTCGTCTGCTGCTTTCATTTTTCTGCCCGTCATGGATGTATTTGTGATTATTATCAAATGCATGTTTATAATCAAATGCGTTAATTGAGTCAGTTTTCTGATGTCAGTCCTTGTTTTCGCTCTTGCCTTTTCTTCGATGATTCTTATAAATATGTAGTTGCATGGATTTTTTTTTCTCTCTCTCTTAATCAATTGTGTGTTCTCCTTAACGTTTTCTAATCGTTTATACTGTTAATGTATTGCAGTGTAGTGTGTGTGTGTGTGTGTAGGGGATTGTGTGTGTGTGTGTGTGTGTGCTTGCACGTATAATGTGTGTGTGTGTGTGTGTGTGGACGAGTGAAATAGGAAGAGCTTGCATTTTGTTCTCTTCCCGCTACCCCATGTTTTCCTCTGTCGTTTCAACATATTTCAATAAATATTTCCTCAGCCTTCATTTTGTTTTACAAAAGATTAATATTGATTATATTTTGTTGCTGTTGATCATTGTGATTATCTGTGTTGACTGGATAATGAGCGTGTAACATCCAATCTCAGAGATTTTACTCTTTTCTTCTTTCTTTTTTTTTTCAAATTCTACTTTGTAGCTGAAGTAATAAATATTTCATCTTTATTACCTGACAGGCGTTCGCGTTTGTATTGGAGTTCTTTATTCACAGTGGTCTTGAGTGTGTTATGTGTATGCGGGTACGTGTGTGTGTGGTATTTGTGCGTGTCTGTGCGTCGCCGTGTGTGTGTGCGTGTACGTGGCCGCTTGTGTGTGTGGGTGTGTGTGCTTGCTTGCGTCTGGATAATAAGCAGCTATTAGTAGTAGTCTGAGGAAAGAAACAATCGTCTTGAAGAAAAGAGTAGTCTGTGAGAAGCTGTGTGCACTTACGACAGTTTGCTGGCCCAAGCGTTTTGCAAGGGAATGGATCCAGTAAATATTCTGTACACCACAGTGTCCAGATGACAACATGAAGGAAAGTTTGCATCCAAAGTTTGGCCGCTTTTTTTGGAAATAATGGTTGATCCAGTTGCTTTCCGCTGCAAGTGAATATTCTGTGGCCATCAACGTACATGACGTCACTATGATGACATGTTTATCGGCAGCCTGACGTAAAAGTTGGATATCTATCTGTTGCTGTTACTGTCATGTAATTGCATTGTGTTACTTTTTATTAACACAATAGATTTGTGTGTGTGATACTCGGATCGCTCTCACAGGAGAGAGCCCTTAGCCACAGTGCAAAGCCACCTGTTTTTGTGTCCACACGTGTATTTGTTTTTATTGTATTCGTTTGTTGTTTTGTGATTAAATCAGATTCACCCCCGAAAGCCGAGTATGGCTGCCTACATGGCGGGGTAAAGACGGTTATACACGTAAAAGACCACTTGTGTACATACGAGTGAACGTGGGAGTTGCAGCCCACGAACGCAGAAGAAGAAGAAATCAGATTCCTAGGAAGACTAGAATTGCCACAGATTCCTTGACTGCAGAAGACAGACCTTTGAAGAAAGTGGAAAACTGTTGTGTGCTAATTAAAATTAAGCTAATTACACACTGTTATCGAGTGGTTCCACTGCATTGAATTCGGAAGACAGGAAAGATAAGATGCAATTTTATCGTCTATAAATTCACATAAATTCGTCTTTTGGCTCTTGTAACATTGAACATCTAAAGCGCAGTCAGTTAAGAACTTGACCATCCAGACATTCAAATATGCAACACAATGATTTAAGTCATAAAATTAATATTGACTAGGTAAAGAAAAAAACCTGCACATTTCATTGACACTGAAAACAGGATACGCTAAAATTTATTTCCTGCTACAGATAAACTCATCCACTCACACACATAGGCCAACACATCTAGTCATTCCACCTACCCCCACCTTCCTCACACATACACATGTGTCAGTGCATACTGGCAGCAACAGCCATGCTGCATAGCCTATCATTGTGAAGATGTTGGCTTAAAACCTCATCGGGAGTTATCATGTATTTCAATGAGATACGACACACGACAAGATAAAATACAAAATAAAACCAATCAGTTACGTGATGAACTGTTTTCTGCGTCCCTAGCACAGGCGGTCTTCAAAGTTCAGTCAGTGTGTGTGTTTTAGACTGTGTTTAATACCATTCTTTTGACTTGTGGCATATTGATTTGATTTGATATGGGTACTTACAGAGCGCCTGTCCTCGGTCGTAGATCAAGCTCTAAGCGCTTTACAAATACGGGGTCATTTGCACAACAGGCTCCCTACCTGGGTGGAGCCGACTGACGGCTGCCGTTGGGCGCTCGTCATTCGTTTCTTGTGTCATTCAATCAGATTTCAGGCACGCATACATACACACTCAGACAGACATGTAACATATTACGTGTATGACCGTTTTGTTTATTCACCCCGCCATGTAAGCAGCCATACTCCGTTTTCGGGGTTGTGCATGCTGGGTGCGCTCTTGTTTCCATAACCCACGGAACGCTCACACGGATTGCTGGATCTTTATCGTGCGTATTTGATCTGAGTGCGTATACACACGAAGGGGGTCCAGGCTCTAGCAGTCTCCAGTCCTCCTTAGAGCTTCCGGGCCGCTGGGATTGAGTCGGACCAGGTTTTCTCTCGGAGCGCTTGGTGGAGCGGGCAGGACTGCATCAGATGTTCTGTTGTCTGGCTGCCTGTTACTGCGTTTGTAAAGCGCTTAGAATTTGGTCTTTGACCAAAGATAGGGGCTGCGGAAGTATTGATAGTAATAATGATAATGATGATGATCTGGTCGTGTAGAAAACTACGTTTTTTCCCTTGCCAGTTTCAGTGCGGCGCAAGTGCTACAGGCCTACAGCAGCTGTAGACGTCTGGCGGGACTGTTCATAAATGATGAATAAAGGGTATGTTTAGATCAGCATTAGCAATCGATCAATACACACAAACACGTCAGCGCGTGCACGTGCAGACCACACACACACATACACACACACACACACACACACACACATGGAGAAAGAGAGAAGGAGATAGAGACAGAGACACACATATGTTTTTTTTCATTTTTTACTTGTGGATCTGACGTTGCTTTTAACAAAAGGATGTTCCGTCTCGACCCCAGTGGTTTGTTGTTCACATACTCGCTTCTACAACTTTGTTGAATAATGCAGACGGTTGAACGTCTGACTACAAAACTAATCTTCATTTGTTCCTCGACAAAACACTTAATGTCATGATTAAGGAACCGACCAAGTGGGGATTATGCTGAATAACATGTGAATCTCACTGCAGTGTGTTGGGCAATCAGACTGCTGACTCCCTCACGAAGGAAGGCACTACAGAAGAGCAGGTGGATAGGTTCACCAGCTGAGGTAAATACCATCATCAAGGCTGAGCAACAGAAGAAGCGGATGCAACAGCATCCACGCCACAAAGCACACATCCCATACTACCTGCTTACTGGGCAGGAGCAGGTGACACTGTTTTGACTCAGGCCACAACTGCCAAAACTACCAGTTATTACACACTAAATTCCGCATTGGTCACTCAGCACGGTGCTCCTGTGGGACTGACACAACCAGACTACAGATCACCTGCTGTAGTCCTGCCCCCTCCATGAGATACACAGGAAGAGGTACTGGTCTGACTCAACTCCAGTGACCCGGAAGCTCTGCGGCTGTGTGGAGGACCTGCAGCGTACAGCTGTCTTCATCACAGAGACTGGGGTGTCCGTCTGACTAACAAGAAGAATTAACAACATGCGCTCCAAATTAACAGTGGACTGAACCACGCCAGTTGGTAGGTCATCTTTGACAGGTGTCCCATTGGCAGCTCCAAGTCCGCAGATAGTTAACATTGAAAATCCAAGGAAACAACAGAGCTGAGGAACGTAATATTTAGTGAAACAATGGCGCCGGACATAAGAAAAACAAAAAGAATGAGACTATCCTCCAGTCTCCTCCCCCTACCCTCACACACACACACACACACACACACACACACACACACACACACACACACACACACACAAACACACACACACGCACGCACATACACGCACACACACACACATACACACACACACATTCTACCCTGCCTTCTCTCTCTCTCTCTCTCTCTCTCTCTCTCTCTCTCTCTCTCTTTATGCTTCTTTCCCTGCCACCCCTCCTCACTCTCTCCCCCACTCCCCTCCCACAGTTGAAAAGCCAGGACGAAGAAGACCAACAGGAGAAGAAAGGGAAGTCATTTTTTTGGAGCCTCGCCTCTCTCCGGGAACTGGCTGCACGTGTAGATTTGCCTCACAAATGAACCAGTGTCCTGGGATCGTCTGTCTGTCTGTCTGTCTGTCTGTCTCTCCCCACCGTCTGTCTTCCTTCAGCCCATTCTTGCAGCGCTATGAAAGAGAGGTAGTGAACAGGGGTGGGGAAATGGGTGGTGTGGGGTGTGGGTTCTAGGAAGAAGGGTGGTGGAGGGTAGGGGATTTGGTGGAATGGAGGGTTGGGTGGTGGGGGTTGCTATGGACTGGAACGAAGGAAGCTTGGAAGCTGTCAGTGACAGGGGTGGTGTGTGTGTGTGTGTGCGCGCGCGCGCGCGTGTGTATGTGTGTGTGTGTGTGTGTGTGTGTGTGTGTCTATGTGTATGTTGTGTGTCTTTGT
This sequence comes from Babylonia areolata, assembly GCF_041734735.1. Lineage (NCBI taxonomy): Eukaryota > Metazoa > Mollusca > Gastropoda > Neogastropoda > Buccinidae > Babylonia > Babylonia areolata. The sequence goes on from NC_134886.1 coordinate 35,699,908, forward strand.
GCGCAAAAACAAACTAAGGAATCAAATCAATAATCTACCGACATTCAAGCATGGTTTTCTCTGGTTGCTAAGGAGGTCGGCAAAGTGAATATACAGGGAAAAAATTGGAGACGTGTAGAATGGAAGGGAATGTGGAAATGTTTGTTTGTGGGGGGAGGGAGAGGCGGTCGAGGGGGGATGCGGGGGAGTGTGTGTGTTAGGGGGCGGGGTGGAGTGAGTGTGTGTGTGTGTGTGTGTGAAGAGAGAGAGAGAGAGTAACACAGAGAAAGAGAATGAAAATAGGAGAAAAGTAAAAACACATAAAATCCACGACTGCACAGTTCAAACACACACACACACACACACACACACACACACACACACACACACACACACACACACACCCGGCCTTCTCTCTCTCTCTCTCTCTCTCTCTCTCTCTCTCTCTCTCTCTCTCTCTCTCTTTATGCTTCTTTCCCTGCCACCCCTCCTCACTCTCTCCCCCACTCCCCTCCCACAGTTGAAAAGCCAGGACGAAGAAGACCAACAGGAGAAGAAAGGGAAGTCATTTTTTTTGGAGCCTCGCCTCTCTCCGGGAACTTGCTGCACGTGTGAGATTTGCCTCACAAATGAACCAGTGTCCTGGGATCGTCTGTCTGTCTGTCTGTCTGTCTCTCCCCACCGTCTGTCCTCATTCAGTCCATTCTGGCACCGCTATGAAAGAGAGGTAGTGTACAGGGGTAGGGAGGATGGGGTGGGATGGGGTATGGTGGTTTTGGGAGAAGGGTGGCAGAGGATGAGGGGGGTTAGGGGGCTGGAGAGAAGGATGCTCAGAAGCTCTCAGTGGCATGGGTGGTGTGTGTGTGTGTGTGTGTGTGTGTGTGTGTGTGCAAATCAATAATCTGCCGACATCTATGTCCGGTTTTCTCTGGTTGCTAAGGAGGCTGGCAAAGTGAATAGGTAAAAAAGTTAGGGATATGGAAAGGTGTGTGTGTGTGTGTGTGTGTGCGCGCGCGCACGCGCGTGCCCGTCTCGATGTGTCTTATGTGAGAGAGAGTGAAACAGATAAAGAGAATGAATGTGGGCGCGCGAGCACACACACACACACACACACACACACACACACACACACACACACACACACACACCTTCGGGGAAGGTGGGGGAGCAGAAGGACTGCAGAGTACAGTGCCGGAGTGGAATAGAAGGATAGGGTTTCCTCCCTTCAGCCATTCCCCGTTCGTTTACACTTCTCCCCTTATTACGTTGTTTTTTTTATTGTGTCTGTGTCAATTAAGACCCCTCTGTGCATTCTCCCTGAGTTGAGTGGTGGCCTAGCGGTAAAGCGACCGCCTAGGAAGCGAGAGAATCTGCGCGGGCGGGATCGAATCCTACTCTCGCCAATAATGCTTATGACTTTATGTTGCATTGTGTAGTGTAGACCCTGTTCGGGGCGGAGACTGGGTGTAAAGAAGCGCCCCAGTACTTATCTATCATCCTCGAAAATATGGATTTTTCTCCCTCTCCACTTAGACTTCGAGTACCCCTCCTGCACCCCCCCCCCTCCCCCCGAAAAAACGGAGCATGGCTGCCTACTTGGCGAGGTAAAAATGGTCATACACGTAAAAGCCCACTGACGCACAATCGAGTGATCGTGGGAGTGACAGCCTACGCACTGGCACGAAGAAGAAGAAGAAGACTTCGAGTGGTGGTCTTGACGCTAGTCATTCAGAGGAGACGATAAACCGAAGTCCTGTGTGTAGCACGCACTACTACGCACACGTTAAAGAACCCATGGCAACAAAAGGCTTGTCCCCTGACGAAATTGTGTAGAAAAATCCACTTAAATGGGAACAAGAATTATACACTTGCTGGCAGAAGACAACAGACAGAGAGAAAAGTGGCTGCTGTCATGTACTGAACTGATGAGCTATGTCTGGGGAATGCAGGCCGAAAATCACTGACACGGAGAAAGTCTGTTGCGACAAAGTTATTCAATGCAATATAACACAACACAACACAACACAGCACTATACTATACTATACTACACTATATTTTCCCTTTAAGATTTTTTTTTTTTTTTTTTTTTTTTTTTTTTTTTTTCGTTATTTGTTGTTGTTGTTGTTTTGAATGATGAGATATTGCATTAGTAAATAAAGGGGAAAAATTCCAACCGACCTGGTAGTTCTGTCTATAATCTGATTGTCTCCCTTTAAGAAAAAAAAGGGGGGTGGGTTGGGAGGGGGTGTTGGGGGGTTTGTGGAGGGGAGGACTCTTGAATTCGACAAAGCTGGCATTTACAGGATATTATGAATGTCATACGAATGGATGGAAAACCAAAACCATGAACCAGGACTCAAGTCTCATCGTATCACCCCTTAGAGGTCAAAAAGAACACACAAAAAAAGAAAGAAAATGATCACTATACTATAGACAGATAGATAGATAGATAGATAGATAGATACTCCTTCTTCTTCTTCTTCTTCTTCTTCTTCTTCTTCTTCATGAATGACGAGACAATTGCCTTGGTGAAGATTTAAAGGGGAAAAACCCAACGGACCTGGTACCTCTGTCTACAACCTGATTGTCTCCCTTAAAAAAGGGGGAGAGAGAGGGGGCGGGGGGGGGGGGGGGGGGGGGACCTGAATCCGAAAAAAGCTGGCATTTCCAGGATCTTAACAATGTCATACGAATGGCCTGGATGAAAAATCAGAACCATGAACCAAGATCTCGTATCTCATCGTATCATCCCTTTCAGGTTAAAAAGGACAACAACAACAACAACAACACTAACAAAGAAAATTATCAACGTGAATGCATCCACCACACAAGTTACGTGTCTCTCGAACTACAGATGTGTGACAGAAATGAAATGTGTGTGTAAGGTTAGGGAAACGGGAGGTAGGTAGTTGGTGGAGAGAGAGGTGGGGTGGGTGATGAACAGAAAGGGGGGGGGGGGGGGTAGGTGAGGATGTGTCGAGGTCAAATCAAATCAAGTTGTTTATAGCCCAGCCGACCACTAAGGCCACATCAGGGCTGGTGTGTCGAGGTAAGAGTTAACAAGGGTATGTTTGAGGAAGTCAGAAAACAAAAAAATGAATGAAATATGATAGTAATGAAAAATAAAATAGAATAAAACAAAACAATTTAAATAGAATGAATTAAATGAAATCAAATTAAAACTATAAGATATGATAAAAGTAATGAAACAAAAAAATAAAATAGAATAAAGCAAACTAAATGAAATTGAATGAATTAAATTAAATAAAAATCAAACTAAATAAAAAGAAAAAAAGAAAATAGAATAAAATGAAAATGTAATGAACAGAATAAAAACAATGATATGAAATATAATGATCAATTAAATCAAATCAAATCAATCTAAATTAAAATAGATTAAATCAAATTGATCACACTTAAAATAGATTAAATTCAAACCAAATTAAATTAGAATGAACTAAAATAAACAGGGAACTGATAATAGCTTGACTACCTCATTCTCATTTCTGATTGGCTTGTTTGTCTATCTCTCCGGCAGCTGCTGTCCCGACTATTTTGGGATATAATTTGATTATAGTGGAGAGTGTCTTGCCCAAGTTACATCCCCACTCTCTCGGCCAAGAGGATTTTAGGACAGTCGGCGTTGGGATGGTTCCCAAAGGCCAGCTAGGTCCTAAGGCTGCAGTACTAAGAGCCAGTACAATTTTGCCTCCTAGTTTGAGAGTCATAGTCCTTCACAGGACAGCTGTAAATAAATTCCCTTTGCAATGGAGAAACCATTGATCATACACTTATGTCAAGTGTGCTGAGTGTGCTGAGTGCTGAGCCATTATACTGTAAACATTGGTGGGAGCGGATATAGGCGGACCAGCGTTGACAGGACTTTAGTCAATGTGTCAGGATGTAGATAACTGTCACACTTCCTGCAGACGGAAAGGTGGGGTATGCAGACCATTCAAAGTCATTCAGTTTGTTTGCTTCTTCATCAGAAGAAGAAGCAAACAAACTGAATGACTTTTTTGCTCGTTTTGATTGTCACGATTTTAGCACAGAAAGACAAGATTTAAGTGATATTTTAAATGTTAAGAAGGACGAATGCATTGTTGTGTCTGAAGAGGAAGTGCTTTCACAATTAAAACGAGTGAAACCAAACAAAGCACCTGGTCCTGATATGATCCGATCAAATACACTGAATTACTGTGCAGCTCAGCTCTACCATATTTTAACAACTACTTTTGATCAGTCTCTTAGTGAATGCAAAATACCATCTATCTGGAAAACTTCCTGCATTATACCTATACCCAAGAAAACACATGTTTCATGTATGAATGACCTCCGTCCTGTAGCACTGACATCTGCTGTGATGATGGTTTTTGAGAGAGTGATACTTGTCTATTTGCAGGAGTCTGTCAAACCATTTTTAGACCCCTTGCAATTTGCATACAGGAGGAACAGATGTACGGATGATGCAATACTGTTTGTCTTGAACAAAATCTATGAACACCTAGACAAATCAAATACCTGTGTCCGCCTGATGTTCTTTGATTTTTCTAGTACAATTCAACCTCACCTCTTAGAAAAAAAAAGCTGATGCACATGGGACTCGCTTTTCCGACGATTTTATGGGTTTTAGACTATCTTACTAAAAGGCCTCAGTTTGTAAAATTAAATGATTTTATGTCTACTGTCTCTTTCACAAACACAGGTGCACCACAAGGCACAGTCCTCTCGCCTTTTCTTTTTACCTTGTATACGGCTGAATGCAGAAGTCTGACCAATTCGTGTCCCCTCGTTAAGTTGGCAGATGACTCCGCACTGACAGGACTTATTACTGATGACGATGACACTGACTACCGAAGAGAAATTGACAGGTTTGTGAACTGGTGTAAAGAAAATTTCCTTGAGCTGAATGTTGGCAAAACGAAAGAGCTTGTAATCGACTTCAGAAAAAAGAAATCAAGTTTAAGTAAAATCATCACAAAAAATGAAGTGGTCGAACAAGTAGACTCATACAAATATCTTGGTGCGATAATCGACAATAAGCTGTCTTGGAATGAAAACTCAACTGCACTCATTAGTCGCATGTACTGTCTTAGAAAAATGAAATCTTTTAATGTATGCAAGCAGATGCTCCAAATGTTTTACACATCTGTTGTCTGCAGTGTTTTAACATATGGAGCCGTGTGCTGGAGGGGAAACTTGACCAAACATGACAAAGACAGGTTGGAAAAAGTCATTAGGAAAGCGGGTGGGGTGGTGGGTATAAGACAAGACACCTTTAGCGACATGCACAACAGAAAACTGACTGACAGACTAATAACAATTTTGACCGACGAAAGACACCCACTACATGATGACATTAATAGCAGAAGGTCGGACATAATGGTAGGTTTACAGCTCCACGCGCAAGAACATCTCGATACATTAATTCATTTATTCCTACAGCCATTCGCGCACACAATCAAAACATCCAATATACTAACTCATGAGTGAACCCTCCCACCCCCCAAGCCCCCTCGCCACAACAACACCTGAACTTCACCAGCAGACGAGTGTATGGGAGCGGACATGATGCGTGCATGTGGGACTGAGCGGGTGAGCACGGGCAAGCATTTCTGTGTGTGTGTGATCGAAAGTGATTTTTTTAATATTTTCTTATTTTACTTGGATTTCATGTATCTTAATGTTAATGTACTAATTTTATTGGCGTGACATATGTTATGTGCATGCATACGTTGTATGTGTGTGTGTGTGTGAGTGTGTGTGAATGAGTGTGTGTGAGTGTGCGTGTGCGTGTGTGTGTGTGTGTGTGTGTGTGTGTGTGTGTGTGTGTGCATTTTACTTATATATACCATTTATTCCCTTGATGTTTTTATTTATGTATTGTTGTACAATACCTTATGGTCTTAACGTGTGTGTGCGTGTGTGTGTGTGTGTGTGTGTGTGTGTGTGTGTGTGTGCGTGCGTGCGCGCATGTCATTTTTAGTAATCTATACCCTTTTTTGTTGGATGTTTTCATTTGTTAATATTGTTGTGCAATACCCTATTGTCTTAACATGAGTATGTGTGTGGAGGGGTTAGTATATCGTCAGCTATTGGGAATTCTTATTTAACTAGTTTTAATCTCTTCTTATGTTGCGCATGATGATTTTATGCCAGTGTTTACAACGAGCCTGCGATTGCACAACTTAATTTCCATGTGGATTAATAAAGTGTTTTTGATTTGATTTGATTTTTGATTTGACCAGTCAGATATTTTTTCAACAACAGCTGTAGTCTTCTACTACTACTACTACTACTACTACTACTACTACTACCACCACCACTGGCAATATCAGCATTTCTTCCCCTGTGCTTTTCTGTTCATTGGACAGAAAAAAGTTGTAAATTGGTTAATATAATTGTGATACATAGTCTACATTAATTTCGTCCCACCGCTCTTTAACTGGCCTTTTTTTTACGTCTCTTGACAGGGGAAGAAATGTAGAGTATATATTATACTGTTAGTCATATATCAACAAATTTACCATTTGTCCCTCTATCGAACGAAACTGAATGGAAAGAACACAAGGGAAGAAATGTGGAAATTGCCTGTTTCTTTCCCTTTCTCTCCCTCCCTATCTCTCTCTCTCTCTACCTTCTCTCTCCCCTATCTCTCTCTCCCCCTCTTTCTCTCTCCCAACCTTCTCTCTCCCCCTCTCTCTCCCCTCTCTCTCCCCCTATCTCTCTCTCTCCCCATTTCTCTCTCTCCCTACCTTCTCTCTCCCCCAATCTATCTCTCCTCCAATCTCTCTCTCCCCCTCTCTCTCTCTCTCTCCCAACTTTCTCTCTCCCCCTATCTCTCTCTCCCCCTATCTCTCTCTCTCTCCCAACCTTCTCTCTCCCCCTATCTCTCTCTCTCTCTCTCCCCACCTCTCTCCCCCTATCTCTCTCTTTCTCTCCACCTTCTCTCTCCCCCTCTCTCTCCCCCTATCTCTCTCTCTCTCTCTCTCTCTCTCTCTCTCTCCCTACCTTCTCTCTCCCCCTATCCCTCTCTCTCCACCTTTTCTCTCCCCCTCTCTCTCCCCCTATCTCTCTCTCTCTCCTTACCTTCTCTCTCCCCCTATCTCTCACTCTCCCCACCTTCTCTCTCCCCCAATCTATCTTTCCCCCTGTCTCTCTCTCCCCCTATCTCTCTCTCTCTCCCAACCTTCTCTCTCCCCCTCTCTCTCCCCTATCTCTCTCTCTCTCTCCACCTCTCTCCCCCATCTCTCTCTTTCTCTCCACCTTCTCTCTCCCCCTCTCTCTCCCCCTATCTCTCTCTCTCTCTCCCTACCTTCTCTCTCCCCCTATCCCTCTCTCTCCACCTCTTCTCTCCCCCTCTCTCTCCCCCTATCTCTCTCTCTCTCCTTACCTTCTCTCTCCCCCTATCTCTCACTCTCCCCACCTTCTCTCTCCCCCAGTCTATCTTTCCCCCTGTCTCTCTCTCCCCCTATCTCTCTCTCTCTCCCAACCTTCTCTCTCCCCCTCTCTCTCCCCTATCTCTCTCTCTCTCTCTCCACCTCTCTCCCCCATCTCTCTCTTTCTCTCCCCCTCTCTCTCCCCCTCTCTCTCCCCCTCTCTCTCTCTCTCTCCCTACCTTCTCTCTCCCCCTATCCCTCTCTCTCCACCTTTTCTCTCCCCCTCTCTCTCCCCCTATCTCTCTCTCCCCCAATCTATCTCTCCCCCTATCTCTCTCTCTTTCTCAACCTTCTCTCTCCCCCTCTCTCTCCCCCTATCTCTCTCTCTCTCTCTCTCTCTCTCCCCACCTCTCTCCCCCATCTCTCTCTTTCTCTCCACCTTTTCTCTCCCCCTCTCTCTCCCCCTATCTCTCTCTCCCCCAATCTATCTCTCCCCCTATCTCTCTCTCTTTCTCAACCTTCTCTCTCCCCCTCTCTCTCCCCCTCTCTCTCTCTCTCTCTCTCTCTCTCTCTCCCCACCTTTCTCCCCCATCTCTCTCTTTCTCTCCACCTTCTCTCTCCCCCTCTCTCTCCCCCTATCTCTCACTCTCCCCACCTTCTCTCTCCCCCTCTCTCTCCCCCTATCTCTCACTCTCCCCACCTTTTCTCTCCCCCTCTCTCTCCCCCTATCTCTCACTCTCCCCACCTTCTCTCTCCCCCTCTCTCTCCCCCTATCTCTCACTCTCCCCACCTTCTCTCTCCCCCTCTCTCTCCCCCTATCTCTCACTCTCCCCACCTTTTCTCTCCCCCTCTCTCTCCCCCTATCTCTCACTCTCCCCACCTTCTCTCTCCCCCTCTCTCTCCCCCTATCTCTCACTCTCCCCACCTTCTCTCTCCCCCTCTCTCTCCCCCTATCTCTCACTCTCCCCACCTTCTCTCTCCCCCTCTCTTCCCCCCCCCTCTCTCTCTCCCCACCTTCTCTCTCCCCCTCTCCCTCCTTTTTCTCTCTCCACCTTTTCTCCCCACCCTCTCTCTACCCCATCTCTCTCTCTCTCTCTCTCTCCACCTTCTCTCTCCCCCTATCTCTCTCTTTCTCTCCCCACCTTCTCTCTCCCCCTATCTCTCTCTCCCCCCCTCTCTCTCTCTCTCCCCACCTTCTCTCTCCCCCTCTCCCTCCCCCTTCTCTCTCTCTCTCTCCACCTTTTCTCCCTACCTTCTCTCTACCTCATCTCTCTCTCTCTCTCTCTCTCTCTCCCTCTCTCTCTCTCCCTATCTCTCTCTCCACCTTCTCTCTCCCCCTATCTCTCTCTTTCTCTCCCCGCCTTCTCTCTCCCTCTATCTCTCTCTTCCCCCCTATCTCTCTCTCTCCCCACCTTCTCTCTCCCCCTCTCTCTCCCCCTTCTCTCTCTCTCTCTCCACCTTTTCTCCCTACCTTCTCTCTACCTCATCTCTCTCTCTCTCTCTCTCTCTCCCTCTCTCTCTCCCCCTATCTCTCTCTCCACCTTCTCTCTCCCCCTATCTCTCTCTTTCTCTCCCCGCCTTCTCTCTCCCTCTATCTCTCTCTTCCCCCCCCCCTCTCTCTCTCTCCCCACCTTCTGTTCTCTCTCTCTCTCTCTCTCTCTCTCTCTCTCTCTCTTAATACATCAACATACTCTACACATAACAAAAACAGTAAAATAAAGAAACGAATACAACTGGAGCAAATACTGAAACAAAGAAAGATACATTGTTTTTTTCTTGGAAAACGTGGTAGCAACTCACAGGTCACACGCATAACATTATATGATCAAGTTCACAATGATCCAGCAGTGAAACAATTCTCATCAGGCGTCTGAAACAAATAGGGTTAAGTCTATAATATATATATATTTATTTTTTTTAATAAATTTCTATTGCGCCTCTCATTAGAATACAATAATGCCCAAGGCACATCACATGAGTAAAACATAACAAAAGAGCAAACATTTTACACAAAAACCACAACCACAGGTAAAACAGTCAAGTGTGTATCAGTATATATGTATATATATATATATATATATATATATATATGTGTGTGTGTGTGTGTGTGTGTGTGTGTGTGTGTGTGTGTGTGTGTGTGTGTATTATTTTTTATTTACCCCGCCATGTAGGTAGCCATACTCCGTTTTCAGGGGTGTGCATGCTGGGTATGTTGCATCCATGACCCTCTGAACGCTGAGGTGAATTACAGGATCCTTAACGTGCGTATTTGATTTTCTGCGTGCGTATACAAACGAAGGGGGTTCAGGCACTAGCAGGTCTGCACATATGTTGACCTAGGAGATCGGAAAAAAATCTCCATCCTTTACCCAGCAGGCGCCGTTACCGAGATTCGAACCCGGGACCTTCAGATTGAAAGTCCAACGCTTTAACCCCTCGGCTCGCGCTCTCTCATTTTATTTCTATCTGTCTCTGTCTCTCTCTCCCTCCCTCACTCCCTTCTCTCTCTCTCTCCCGCTCTCCCTCCCTCAATCTCTCTCTCTCTCTCTCTCTCTCATAAGTAAATTTCCAGTGAATAGTCACCGTTACACACATAAAATAACCTTGCCTCGGCCAAGAATTGATCTTTATAAAACAAGTCTCACATACTCTGGTGGATATTTATGGAATTCTATTTCATCTACACTTAATATAAACTCCAGTCTCAGTGTCTTCAAAAGACTATATCATAAACATCTAATGTCAGAGCTAAGTTCTACGAATCCTTGAAATCACTGAGACTGATAAACAAATGATGTATTCTCAATATCCTTGTCTATTTGTCTATCTCCTTTCCTCCTTCCTTCCCTCCCTCTCTCTCTCCTCTCTCTCTCTCTCTCTCTCTCTCTCTCAACACAAGTTCACAGCTGACCGTCGAGGAGAGCAGACGTGTCCGTGCAGCGCTCTGCGTGAACTCTGAACATTGCAAAGAAAAGAACTCAAGTTCTTAGGAGTGGCAAGAAGTGTTTTCTTCTTCTGTCAGTGTTAGAATTTTATTTCTGTTTTATTTACTTTTCTAGGCATTTGAGCAACATCAACAATTACAAGAAGTTAATACATGGTATTATCACGATGCCAACAACAGCAGAAGTCCACAGACATAAAATCGGACAGTTTTATGGTGTGACTGTGAAAGCGGAGACGTGAACATGAAAACGGACGACACACCCAGCCATGTTTACTGAAAACAGAGGTACGAAACTGGTGTGTTGTTGTGACTGTCGCTGCGCTGTACACTCTGTTTCTCCTACTCTTGTTAGTGTGTGGCGACGTGGAGACTAACCCAGGCCCCAGAGACTACACCTATGGCGCAACCCACGACAACAACGGTGACTACACATACAACAACGACTATTTGTCTTATGTGATGCAACAAGTGCAGGCTTCCCTTGACCACCGACACACCACATTTATGCACTTTCTTCAAACCCATGCAGATGATTTGTGCCAACGAATGGACGAAAAGATGAGAAAACTCGAACAGGCTTTCGATCGTCTGGCTTCTGATTTGTCCACTCTCCAGGAATGGGTTCAGCATGACAGAGAAGATATAAGTGAACTTCGGCACAACCAGAGCCACTTAGGTGAGCGCTTAGACAGAGCAGAACGGCAACTGGAGGGATTAGAGAAAGATTCCCGTCAGTGCACCCTGAAGTTCATCGGTGTCAGAACAGGACCAGGAAGATTTCCAGAAGACCACCCAAACTGTCGTGGATCTCCTCAACCAGCATTCATCATCACGCACATGGCACAAGCACGATATAGAAAGAACGTATCGTATTGGAGGCCATCGAACAAACAGAGATTCGCCACGCCCACTGATAGTCTGTATGCACAGGTGGGGAGACAAAATGGAAATCCTGACTGACAGACATCTCAGGGATCGTCTACGAAGAGACAACGTCAGGATCATAGCAGATCTCACTCCACGCCAAAGGGAAGAAGTTGAGTTCCACCGTCAGCAATGGCGAATTGCCTACTTCAGAGGGGGCAGGCTGCAAGTAGAGGATCGTCGTAGGGGGCCATCTCAAAATGACAGAGAACAGCACACCTACCGCCGTGACCAACACGGGGAGCCAGACGACAGGTACGATAGAGGTTACCACAGATCATCTGCAGAGCAAGCCCCCTCCAGGTACACACAGTGGGAGGGCAGACGTCACAGAGATCCCCGGGATGGAAGAGGTAACTTGGGCTACACGGAGACACACGCAGAAGGAAGACATCGTAACGATCACGATAATTCTCATGACCGAATCCCAACCACTGACCAACTACAACCCCCCAAGCCCCACCCCGATCAGACTCCAAGTCCCGACCGTGTGCCCGTTGTTCCCGGCACGAGGCTTTACAGTCACGTGCTGTCAGGTTCTGCAGGACAAACAGACCAACCAGTCCGTCACGCCACTATGGACAGTGGTCAGCATGAGGTTATCAGCCATCAGCCTGATCATCACCATGTTCCGGAAAGAAGGGAACCCGAGAGAAGCAGTCCTATGACCCTGGCAGCAGAACAGCAAGAACCGAGCATCCATCCCTCTCCTGCTGTGTGTGAGGCCAGCTGTACCAGCATTGATCAGTCTACAGACCCGGTGCCGTCCAACACGGAAGACGCGGCAAAGACAGACGTGACAGCAGAGCAGGAAACACTTCACAAGACCAAGTACTTTCTGCGACGACAACGAACGAGGAGACCACCCCCCATCTCTCCCCTCCCACCCAAGATTGCACGGGAAACCCCTCTCCCTCCCGCCCGTCCTCAACAAGATGCGATGACAGTGGAAAAGGACGAACTCACCAGAAAAGTACACCTGCACCTAAAAGCACGGCGAAGAGAACAGGGGATAGTAGCAGCAGTCCTCTCGTGATGTCCGTGCGAGGAAAGCAGAGCGGCGCTGCACGGACACCAGCAAACAGCAACTCACAACAAACTCACTCAGACAGACAGACACGTAATACCCAGGCAAGACTTCCGACAGACTGGGTGACCCCTTCGTGCTCTAAAAAGCAGTTGACTCCAAAGCTGGGAAGAAAAAGAAATGACGTGAAGGCCGTGACCCTGTAGTCAGTGACAGTCCTCAGGTGAGCTGACTTTACTGGCATGGAACGTGGAAGGTCTCGCCTCCAAACTAAATGATCCTTCTTTCCTGTCCTATGTTTCGGATTATGACTTTGTTTGTTTCACTGAAACGTTTATGCATAGCTTTTGTTCAACAGCATTCCCTTTCCGCACCCCTCATATTGCACCAGCTCAAAAATTTTCAAAGCAGGGAAGAAACAGTGGAGGAGTGATTGTTCTCGTCAGGAATGAATTGATGAAATTTGTTAGAAAAGTGTCAACACCATATAACAATATAATAATACAGTTGGCCATCGAACTGTTTGGAACTGATACAGATGTTTTCATGATTTGCGTATACCTGAACCCTACTGACAGCCCATTTATACTAACAGTGAATTCGCGGATGGTATTTCTATGCTGGAGCGTACCTTACTAGATATTTTAGAATGTAATATTGATGCACAGTTTATCATATGTGGAGACTTAAATGCCAGAATTGCAAACAAAATTCCTTGGCATTTTGACGTTGATCACTTCCGCTCTGTACAGGGTGGATGCGATAATGATAATGTAAATGATAATCACCTTTGGACGGAATCAAATAACAGCTTTCGTAGGTTTTCTCATGATCATTATCTCAATAGCTACGGAAAAAATCTGCTATGCTTGTGTGCAGGTTTCGACCTACACATTTTAAATGGTACGACTGAAGGTGACAAAGACGGTTGGTATACTTTCTTGTCTTCTACTGGCAACAGCGTTATAGATTACTTTTTGTTTTCACATTCACTCTGCACGTTACCTCGTGAGATGTATGTTGGGGAACGTATTGAGTCCAAGCATATGCCGATAATCTGTCATGTTTATTGTACAGAAAATTTTGAACATGGGGAAGAAACCTTTTCTTGTTTCAACAAACTTATATGGTCAGAAGACAAAGAGTACGTCTTGTTACATAATCTTGAACGGCCTGAGAATGTACAAAAACTAGTTGAAGCAGATCGTCTGCTACACCAAGATATAAATGAAGCCGTCAGTATTTTTACAGATATGTTAACTTCTGCCGCCTCGTGCTTTAAAAAAAGCAGTGCGAGGAAATATGAGAAAGGGGAGTGCGTGGTTTGACGCAGAGTGTAAACAAATGAGGAGGACCACTCGGTCCGCTCTCCGAACTTGTCGGCGTACCCAGTCTTCACCCGACAGAAGGTCGTATTGTGACACACGCAAAAATTATAAAAAGTTGTTGGCCGATAAAGAAAAGGAATTCAAAAGAAAAGCCAGAGACGAACTTACAATGTTAATGATTCTGGGAAATTTTGGTGCTGTGTTAAGAAATTTTCACATAAAACGACACAAATGGGGAATATGCACTGGAAATCTGGGTTCAACATTTTAAAGATGTTTTTGGTAGTGGAGAAGGTGGGCAGGAAGAAGAGGAGTCTGAAATCAATGCTTTTCCGGCTGATGCTACTGTTTGTGACGATGATGCTACACGGCTGAACGCCGAGATAACTGCAGAGGAGGTCACTGAGGCCATTCATCACCTTAGGAATAATAAAGCAGCAGGTACTGCTGGCATTATCCCCGAAATCTTTCAGACCGCAGTCACACGTGGCAGAGTAACAGCTTTTCTCGTCCATTTATTTAATAGTATCTTTTCATCTGGACATTATCCAGAAGCTTGGACAGAAGCCCTGATCCACCCAATACACAAGAAAGGAAATATACACGATCCTGATAACTACAGAGGTATTTCCTTATTAAATATTTGTTGCAAAATTGTTTAGTTACATCTTAAATAAACGATTGTCAGCTTTTGTAGAAGAGAAAAATATTCTTGGTGAGATACAAGCAGGCTTTCGAAAGGATCACTCTACAATTGACCACATTTTCACGCTCTTTGCTATGATTCAAAAACATCTATTGAAAAACAAAAAATTGTATGTTGCGTTCATTGATTTTAAGAAAGCCTTTGATCTTATTTCTCATTGCAAATTGTGGCCCATTTTACACAAATTAGGAGTAAAAGGGAATGTACTGAACACACTAGAGTATGTACACAACTGTTAAGGCCCGCATTCGTATTGGAAGTCAGATTTCAGAAGCTTTTCATTGCCTTAAGGGTTTAAAACAAGGTGAAATAACAAGTCCCATTTTGTTCTCCTTATTCATTAACGAACTGGCTCAGGACATTAAGAATGGAAAACATGGTATACAACTTTCCCCCGATGTGCTTGAACTTTTTATTTTACTGTTTGCAGATGATATTTTACTATCAGACACGGTTACAGGCTTACAAAACCAGTTAAATGTACTTGCATGCAAATCAGATGAGCTATGGAAAATGTTCACACCTTTGCACTGAAGAAATTGCTAAATGTCAGCCCCCGAACCCCAAACGACATGGTGTACGGCGAAACTGGACGTTACCCTTTATGTTTTTACCTATGTCGCTTGCATCAAATACTGGTTACGTTTAACAACACTAGATGATTCCGGCCTTCCACGTAAAGCATACAACATGCTCCTATCACTTCATACTGATGGTAAGATTTGTTGGGTAACACAGTTTTATAAAACTTTATACGAGAGGGTTTTGGCTTTGTATGGGAAAATCAGGGGGTGGCAAATCAAAATATATTCCTGGGATCTTTTAAACAGAGACTGATAGACTGTTACTACCAAAAGTTAACTGAACATACCAGCAGCAGCACTAGATTTAGTGTTTACCACACATTCAAAACATCAGTATCCATGGAAGCTTACTTCACTACAGTTACAAACAAACATATCCGTGACATCCTGATAAGATTTAGATTAGGTATATCCGAACTACAGACACACAAAAAACGTTACACTGCTGTATCAGAGCAAGATCTCACATGTTCATTCTGCCACAATGCTATAGAAACGGAACTGCATTTTGTTCTCCACTGCACAGAATTGAATGACTTACGACAGAAGTATATTCCTAAAAAAAATACACGCTTTATCCGTCGATGACTAGGTTTCAGCATTTGATGCAAGACAAGCATTGCCTCCATGACATTGGAAGATACATTTATTATGCAAACCGACGTTAACTCACTCAGTACGGCCAGTCCTCTCTTCTCCTCTACACAGACACCTCGGATGTCCAGTAGGTGTCTGAATGACCCAACCTTTAGCTTCCGTCGTCAGAATTGTGGTATTCTTTGTCAACATTCACCTCTTCAGTGTAAGAGCCTTCCGCTTGTTATATTTTGATGGTGGTAATTGGAGTGAAACGCTGTTAACGTCGTCTCTTTCGCCGTTCGTATGGAAAGAGTTAATGCGTTTTTTTTCTCTTATGTTCATAGTCTACTATAACAAAGGTTCACTCTGTCATTGTCCGCACGATCTGTTGTAACGGGTCATATGGCCTATACAATAAAATTCTTGCGTTCTTGCGTTCTCTCTCTCAACAGTTTTCCTCTTTCCTTCTTTGTATATCTTCCTCTCTTACCTTCTTCTTCCCTCTCTCCTTCACGCAAAAGCATACTATGTTATTTTGTGAGGAATTGTGTATTTTCTATGCCATTTATTGTTCTTGTTGTTGTTGCCATGCAATGTGTTTTTTTCCCTCCTCTTTTCAGTCTTCTTGTATTTCCTAGATTAGTTTATACGTTTTCTATACGAGGGTAGGATGAAAACAGGCCGATAAGTGCCTATTCCTTTTCCCTCAATAAAAAAAAAAAAGTTTCGATTTCGATTTCCCTCCCTCCCTCCTTCTCTCTCTCCCCCCCCCCCCCCCCCCCACCCTCCCTCCCTTCCTCTCTCTCTCACACCTCTCTCCCTCTCTCTCTCTCTGCCCCTCCCTCCCTCTCTCTCTCCCTCTCTCTCCCTCTCTCTCCCTCACTCCCCTCTCTCCCCCTCTCTTCCTCTCTCTTCTCCTTTCTCCCTCTCTCTCCCTCTCTCTCTCTTACTCCCTCTCTCTCTCTCTTACTCCCCCTCTCTCCATCTCTCTCTTACTTCCCCTCTCTCCCTTTCTCTCTCTCTCATTAATTGCGTAGTTACCCACCAGGTTCACCCAGTCAGTACAGATGCTGAATGTGTCAGTGCGTGGTGAGACCTAGAACCCTGAAGTACTTTAGTCATATGTCAGTGACTGGACATCCTCTGCAGTCTGTGTGAACTGTTCAACCAGTGTATGTGATCGTGTTGACAGTCATGCTTGTGTCTCGTGTCATTGTGCAAGTGTCTGAGTCGTGTTACATGTGTTGGCATTGTTTATTTGGTGTCATCTTGTATAGCTGACTGTGCTGGCATTCTCTATTAATTAACAGTCGTGTTGACCGCATTCACGGAGATCTTTTCGAGTTGTGGTGACTCAAACTGTATTTTGAAATTAAGGGTTGGTGGTGTCTGTTTAGTGTCATGTTGATCGTATTTATTGTATCTATTTCGAGTTGTGTTGACTCTATTGTCAGTGTCTAGAGTCAGTGTCTATGTAGTGTCTATTCAGAGTCGTGTTGTCTGTGTTGTCAGTATCTGTTTAGTGTCTGTTCAGTCTTTTCAACAGTGTCTAGAGTCGTGTTGACTGTATTGCCAGTGTCTGTTTAGAATCGCGTTGACTGTGTTGTCAGTATCTGTTTAGTGTCTGTTCAGTCTTTTCAACAGTGTCTAGAGTCGTGTTGACTGTATTGCCAGTGTCTGTTTAGAATCGCGTTGACTGTGTTGTCAGTATCTGTTCAGTCTTTTGCACAGTGTTCAGCTTGGCTCACCATCACTAAACGCCAAACGTGCTGTGCTGACTGTTTCCAGTGCCCGTGTGACGGCAGTGCTTTGTGTCCTTGTTGACCACACAACCATGGCCTTTGTACCATCCCCCCTGCTGGGTCTGCTGCTGCTGTTCATTGCCTCAGGTAACTGGCTGACCGCAGTTCTGATATGGCCCTGTGCGGTCGGCTAAAAACAAGAACAAGAACTGGCAAACCCTCTGTCTGTCTCTCTGATGTGTATGTTTAAGATGTAACTGTACTATCAGCTATAATTCCAATATCTGTACTTATGTTACACCCTTTCATTGAGGGGCTTTGGACTTTGTTTGAATGAAACCGTTTGTTCGTTCTCTCTGTGTGTCTGCTTTCTTCCTCTCTTTGTCTTTCTCTCCCTCTCTCTCTATTTTGACCATCTTGTAATTGTTGGAAAGAAATTCTTTCTAGATAGCCAGGACAATTTGAGCGAGGCAAGAAAGGAATTCGGCCGGCCCAGTGCGGACAGCTCTTTTTGTTCCATCCCTGGAAACGGAGGGGTACACATTTTGAGGAAGCACCGGGACCGATCGCACCTGTCAACACCGGTACTCAACACTTGCCTTCTAACCTGGACATGCATGAGCGGTCTAAAGGGAACAAAAATCACGTGAAAAACGCAAGAAATGTCACAATTAAACCCTAGTTTTCTCTCTTTTAATGTAAATGGTTTAATGTCTAAAAGTTCTGACACTGATTTTATGTCATTTGTTCGTGGTTTTGATTTTGTCTTCTTGAAACCTATATGGAAATTTATCAATCAGATTTATTTGCTTTTTATAAGTTATTTTGCAAATCAGCAATAAAGTTTTCTAAGCAAGGGAGGTGTGATTTGTCTAATGAAAGATGAATTCCTTCCTTTTGTAAAGAATATAGAGATAACAAAATATGTGAACTGTTGTGTGTTTTTGATCGATAAAAATCTGTTTGGTATAGACAAGGCTGTGCTGTATATGTGTGCATATGTTCAACCAGAAGGTTCTCCTTTTTATTCTCACTTTGATTTTGATAATGGAATTGCTACATTAGAAAACTGTCTGATTGATTGTGTAATTGGAAAAGATGTTTATCCCATCTTATGTGGTGATCTGAACAGTAGAACATCGAATATTTCTCAAGATTACCTTAATAATAATGTTTTTGATACACAGTGTAAAAGTGAAACATATTCATCCAAACGTTGTTCTGAAGACAGTCATCTGAATATTTATGATAATTTACTTTTGAATGTATGCACTGCTTTAGGTTTGTGTATTCTAAATGGTTTATGTAAGGATGACCTTCAAGACGGTTATACATACATATCCTATTCAGGTTGTAGTATCACTGATTATTTCATTTTTTCAAATGATCTCATGTCTCTCGTCTGTAAAACCATGTGAATTGAAAATAGATCAGACGGGCGCAATAGCCGAGTGGTTAAAACGTTGGACTGTCAATCTGAGGGTCCCGGGTTCGAATCACGGTGACGGCGCCTGGTGGGTAAAGGGTGGAGATTTTTACGATCTCCCAGGTCAACATATGTGCAGACCTGCTAGTGCCTGAACCCCCTTCGTGTGTATATGCAAGCAGAAGATCAAATACGCACGTTAAAGATCCTGTAATCCATGTCAGCTTTTGGTGGGTTATGGAAACAAGAACATACCCAGCATGCACACCCCCGAAAACGGAGTATGGCTGCCTACATGGCGGGGTAAAAACGGTCATACACGTAAAAGCCCACTCGTGTACATACGAGTGAACGCAGAAAAAGAAGAAGAAGAAAATAGATGAAAGGATAGATTCTGATCACATGCCTGTTGTAGCCAATGTTTATTTTTCCAATGAGAACAAACTGCGTTGTAGTAAAAGGAGAAATAGTGTTGAAGTTTTAGAAAAGATTGTTTGGAAACAAATGCAGGTGCTTATTATGGTAAATTGTCCAGGGAAGATACATGTACAAAACTTGACGTCGCTATTGATTCAACAGATTTTGATGTAAATGCTGCTCTACACATGTTTAATGAATGTATCAAAGAATGTGCTGAGTGTATGAAAAAACGTGTTGTTTTTAATCAAAATGGAAAAGAATGTGATTGGTTTGCTCAGGAGTGTAAGGCTTGTAAAAGAAATGTTAGATTTTTGTTAAGAATGTGTAGAAGGTCACGAAAGGTTGAAGATCGACAAACGTTTCTTATTGCCAGACGTGGATATAAAGATTTAATGAAGAACAAAAGAAAACAATTTAATGACGAAATGCTGAATAAGCTAGTAAATTCAGTAAGAAACCAAAAAGAATTTTGGGATACAGTACGTATATAAAGTTTCATTTAAACACAGTCTAAAAGTAACATAGACATTGGTATATATGGTTTTATCACTTTAAATCTTCATTGGATACAAAACTACAAAATTGTAGTTTTGTTGAAAATTTACCAAACGAAGAAAATGATGACTACCTGAACGGCCGTCCTATAACGAAAGAAGAAATATCGCTAGCCTTAAGAAAACGAAAAAATAAAATAAAACAGCAGCTGGTCCCGATATTCTAGTAATGGTTTCTTGCTGGGTTCTTTTTTTTTTTTTTCTTTCTTTTCTTTTAAATAGTGGAGAATTTCCTTTGTATTGGACTGAATCAGTTATTTTGCCACTTTTCAAGAAAGGTAATACCCAAGATCACAATGATCATAGAGGAATTTGCCTTAGTGATGTAAGTAGTAAAGTATTTGGTTTGATTATCAATAACAGGCTACAAGAGTGGACAGAAGAAAATAACATTACCGGTGAACATTAAGCAGGCTTCAAAAGAGGATATTCTGCCTTGCTGTCTTGAATTTGACAATACTCGCATAATTTGCGTCCGAACGTTTTGATATTTTGCAGACTTGTTGACGATACCCTAAGGTTACTGTGTGAAATTTTTCAATGAATTCGGTTTCTCTATCATTGAGAAAATACTTGTCAAAAAGCGGTTCATTTTTGGGGGGAAACCCGATATGTAACGCTTCGATGCCCCAAGAAATATTTTTCTTGCCTTGCCTTGCTTTGCCTTGCCTTGCCTTGCCGTGTGTGTGTGTGTGCGTGTGTGAGAGAGAGAGAGAGAGAGAGAGAGAGAGTGTGTGTGTGTGTATGACTGAAGTGGTAATGGGGTGTATGTGTGACTGAAGTGGTAATATCGTGTGTATGTGTGTATGTACGCGCGCGCGCGTGACAGGTCCGGGCGGTGACTGTGCGTGCACTTCAAAGGAGATGAATTCCATTTTCGCCTGTATCACGCCCTTCAACGTGCGGTTCTTTGATGCCATCGGCACTTCCGACAGCTGCAACCGTTCCCGTATCACCTCCCAAGTGTGTGGGTCAGTTCGTTTGCTTCTCTCTGGGCCCCTGTCATTTTACCCCGGTCTGTTTCTATATGTGCTCTGCGCGCGCGCGCGCGCGCGCGTGTGTGTGTGTGTGTGTGCTTGCGCGCGCGCGCGCATTTGCATACTTGTGTCGGTGTGTGCATAATGTGTGGGTGTGCGCGGGTTCACTGAACGTGGCCCATTTTCGTTGTTTCCAACCTATCTTTCCCTTCACTGTATTTTAATACATTTACTTATTTGTTTATTTTGTCTTGTTATAATGTTATCAGTTTTCATTTTTGACTCACTTGTGTAAACAAAGTGAGTCTATGTTTTAACGCGGTGTTCGGTTGTCTGTGTGTGTGTGTGTGTGTGTGTGTGTGTGTGTCCGTGTGTCTGTGTGTCCGTGGTAAACTTTAACATTGACAGTTTCTCTGCAAATACTTCGTCAGTTGACACCAAATTAGGCATAAAAACAGGAAAAATTCAGTTCTTTCCAGTCTTGTTTAAAACAATATTGCACCTCTGGGATGGGCACCAAAAAAAATATAAAAGAAGCCAAATTATATGCAAACTGCATTTACTGTTATATTCATATTTTTTGTATTATCTAAACTTGGCACTTTGATCTCATATTCTGACACAACAACAAGAGCAGTGATTATTATCATTTTTTGTTCAAACGGGAACTTCTTTTGCCAAGCATGGAATTTTTATTTATTTTGCAAACGTTTTGGTGCAGTTAGTAAAAAAGGGAAATTACTCTGTAATTAATGCAAGGGGACTTAATTTATCACAAGTGAGTCTTAAAGGCCTTGCCTCTCTTGTTATGTTAATGTTTTACACAAATCTAGGATAGGTTCTCAAGGACTGATCAGTTCATGGGGCTTATACGAAGGTCAGGCTTCTACTGGTGTTTTTTGTTGTTGATGTGGTTGGTTGTTTTGTTGTTGTTGTTTTTTGGGGGTTGTTTGTTTTTTTTCGTTCTTGTTTTTTTTCCCCAGCGGATGTGGTGTGGCTTGCATGGATCTGTTTGCACTCTTTGACATCTTGAAACTGAAAACTGAGCGCTGTCTGTTGAAGGGACAAGAATTGCAAGTAACTATCACAGCAAAAATACATCAGACTTTCACAGTTTTGCGACAAAGAAACATATATCATTCAAATGCCTTGATTGTGCAGATAGTTCAGAAAGGACTGACTGATTGTGCAGATAGTTCAGAAAGGACTGACTGATTGATTGTGCAGATAGTTCAGAAAGGACTGACTGATTGATTGTGCAGATAGTTCAGAAAGGACTGACTGATTGATTGTGCAGATAGTTCAGAAAGGACTGACTGATTGATTGTGGAGATAGTTCAGAAAGGACTGACTGATTGATTGTGCAGATAGTTCAGAAAGGACTGACTGATTGATTGTGCAGACAGTTCAGAAAGGACTGACTGATTGATTGTGGAGATAGTTCAGAAAGGACTGACTGATTGATTGTGGAGATAGTTCAGAAAGGACTGACTGATTGATTGTGGAGATAGTTCAGAAAGGACTGACTGATTGATTGTGGAGATAGTTCAGAAAGGACTGACTGATTGATTGTGGAGATAGTTCAGAAAGGACTGACTGATTGATTGTGGAGATAGTTCAGAAAGGACTGACTGATTGATTGTGGAGATAGTTCAGAAAGGACTGACTGATTGATTGTGGAGATAGTTCAGAAAGGACTGACTGATTGATTGTGGAGATAGTTCAGAAAGGACTGACTGATTGATTGTGGAGATAGTTCAGAAAGGACTGACTGATTGATTGTGCAGATAGTTCAGAAAGGACTGACTGATTGATTGTGGAGATAGTTCAGAAAGGACTGACTGATTGATTGTGGAGATAGTTCAGAAAGGACTGACTGATTGATTGTGGAGATAGTTCAGAAAGGACTGACTGATTGATTGTGGAGATAGTTCAGAAAGGACTGACTGATTGATTGTGGAGATAGTTCAGAAAGGACTGACTGATTGATTGTGGAGATAGTTCAGAAAGGACTGACTGATTGATTGTGGAGACGGTTCAGAGGAAACTTACCGATTGACTTGATTGTACAGATGATTCAGAAAGGACTGAGTGATTGATGAGAATGTACGATTCGAGAACTAGCTGATTAACTGACGAGACTATACAGAAGGTTAGGAAAGAACTGGGTAATTGACGTGACTGAACATATGGTTCGAAGAGACCTGACTGATGTAACTGTATCTGAACAGTAACTGTGACTGAACAGATGGCTTGGGGAGACTGATTGATTGACGTGACTGTGCAGATGGTTCGGGGAGATCGTGACGTGCGTCAAGGGGACAAACGCGTCTCGCGTGACCTGTTTGGTGCCTGGTGTCACAGCCCAGATCAATCCCAATATGGGTATGGCTTTGTGATAGCGGTGGTGTCAATTCTGGTAATGGCGATTATGATGGTGGCTGTGATGATGTCTGTGGTGGTGGTGGTGGTGGTGGTTTGCTGACCTTCATTTGCTATGTAGTCCTTGTTAGAGATGCCAAAGGTCTCCTGAAGCACCTTAAGTTCCACTGTTTGGATCCTCCTTCTAAGGCTCTGCTGTAAGAGTCCAGGACTCGCATGCATGCAAGAAGATAGAACAAGTGTGCGCAGGAACTTCAGCTTAGTTCTGAGGCTGATGTTCTTGCCTGTCCATATGGGCTTAAGTCTTGGCAGTACTTGCCAGTAATTCGGTATTGTACCCTACCCAGCTGCTTCACTGATGTTGGTGTCAAGGTACTTGAACTGCTTCACTGTTTCCAGCTGTTACGGTGCAGTATGTATTGGCCAAATGAACTGCATATACTTTTTCGAAACTTCACACCAATTTTTGATAGAATAGAGGCGCTGTTTGTGTGTGTGTGTGTGTGTGTGTGTGTGTGTGTGTGTTTTGGGTTGTTTTTTTTTGTTTGTGTGTGTGCATGTGTGTGTGTGTGATTTTTTTTTTTTTTTTTTTTTTTTTTTTTTTTTTTTTTTTTTTTGCTTCAGTGGTGAAGTATTCAAGAATGTAATAATGAAATTCAGTGTTTCATATTTCTACATAAAGCAGACTGAGAAATATTTCAAAGATGCTGCTCCCACCCTTCTCCCACAAAGCACATTTCGCTACAAGAATATACACAAAAGCAAAACGTCTTGATAAAATAGAATGAAATAAAAATTAGATAATAAAAATGAATAAATGAAATAAAACCTTCCACACCCCCATAAAAAAAAAAAAGTTGAGATGTAGTTATATGTCCAACACAAAAAGTATATAATTATGATGATAAAGTTTGGAAGTGTGGAAGCGAACACGACACAATAATATATCTTGCACTTTTTCCTCCCAAGGAATTCCCTGTAAAGTGGAAGATTTTGTTGCGGTCTGTCCGGCTGGTGCCTCCATCTGGAATTTCGACCTCACCAACACCACCACCACCGCCGCCACCACCACCACCACCACCACCGACGCCACTGGCCGCGGAGGGAACGGGTTCACACCTTTTCTGTGGATGGTGCTGGTGATGGCGTGTCTGGCCGTGCTGCTGGCTGTTGGTTAATTTCACGGTTCAACGGTTTGTAGCCATTAGCATTCCCCTTTCGTTTTTTTCAAGCAAGCCCTGACACTTTCTTTTTTCTCTCTTTTCCACAGTCCATGATGTACTATCAGTGCTAGTGTGCTCTCGTGATTAGGTAGTGAGATGTAAACACTGGGACGTGCACTAGCTGCCCATTCTGCAGTGTTATTTGCCTATATGGCCTTTTTGATTTTATGTATTTTTTGTTTGGCTTTGAAGTATTGGTTTTTCCTTTTCTAAGATTTTTTGTAATCTGGGGATGATAAATTAAGTGGAATGGTTGGCATGCTCAGCATGGCCTAGTCTTATTTGTCATAAGGAGCTAAATGGTTGAGATACTGTGTTATGAACTGTGTTTTGTGGGTTCTTTTCGTGCTTTTTGACTCACTTGTGTAAACAATGTGAGTCCATGTAATAACCTTTTTTTTTTTTTTTTTTTACTTTCTCAAACATACATATAGATCTAGATCAGATTGTGCTGTGTGTGAACGTGTGTGTGCGTGTGTGTGTGTGTGTGTGTGTGTGTGTGTCTTGGCCAGATTATCCATTTCTCTCATCCCCTCTCTCTCTCTCTCTTTCTCTCTCTCTGTTCTTTTTTTTTTCTTTTCTTTTTCTTTTTTTTTTTTTTTTTTTTTTTTGGATTAAGTGCATATCACAAGTGAGTCTTGAAGACCTTAAACTGCCTCTTGTTTGTAGATGTGACAGTTTTGTGTTGACACGGTTTTAGCATTTGTACGGTTTGACAGCTCGATATGGCCCTGTGTGGTCGGCTGGACTTTTAGCAACAAGAACTCCCCCACCCCACCCCCACTCCCCATCCCCCCGCCCCACCGTAC
The DNA here is from genome assembly GCF_041734735.1 of Babylonia areolata. Lineage (NCBI taxonomy): Eukaryota > Metazoa > Mollusca > Gastropoda > Neogastropoda > Buccinidae > Babylonia > Babylonia areolata. The sequence continues at coordinate 35,724,895 of NC_134886.1, forward strand.
TCCCCCTTCTCTCTTTCTCTCGCTCGCTCGCTCGTTCCGTCTCTGATTTCTTGCATCCTTTCTCACGATGAATTAGTCCTTTCCCTATCTCATCTTCAACCCAGACATCTGACAGGTTGATGTTTTTGTTTCGGGTTTGGGGTGCTTTTTTGTTGTTGTTGTTGTTTGTTTTTTGTTTTTTTTCCCTCCTGTTTTTGATCTATGCATGACGGGCGCAATAGCCGAGTGGTTAAAGCGTTGGACTGTCAATCTGAGGGTCCCGGGTTCGAATCACGGTGACGGCGCCTGGTGGGTAAAGGGTGGAGATTTTTACGATCTCCCAGGTTAACATATGTGCAGACCTGCTTAGTGCCTGAACCCCCTTCGTGTGTATATGCAAGCAGAAGATCAAATCCGCACGTTAAAGATCCTGTAATCCATGTCAGCTTTTGGTGGGTTATGGAAACAAGAATATACCCAGCATGCACACCCCCGAAAACGGAGTATGGCTGCCTACATGGCGGGGTAAAAACGGTCATACACGTAAAAGCCCACTCGTGTGCATACGAGTGAACGCAGAAGATCTATGCAAATATGATCATTGCAACTGTGACCAGACAAACCGTTTCTCGTCTCACTCCCCCCCCCTCCCCCTCCCCCCCCCCCCCCCGCCCCCCTCCTCCCTCTTCATCAGCTCACCCTTTTTTCTGTTTGTTTGTTGTTGTTGTGAAGTTAATTGTTTTTGTTTTGTTTTGTTTTGGTGTTGTTTTTTGTTTGCTTTTTTTTGGGGGGGGGGGGGGGGGGGTATTTAAGGATTTCTTTTAGTTTCCGACTGTGTGTGTGTGTGTGTGTGTGTGTCTGTGTCTGTGTCTGAGTGAGTGAGTGAGTGTGTGTGTGTTTGTGTGAGTGAGTGAGTGTGTGAGTGAGTGTGTGAGTGTGTGAGTGTGTGAGTGTGTGAGTGTGTGAGTGAGTGAGTGAGTGAGTGAGTGAGTGTGTGAGTGTGTGAGTGTGTGAGAGTGTGAGTGTGTGTGAGAGTGTGAGTGTGAGTGTGAGTGTGAGTGTGAGTGTGAGTGTGAGAGTGAGTGTGAGAGTGAGAGTGAGAGTGAGTGTGTGTGTGTGTGTGTGTGAGTGTTTCCTTAATTGTTGTAGTTGTGGTTGTTTTGTTGCTCTTCTTCTTTCTTTCTTTCTTTCTTCTTCTATCCTTCCTTCCTTCCTTTCTTCCCTCCTTCCTTAACTGAATAGTTTTATTCTAACAAAATTTCGACAGGTTCTTTAATTGTAATTTGTCTATTTGTTCGTGCCGATGTATCTTAACTTATCATATCTTTTCTTCTTCTTTTTTTCTTTCTTTTTTTTATCTTTCAGTTTTTCGACATCGATCTTGATGGCAGATTTCTTCTATCTTTGTAGTTCTAACACTTCAAATTTGCTGCTTGTGTTCGTAAAACAAATCACATTTCAAATGTTTGATATTGTCACGGAATGTGTGACTGAGCCGCGTAAGTGCGTTCAATTTTCTGTTTTGTGTGTTTGTTTATATGTGTGCGTGCATGTGTTCGTGTATGCATGCGTGCGTGCGTGCGTGCATGCATGTGTGCCCTTCAGTGTTGTTATTTTTCTTGTTCTTAATGAAGATGGTTTTAATGGGGTTATTTGTTTTCTTATTCAATAGTAATTATCATATGGCTCTTTTCTTTACTGATGCGACGTTACAAGATTATCAGCATGTGATTGATTGTCAATCTCTTGACATTGATGACCAGTTTGTTATACAATTATTGATATAAATGTAATCTTTATATGCTTTGAACATTTAGCTGGTCATTGATCATTTTTTCAATACCTTTTTACACTTCTAAATGATTTTTCACCGCTTCGCTTCGCTGGTTTCTCTTTAAATGTTCTGTTATTGTGTTGAGATTTGTAAGACATCTTTTGAAAATTGAAATGACTATTTACTTTACTTTTCTTTTTTTTTTAAATGTGATTGTTTGCTTTGTTTAAAAACAGCCTTCATTTTCTCCAATATATATCAATATCTTTTGTTGCATTGTGA
>NC_134886.1:35729429-35816929 GCF_041734735.1 Babylonia areolata
TATATATATATAAATCCACTGAAAACATCGGCTCAAAAAAGTAGGCAATGCAGTGTCAAGGAAACGAGGAAAACGTAGAGGTTGACAGGGATATCGTTTGACACTTTCCACAGCTCAACCCCGCGATCACGTGAAAAACGGAGAGTTTGGCACTAAGGAGACACGGGCCCTTTTCGAATGTCTTCACTTCAACAGTTTTCGCTTCTTGGACACTTGAAGAGAACACAGTCGCAGCTGTTTGCCATTCTGCTTGCAACACGCCAGGCGCTTCAAGGCCTACGTCTTACGAATTAAAACAAGACCTTCCCACACACGTACATTGGCCTTGAAAGCAGTTTCTTCTGGTGAGGAAATCTGAACGTGACCTCTTTGTGTGGTGGTAAACTGAGGTGGGTTTTTTGTTTGTTTTGTTTTGAATTTAAAACATTCTGTTTTATCTCATGTTTTGCAAGTTTGCTGAAAAATAAATCCTTGATACCCTTGTTCTTTACTTGATGAAATCTTATTCATGTATTTCTGTGTCGTAGTTTCTGATTGAATAACGTTTCCAAGTTAAGGTGCTCAAACACACACACACGCGCGCGCGCGCACGCGCGCGCGTGTGTGTGTGTAATAAAACTATAAGTGTACAGCTGGCTTTCACACTTTATCTCTTTTACCAACTGATTATATAGAGGGTGGTATGGAGATAAAGAGAATAATAAAAACAAACCCTAGATGTCTTCGTTTTCCATAAACAAATAGCCTATATATTCCATAAATTATGCATATTTTTATTATCATAGGCATAAGTGGCACATTTCATATACTTCTTTTCCTCATTCCATTTTGAGTTGGGAGTGATAATTGATGCACGGTTCACATTTCGTGCTATAAGTGTGGCAATCTCCACAATTTTCCTCAAGACGGAATGAGCAGTGTTCACAAGGCGTGGACGTTCACTTCGTCAGTCACACAAAGGAGTAGAGGAAGAAATGTGGATACAGCCAAAAACGAAATAACATTATCCGTGACAGCCGTGGTTGTCAATCTCCGCGAGTCTATCCCCGCAGTATGAAGGTCCCTATTTGTCAAACCCATTTTATTTGGCTGCGCTGTACGTGTCCGTCTGCCATATTTCTTCTCCCTTTCTCATAGACTGCCGCCACTCCAGACGCATGCTGCACGCTCGATTTTTTTTTTTTTTTTTTTTTTTTTTTTTTTGATTGAAGAAAAAAAACTTTTCCCTATCTGCACTACGTGATAATTGACAGTTTGTCAGCATTCGTATATTTGAACCAGAAGTGGGTTTTTTTTGTTTTTTGGTTTTTTGTTGTTTTTTTTGTTGTTTTTTTGTTTTTGTTGTTTTTTTGCAAGAAGTAGGCCTATAGGGTGCTGCCCCAATTTACCAAAAAAGCATGCACTTTGATGCCGTACTTGTAGCTTCCTGCGTGAGTAAATTCAGTTTATTAATTCAACTTTCGGCACAGCAGAGTACACAGGGACCATGGCTACACATCACGACCTCCGCTCGCCTGTTTCTCTCTCTCCTTTGATGATGAATGATATGAAAACTTATATAGCGCCTATCCTCGGTCGGAGACCAAGCTCTAAGCGCTTTACAAACTCGGGGTCATTTGCACAACAGGCTGCCTACCTGGGTAGAGCTGACTGACGGCTGCCATTGGGCGCACATCATTTGTTTCATGTGTCATTCAGGATCAGGATAGATGCAAAACAGAAACAAACCAACAAAATAAACCTACTATACTGTCAATGATGGAAAACATTGACTGGCAGGGGACTTCTGATGGCCGTCTTGAAAGCCGCAGTCGTCCCTGCACAAACTCTTTCCACCAGCTGGTTCCATTCTATTTATAATTATGTTTAAAAGAATTCTTTAGCTGGTATGTCCTGCAGAATGGAATGATAAAGCCCATGCTGTTAGAGTTGCTCTTCCTTCAATATTTTCTGTCATGATCTTTATATGAAGTAGGCTCAGATCTTCTGCTGGTGTTACTTGCAGACTGTGTCAACAGTGTCCACTTAGAGTCGTGTTGACTGTGTTTAGAGTTTATTTAGGGGCGTGTTGACTATATTTACATTGTCTAGAGTCGTGTCGACTGTATTTACAGTGTTCATTTAGTCGTGGTGACTTTACAGTGTCCATTTAGAGTCGTGTTGACTGTTTAGTGTCCATTTAGTCGTGTTGACTGTATTGTCTGTTTGCACAACTGTCTTTACAGTGTCCCTTCAGTCGTGTTGACTGTATTGTCTGTTTGCACAACTGTCTTTACAGTGTCCCTTCAGTCGTGGTGACTGTATTGTCTGTTTGCACAACTGTCTTTACAGTGTCCCTTCAGTCGTGGTGACTGTATTTGCAGTGTCCATTCAGAATCTTCCTGACTCTTTACAGAAATTGTTTAGAGTCGTTGATTGTATTTACAGTGACTATTTAGAGAAGCGTGCTCACTGTATTTACAATGACTATTTGGAGAAGCATGCTCACTGTATTTACAGTGACTATTTGGAGAAGCATGCTCACTGTATTTACAGTGACTATTTGGAGAAGCATGCTCACTGTATTTACAGTGACTATTTGGAGAAGCATGCTCACTGTATTTACAGTGACTATTTGGAGAAGCATGCTCACTGTATTTACAATGACTATTTAGAGAAGCGTGCTCACTGTATTTACAGTGACTATTTGGAGAAGCATGCTCACTGTATTTAGTGACTATTTAGAGAAGCATGCTCACTGTATTTACAGTGACTATTTGGAGAAGCATGCTCACTGTATTTACAATGACTATTTAGAGAAGCGTGCTCACTGTATTTACAGTGACTATTTGGAGAAGCATGCTCACTGTATTTACAGTGACTATTTAGAGAAGCATGCTCACTGTATTTACAGTGACTATTTGGAGAAGCATGCTCACTGTATTTACAGTGACTATTTGGAGAAGCATGCTCACTGTATTTACAGTGACTATTTAGAGAAGCGTGCTCACTGTATTTACAGTGACTATTTGGAGAAGCATGCTCACTGTATTTACAGTGACTATTTAGAGAAGCGTGCTCACTGTATTTACAATGACTATTTAGAGAAGCGTGCTCACTGTATTTACAGTGACTATTTGGAGAAGCATGCTCACTGTATTTACAGTGACTATTTAGAGAAGCATGCTCACTGTATTTACAGTGACTATTTGGAGAAGCATGCTCACTGTATTTACAGTGACTATTTAGAGAAGCATGCTCACTGTATTTACAATGACTATTTAGAGAAGCATGCTCACTGTACTTACAGTGACTATTTAGAGAAGCATGCTCACTGTATTTACAGTGACTATTTAGAGAAGCATGCTCACTGTATTTACAGTGGCTATTTGGAGAAGCATGCTCACTGTATTTACAGTGACTATTTGTAGAAGCATCCTCACTGTATTTAGTGACTATTTGGAGAAGCATGCTCACTGTATTTACAGTGACTATTTGGAGAAGCATCCTCACTGTATTTACAGTGACTATTTGGAGAAGCATCCTCACTGTATTTACAGTGACTATTTAGAGAAGCATGCTCACTGTACTTTACAGTCGTGCTGACTGTATGTACAGTGTCCATTCAAATTCGTGTTGATTGTATTTACAGTATCTAATTTGAGTTGTTGACTGTATTTGGTGTCATTTAGGTTCGTGATGATTGTAATTACAGTATTCAGTCGTAATGACTGTGTTGCCAGTATCCGTTTAGTGTCTATAAGGAGTCGTGTTGACTGTATTGTCAGTGTCTAGAGACAGTGTCTGTGCAGTGTCAATTCAGTCATGTTGCCAGTGTCTGTTTAGAATCATGTTGACTGTGTTGTCAGTATTTGTTAAGTGTCTGTTCATTCAACAGTGCTGGAGACGTGTTGACTGTATTGTCAGTGTCTGTTTAGAATAGTGTTGACTGTGTTGTCAGTATGTATTTTGTCTGTTCAGTCTTTTCAACAGTGCTGGAGTCGTGTTGGCTGTATTGTCAGTGTCTGTTTAGACACGTGCTGTTTGTGTTGTCAGTATCCATTTAGTGTCTGTTCAGTCTTTCCACAGTGTTCAGCTTGGCTCACCATCACTAAACGCCAAACGTGCTGTGCTGACTGTTCCCAGTGCCCGTGTGTCGGCAGTGCTTTGTGTCCTTGTTGACCACACAACCATGGCCTTTGTACCATCCCCGCTGCTGGGTCTGCTGCTGCTGTTCATTGCCTCAGGTAACTGGCTGACCGCAGTTCTGATATGGCCCTGTGCGGTCGGCTGGACTAAAAACAAGAACAAGAACTGGCAAACCCTCTGTCTGTCTCTCTGATGTGTATGTTTAAGATGTAACTGTACTATCAGCTATAATTCCAATATCTGTACTTATGTCACACCCTTTCATTGAGAGGCTTTGGCCTTTGTTTGAATGAAACCCTTCGTTCTCTCTCTCTCTCTCTCTCTCTCTCTCTCTCTCTCTCTCTCTCTCCCCCTCTCTCTCCCCTCCCTAGTTCTATGTCTGTCTCTTTCTTCTCTCCTCTCTAGTTTTCTCTCTGTTCTCTCTCTCTCTCTCTCTCTCTCTCTCTCTCTCTCTCTCTCTCCTCCCTAGTTCTATCTCTGTCTCTTTCTTCTCTCCTCTCCTCTCTAGTTTTCTCTCTGTTCTCTCTCTCTCTCTCTCTCTCTCTCTCCTCCCTCTCTCTCCTTGTATGATTGTGTCCCCACCTCCTGTTTGATTGTCTTCAAAACGTCATAGTCATTGTTCGGTACTGCAACCAGATTCAGTCACTTGATGATGTCATGGCTGCAGAGCTTCAGAGTGGTGTGATAAGTGTAGTGGTAATGGTGGCCATGTGGTATATAACTGATATGGTGATGTGGTGTATGTGGTGATTGAAGTGGTACTGTCATGTATGGGGGACTATGTATGAGCTTATATCATAGAATGACAAGTTTACAGTTGGGCCAACAGCGAAGTGAGAGATGTATTTTCAATGGTTTCTCCATTGCAGTGGGAAATCTTTTACAGCTTAGTCTTCAGTGAAGGATTGACTCTCAAACACGAGGCAAAATTGCTCAGGCTGTAGGTGCTGCATCTTTGGGGGCTAGCAGGCCTTTGGGAACCATCCCAACGCCGACTGTCCTAAAACCCTCTTGGGCTGAGAGTGGGGATGTAACTGGGCAAGACATTCTCCACTATGATTAAATTCTAGCCCAGATAGTCGGGACAGCAGTTGCCTCCTCTGCTGTTCTGATGACCTTAGTCGGACACGACTATCATTATATAATGTGAGACTGAAGTAGTAATGGTGGCCAGGATATATTATGGGACAGCCGTGGTAATGTGTTTGTGTAACTGAAGTAGTAATGTGGTATGTGCGTGTAATTGAAGTGTTAATGTGGTGTGTGTGTGTGTGTGTGTGTGTGTGTGTGTGTGTGTGACTGAATTTTAATGTGACTGAAGTGGTAATATGGTGTGTGTGACTGAAGTGGTAATGTGGTGTGTGTGTGTGTGTGTGTGTGTGTGTGTGTGTGTGTGACTGAATTTTAATGTGACTGAAGTGGTAATGTGGTGTGTTGTGACTGAAGTAGTAATGTGGGGGGTGTGTGTGTGTGTGTGTGTGTGTGTGTGTGTGTGTGTGTGTGTGTGTGTGACCGAAGTGCTAATGTGGTGCGTGTGTATGTGACTGAAGTGGTAATGTGGTGTGTGTGTGTGTGTCTGAAGTGCTAATGTGGTGTGTGTGTGTGTAACTGAAGTGGTAATGTGGTGTGTGTGTGACTGAAGTGGTAATGTGGTGTGTGACTGAAGTGGTAATGTGGTGTGTGTGAGACAGAATTTTAATGCATGTGACTGAAGTGGTAATGTGGTGTATGTGTGACATAAGTAGTAATGTGGTGTGTGTGTGTGTGACTGAATTTTAATGTATGTGACTGAAGTGGTTATGTGTGTGTGTGTGTGTGTGTGACTGAAGTGGTAATGTGGTGTGTGTGTGTGACTGAAGTGGTAATGTGTGTGTGACTTAAATGGTACTGTTAAATGTGGGGGCGTGGGGGTGACTGAATTGGTAATGTGGTGTACATGTGTGACTGAAGTGATAATGCGCAATAGCCGTGTGGTTAAAGTGTTGGATTTTCAATCTGAGGGTCCCGGGCTCGAATCTCAGTAATGGCGCCTGGTGGGTAAAGGGAGGATATTTTTCCGATCTCCCAGGTCAGCATTCGTGCAGATCTGCTGGTGCCTGAACCCCCTTCGTGTGTTTACGCAAGCAGATGATCAATATGCACGTTAAAGATCCTGTAATCCATGTCAGCGTTCGGTGGGTTATAGAAACAAGAACATATCCAGCATGCACCCAGCCCCACCCCCAAAAATGAGTATGGCTGCATACATGGCTGGGTAAATAGACAAAACAATCATGCACGTAAAATGTTGCATGTCTCTGTGTGTGTGTGTGTGTGTGTGTTTGCCTGAAATCTGATTGACACAGGAAACGACTGATGAGCGCCCAGTGGCAGCCGTCAGTCAGCCCTACCCAGGCAGGCAGCCTGTTGTGCAAATGACCCCTGTGTTTGTAAAGCGCTTGAAGCTTGGTTTCCGACCAAGGATAGGCGCTGTATAAATATCCATATCAAATGAAATCAAATGAATGTGGCACGTACATGTGACTGAAGTGGCAATGTGGTGTATAGATGTGTGACTGAAGTGGTAATGTGTGTGTGTTTGTGTGTGCCTGCGTGCGCGCATACGCGACAGGCCCGGGCGGTGACTGTGAGTGTACGTCAGAGGAGATGGCGCCCATTGTCTCCTGCACCGAACCCTTTATCCGGCTGTTCGATGAGGCTCACGGTGAGCGGGACGGAAGCTGCAACAATACCCGCATCACCTCGCAAGCGTGTGGGTCAGTTTGTTTGCTTATCTCTTGGCCACCTGCCACTTATTTACAGCGGTCTGTTTCTGAGCGGTGCGTTTGTGTGTGTGTGTGTGTGTGTGTGTGTGTGTGTGTGACTGAATTTTAATGTGACTGAAGTGGTAATGTGGTGTGTGTGTGACTGAAGTAGTAATGTGAGGGGGGTGTGTGTGTGTGAGTGTGTGTGTGACTGAATTTTAATGTGACTGAAGTGGTAATGTGGTGTGTGTGTGACTGAAGTAGTAATGTGTGTGTGTGTGTGTGTGTGACTGAATTTTAATGTGACTGAAGTGGTAATGTGGGTGTGTGTGTGTGAGTGTGTGTGTGACTGAATTTTAATGTGACTGAAGTGGTAATGTGGTGTGTGTGTGACTGAAGTAGTAATGTGGGGTGTGTGTGTGTGTGTGTGTGTGTGTGTGTGTGTGTGTGTGTGTGTGAATTTTAATGTGACTGAAGTGGTAATGTGGGGTGTGTGTGTGTGTGTGTGTGTGTGTTCGCGCGGGCGGTCGCGTGTATTTGCAAACTCGTGCAGGTGTGTGCGTATGCGTGGGTGCGTGCGGGTTCACTGAAAGTTTGGCGCCATTTTCGTTCCACTTTTGATTTTCAGTCATTTGTCTACCTGTCTTTCTCTTCACTATATTTCGAGGCATTTTCTTAGTTTGTTTTGTCTTGTTACAGTATTTTATTTTTTTATATTAATATTTAATTAACAAAGTTAGGAAAGGTTCTCAAGGCTTGATCGGCTCTAGGGGATTACGCGAAGATCAGGCTGCTTTCTTTTTTTCTTTTTTTTTTTCAGCGGATGTGACGTAGTTGACATGGATCTGTTCAGTTTGCACACTCTGACATCTCATTGAAACGGAAACGGAAACTGAGCGTTGTCTGTTTAAAGGAAAACAAAATCATTATTTAAAAAAAAAAAAAAAAAAAAAACCCAGCTAATCACAACAAAAATGCCTCAGACTGTCATACACTTTCGCAACAAAGAAAGATATTGATATTTCCGCTAATCAAATGCCTTCGCTGTGCAGATAGGGTCGGAAAGAACTGATTGACGTGAGTGATTGACGTGACTGATGTGACTGTTCAGATGGTTCTAAAAGAACTAATTATGTGACTATTCAGATGGTTCTAAAAGAACTAATTGATGTGACTGTTCAGATGGTTCTAAAAGAACTAATTATGTGACTATTCAGATGGTTCTAAAAGAACTAATTGATGTGACTGTACAGATGGTTCTGAATGAACTAATTGATGTGACTGTACAGATGGTTCTAAAAGAACTAATTGATGTGACTGTACAGATGGTTCTGAATGAACTAATTGATGTGACTGTACAGATGGTTCTGAATGAACTAATTGATGTGAATGTACAGATGGTTCTAAAAGAACTAATTGATGTGACTGTACAGATGGTTCTGAGAAACCTAATTGATGTGAATGTACAGATGGTTCTAAAAGAACTAATTGATGTGACTGTACAGATGGTTCTGAGAAACCTATTTGATGTCAATGTACAGATGGTTCCAAAAGAACTAATTGATGTGACTGTACAGATGGTTCCAAAAGAACTAATTGATGTGACTGTACAGATGGTTCTGAATGAACTAATTGATGTGACTGTACACATGGTTCTAAAAAAAGTAATTGGTGTGACTGTTCAGATGGTTCTACAAGAACTAATTGATGTGACTGTTCAGATGGTTCTAAAAGAACTAATTGATGTGACTGTTCAGATGGTTCTAAAAGAACTATGACTGTTCAGATGGTTCTAAAAGAACTAATTGATGTGATTGTACAGATGGTTCTAAAAGAACTAATTGATGTGATTGTACAGATGGTTCTAAAAGAACTAATTGATGTGACTGTACAGATGGTTCTAAAAGAACTAATTGATGTGACTGTACAGATGGTTCTAAAAGAACTAATTGATGTGACTGTTCAGATGGTTCTAAAAGAACTAATTAATGTGACTGTGCAGATGGTTCTAAAAGAACTAATTGATGTGACTGTTCAGATGGTTCGGGGAGATATGACTAACTGATGTGACTGTGCAGATGGTTCGGGGAGATATGACTGATGTGACTGTGCAGATGGTTCAGGGAGATATGACTGACTGTGACTGTGCAGATGGCTCAGGGAGATATGACTGATGTGACTGTGCAGATGGTTCGGGGAGATATGACTGATGTGACTGTGCAGATGGTTCGGGGAGATATGACTGATGTGACTGTGCAGATGGTTCGGGGAGATATGACTGATGTGACTGTGCAGATGGTTCGGGGAGATATGACTGACTGTGACTGTGCAGATGGTTCGGGGAGATATGACTGATGTGACTGTGCAGATGGTTCGGGGAGATATGACTGATGTGACTGTGCAGATGGCTCAGGGAGATATGACTGACTGTGACTGTGCAGATGGCTCAGGGAGATATGACTGATGTGACTGTGCAGATGGCTCGGGGAGATATGACTGATGTGACTGTGCAGATGGTTCGGGGAGATATGACTGATGTGACTGTGCAGATGGTTCGGGGAGATATGACTGTGACTGTGCAGATGGTTCAGGGAGATATGACTGATGTGACTGTGCAGATGGTTCGGGGAGATATGACTGTGACTGTGCAGATGGTTCGGGGAGATATGACTGATGTGACTGTGCAGATGGTTCGGGGAGATATGACGGACTGATGTGACTGTGCAGATGGTTCGGGGAGATATGACGGACTGATGTGACTGTGCAGATGGTTCGGGGAGATATGACGGATGTGACTGTGCAGATGGTTCGGGGAGATATGACTGATGTGACTGTGCAGATGGTTCGGGGAGATATGACTGTGACTGTGCAGATGGTTCGGGGAGATGTGACTGTGCAGATGGTTCGGGGAGATGTGACTGTGCAGATGGTTCGGGGAGATATGACTGATGTGACTGTGCAGATGGCTCGGGGAGATATGAGTTATGTGACTGTGCAGATGGTTCGAGGATATATGACTGACTGATGTGACTGTGCAGATGGTTCGGGGAGATAACTATGACTGACTGATGTGACTGTGCAGATGGTTCGGGGAGATATGACTGATGTGACTGTGCAGATGGCTCGGGGAGATATGAGTGATGTGACTGTGCAGATGGTTCGGGGAGATATGACTGATGTGACTGTGCAGATGGTTCGGGGAGATAATTATGACTGACTGATGTGACTGTGCAGATGGTTCGGGGAGATAATTATGACTGACTGATGTGACTGTGCAGATGGTTCGGGGAGATGTTAACGTGCATCAAAGGGACAAACGCGTCTCGCATGGCCTGTCTGCTGGCTGGTCTCTCGACACAGATCATCAAGGGTATGGCTTCGTGACAGCGGTCGTGTGTGAATTGTGGTAATGACGATTATGATGGTGACTGTGGTGGTGGTTTGGCGCTGCGATCTCTTTTTTTTTTTGATCAACCGCAAGCTTGTAATTGGTGATGGCGGCGGCGGGGGCGGCGGTGATTGATGATGATGATGATGATGATGATGATCAGTGATGACGACGACGATTTTTTTCAACGACGATGAACTTATCCGCTACAATCTGTCTGCCCACGACAACGGCGCAGATCAACCCCAACCCGAATACCAGCCATGATGATGATGGTGGTTATGGGTCTTGGCGGTGACGGTCGCGTGAAGATGATGGTGGTGGTGGTGGTGATGGTCATGATGAAACGACGATGATGACTTCGCTATGATCTGTCCATCGCTGTACGTCAAAGCCATTATGTGTACGAGTCTTGATGATGACCATGATCATAATTATTTTCATCTGCAAATTAATGGAGAAAAATTGTCTAAATGACTGTCCCTGCTTAATACTAAGTGAATGGTTGTGTAAAATAAGCAACATCGAAAATTTATGATGATCACGTTTAACTATTTAGCAATAATATATTCCCTTCAACGCTTTTTAGAGTTTTACCATTAACATCGTTCTTTCGTTCCGCGCACTGCAAAGCAAGAGAATTCTCTCTGTGTGTGTGTGTGTGTGTGTGTGTGTGTGTGTGTGTGTGTGTGTGTGTTTTCTGCTTGTGTTAATGGAATTATAAAACTTAATGCTTCATATTTCTACATATAGCAGCCTCACAATTATTTAAAAAATGCTACTCCCACCCTTTTCTCACAAAGCGCATAGAGCTTCAAGAATATACGCAAAAGCATGACGTCTTGATATAATAAAATGAAATAAAATAAGGTAATAAAATGACATGAATAAAATAAAACCGTCCACACTCCCCCCCCCCCCCCCCCCCCCCCCCCCCCGCAAAAAAAAAAAAAAATATATATATATATATATATATATAAATCAAACGACGGGCGCAATAACCAGGTGGCTAAAGCATTGAACTTTCAATCTGAGGGTCCCGGGTTCAAATCTCGGTAACGGCGCATGGTGGGGAAAGGGTGGAGATTTTTCCGATCTCCCAGGTGTGCAGTCATGCGCGTGCCTGAACCCCCTTCGTGTGTTTACGCAAGCAGAAGATCAAATACGCACTTTAAAGATCCTGTAATCCGTGCCAGCGTTAGGGTGGGTTATGGAAACAAGAACATACACGGCATGCACACCCCCGAAAACGGAGTATGGCTGCCTACATTGCGGGTTGAAAAGTCATACACGTATAAGCCCACTCGTGTACATACGAGTGAAGGTGGGAGTTGCAGCCCACGAACGAAGATGATAATTATATCACAGTATATAATAATGATAATAAACTTAACAGTTTGGAAGTGAACATGACACAATAATATATATATATATTGTGTTGTGTGTGTGTTTCCCCAGCGAGTCCCTGTGAAGTGGAGGATTTTGTCGAGGTCTGTCTGGACGGTGCCTCCATCTGGAATTTCGACCTCACCAACACTACCACCACCACCGCCGCCGCCACCAACACTACCACCACCGCTGCCACCACCACCACCACCACCGAAATCACTGGGCGCGGAGGGAATGGATTCACACCTTTTCTGTGGATGGTGCTGGTGATGGCGTGTCTGGCCGTGCTGCTGGCTGTTGGCTGAAGCAGTGATTTCACAGTTCAACTGTTTGCTCGCTTGTTGCTGTCTTCCACAGTCCTTTGACTGTTTTGTAGAAACTGGTGACGATCTTGTCATGTGGTGTGAGAGAGAGAGAGAGAGAGAGAGAGAGAGAGAGAGAGAGAGAGAGAGAGATTTGTGATAAAAATCGACACAACAGTCAAATCAACCAAACTGCGTGTGTGTAAGATATACGAGTTATTACCTGACGTAAATAGAAACTTTCATTCATGTGTATATGAATTTATGAATTAGAGCTCGTTGAGGATTGTACTGGGTCGTACTTGCACATAAGGCTGACTGTATCAGAATTAACTCTGTGGGTTGGGCAGCGGGGAGAGTGCGTGGGTGAGATAGTGGGTGGGTTGTACGCAGTGCTGCTTGTGTCGATTTCCATTTCAGGTGATTCTTTTCGTACTGAAACTACGACTAGATGAAAACAAAACGATTTCTGTGGTTGTTGTGACGAAAAAACGCAATAAAGAGAACTGTTTTCTGTGACAAGTGTTCCTGTTTTGAGTCTGTTCCCAGCGCTGTCAGACGTGAATTCTGGCGTCATTCCCAAACCGTGTGTGCACACTTTATACGATGCCCATCTTTCACTGTGGTGAAGCATGTGTGATGTGCTGTGGTGTTACATGGGTTCCGTCCTGTATTGTATGATAGTCGTTTTCGACTATGACCATCAGGCATATTCAAGAGAACATCGTGCCTGAGGGTAAATGTGTACCAGCGGGTAATCTGCCTGAGGCAAGGCAAACTGCCCGAGGGTAAGCAATATCCAGTAGTCATGAACACGAGAGTCTACCTGCATGTCTACAAACCCGAAGGCAATTTACCCTTACTACCTGCCAAGGAGGAAGGTGGCAGAATGGTTAAGACGCTCAGCTGCCAATACAGAGAGTCCGTGAGGGTGTGGGTTCGAATCCCGCTCTCGCCCTTTCTCCTAAGTTTGACTGGAAAATCAAACTGAGCGTCTAGTCTTTCGGATGAAACGATAAACCGAGGTCCCGTGTGCAGCACGCACTTGGCGCACTGAAAAAGAACCCATGGCAACGAGAGTCCTCTGGTGAAATTACATAAAATGAAATCCACTTTCATAGGTACACAAATATGTAAGCATGCACTCAAGGCCTGACTAAGCGCGTTGGGTTATGCTGCTGGTCAGGCATCTGCTCAACAGATGTGGTGTAGCGTGTATGGATTTGTCCGAACGCAGTGACGCCTCCTTGAGAAAGTGAAACTGAAAACTGAAACCTGCCAAGGGTGACTGCCCACGAAGCAGAGGTAAATATGGCGGATCCTTTTGCAGCATTTTTCTTTTTCTTTTTTTTTTTTTTTTTTTAGTGTAAACTGGCGTGCTTTACAGATAGCACGTGTTTTACGAACTCTCTTGACAATGTTTCGAGCTGTGGTGCGATGAGAAGTGAAACTGAGAGCATGCACAGACGGGAATTGTTGGGATTCTTTTTTTTTTTTAAAGACGATGGGTTAGCTGTCTGAGGAAACCGCGTATGTCTTGAATACGAAGATAACTTATCCTTCAAGGTAAACTGTACCCGCGGGTCCCAACCATGTCAAAGATAACTTGCCTGAAGGCAAAATTAATTTTGTCTTGAATACCGCCCCAGAACAGCAGAGGAGGTAACTGCTGTCCCGACCATCTGGGCTAGAATTTGATTTTGTGGTGTTTATTGCAAAAGTTACATCCCCTGTCTCGGCCAGGAGGGTTTTCGGACAGTTGGCGTTCGGATGGTTCCCAAAGGCCAACTAGCCCCCAGGGGTGCAGCACTAAGAGCCAGTGTAATTTTACCTCCTAGTTTGAGAGTCGTAGCCCTTCACAAGACTATCTGTAAATGATTTCCTATTGCACTGGAGAGTATTACAGTTTACACTGTATTGTGTAGGCACAAGACGTTTCTGCATGTGAAATTTGCCAGTGCATGGCTCCGTGGTATATTTCTATGTACAAGTGTATTAATTTTGTATAAAGAAGTGGATCTCCTCCACATATTTCTGCCAGGGGCAACTGCTTTGTTGCCGTGGGTTATTTCATGTGCATACAAATCTCGAATGCATGCTGCACACAGGATCTCGTGTTCATTGTCTCATCCGAAAGACCATCACTTGGTATGGGGGAGTGCTGTGTTGTGGTAGGTGAGAGGGAAGTGAAAGGAAGAGGGGGGTGAAGCAGCCGACAGGATTGGTAGGGGGAGTGGGTGGGTGGGAGGCAATGAGGGTTGGCAGGCTGGGCAAAATGGAACATATGTTGATGGGTGTTTTGGGGGTGTTGATGAGTATGGTGTTGATGGGTGTTCAGGGGGTGTTCATGAGTATGTTAATGGGTGTTTAGGGGGTGTTAATGAGTATGATGGGTGTTTAGGGGGTGTTAGAGTATGTTGTTGATGGGTGTTTAGGGGGTGTTAGGGTATGTTGTTGATGGGTGTTTAGGGGGTGTTAATGAGTATGTTGTTGATGCATGTTTAGGGGGTGTTAATGAATATGTTGATGGGTGTTCAGGGGGTGTTAATGAGTATGTTGATGGGTGTTCAGGGGGTGTTAATGAGTATGTTGTTGATGGGTGTTTAGGTGTTAATGAGTATGTTGATGGTGGGTGTTTAGGGGGTGTTAATGAGTATGTTGATGGGTGTTTAGGGGGTGTTCATGAGTGTTAATGGGTGTTTAGGGGGTGTTAATGAGTATGTTGTTGATGGGTGTTTAGCGGGTGTTCATGAGTATGTTGTTGATGCATGTTTAGGGGGTGTTAATGAGTATGTTGATGGGTGTTCAGGGGGTGTTAATGAGTATGTTGTTGATGGGTGTTCAAGAGGTGTTAATGAGTATGTTGTTGATGGGTGTTTAGCGTGTGTTAATGAGTATGTTGTTGGGTGTTCAGGGGGTGTTAATGAGTATGTTGTTGATGGGTGTTCAAGAGGTGTTAATGAGTATGTTGTTGATGGGTGTTTAGCGGGTGTTAATGTTGATGGTGGGTGTTTAGGAGGTGTTAATGAGTATGTTGTTGATGGGTGTTTAGCGGGTGTTAATGTTGATGGTGGGTGTTTAGGAGGTGTTAATGAGTTATATTGTTGATGGGTGTTCAGGGGGTGTTAATGAGTATGTTGTTGATGGGTGTTCAGGGGGTGTTAATCAGTATGTTGTTGATGGGTGTTTAGGGGGTGTTAATGAGTATGTTGTTGATGGGTGTTCTGGGGGTGTTAATCAGTATGTTGTTGATGGGTGTTTAGGGGGTGTTAATGAGTATGTTGTTGATGGGTGTTCAGGGGGTGTTGAGTATGTGAGAGGACGGGTTTTTCTTCACACACAGCTACATCAATATTAATCTCCAAAACAAATTTCTCTCTTTAGGATAAGGTTAAAGGTTAAGAATTAGGGTGACCATAAAGGTTAATCATGAAACAAAAACCCAAACTTTTTCTTTTCTTAGTTTGCTGTCAACAAATCTTTTTTTCATGGAGATTTGACATAAATTCAACATTCCATCAATTTCAAGGGAAATCGAGGGCCTTGAAGTTGAAAATAGTTCAGGATTCAATATGTTCAGCATAAACACCTTGTATCTCTCAGCACAACTGTTTCCATGACAACTCTTCCTATTCTGTATTCATCCCAGACTCCACAATCACTTGTGAAAGAAGTGGACGACACCATTTACCAAAGCTAGTCTTTACTTTATTGTTCACTGAATATACAAATTTATACAAATCCCATATAATACGATCTGCTCATTTTGCTGTCACTTTGTGGACACCCAGTCTGTTTTCACTGTTGCAACCTTCATTTCTCACTTCAAGACCTTGATTTTTATGCTAGCTCTTTTAAAGAAATATCTGTGAAAAAGAAAAATGTAGTGACCCACTCCTTTCGCTTCCTGAAAAAATAACATTACAAGTTTTCCACTACACAATTCACTTGCAAACATCCACACACACACACTCTCATTTCAGTTCACATGCAGTGGGTCAGATTGTTCTGGATCACAGGCATGCTTTGCTTTCACACACCCACACCAGTCATGCATTGCTTGCCTACACACTCGCACACCAGTCAGCAAAGGGAATAGAACAGAACAATCACCAGCACAAGTGTTAAGTGAAATATAATTGAATGACTTGTTTCTAACACAGTGAGATATCTCAAGCCCATGGGTTAACGCTACTGTTAAAGTGAGAATTAACACATCACCCCCTCATGCTTAAAAAAAAAGAAAAAAAAAGTGACAAATCAAATCAGTTGCCAGCATTGCTTTTAAGTAAAATAATATTCAGAAAAGTTATCACCTACCATCCCTTGTGATTGTCAAAAATCCTTACACCCGACAGGTAGCACTGCTGTTACAGGGAAAGATCAGTGCCTTGTTTTCTCTGAAATAATTCATAAAAGTGATGACCCCCCCCAAATACCAAGCATTACAGTGAAATTATGCAAATGTCCTTATCTCTCTGATAAGTGACATCGGCACTGTGTCACCAAGCCATACTATTACATAGCACTACACATTATTCAACAAAGTCAAAACTAGAATTGTTGCAGCTTAAATTAACCCCATGACTGTTGCAGGTGACTACACTCGTAAGTGAAGAAGAGATATTGCCTCACTAAAATAAGACCGAGGTTACAGGTCAGGATGCTGGTCACCATTCATTATTTGGACTTGTTCCTCTTGGAACTGTTAACTTTTATTCATTAAGGCCAGAAATGGCAGCTATTTTCAGCTATTTTGAAAACAGTTTTATTCTAAATTCTGATTATTACTATAGGTAGGTATGTTAGGTACCACCCAGGATTCACAAAAATGTAAAAAGAATTCTCTTCATGCACTGGTTGCCATGGAAACGATTCAAAATGGCCGACAAACAAAAAAATAAAGCTCTCTCACAACAAAACTATTATAGGTACTTCAGTTTTTCTTTTTGATTTTGATTTATTATTACCTGAACTCATTTTCTACGTTAGGATAGCTAAGTCAAAGTGAAAGTTCTTTTGTCACAGCTGTTTATTTCAAAAAGTCAAGAATAGAAGGTGTCATTTCTTTTAAAAAGATTGTTGAAAAATTCAGTATTTTAGATATAATGCTATGCCAAGGTAGAAAGTGAATTCAGGTAATAACAAAAACAAAAAGAAAAACTGACGTACCTATAATACTTTTGTAGTTATAGAGCTTTAAATATTTTTGTTTGTCAGCCATTTTGAATCATTTCCATGGCAACCAGTGCATGAAGAGTGTAAATTTTTACATTTTTGTGAATCCTGGTGGTACCTAACAATATCCACCTATAGTAATAATCAGAATTTAGAATGAAACTGTTTTCAAAACAGCTGCCATGTCTGGCCTTAAGATCAATCACACCATTTTGTACACAAAAAGTACTTCTTGAACTTCAAATTCATGCCACATTCATCTCGTTTCACCAAGCTTCAACAGTCATGGGGTTAAAGTGATATGCTCATTGAATGTACTCCAGTGTCTGTTAGCAACATAGCTACCATAAACTGTTAATCCAATGTCCACCGGTCTCCACTTAATTGATACAAGACCACTTTCAAAGTTAGCAATAATAATAAAGCAGAATGGTCATTCAATGACTTTTTTTGGCAGAATTAACACTTTCAAAGTCAGCAATACTAATAAAGCAGAACAGTAATTAATTGATTTTTTTTTTTTTTTTTTTTTTCTGAGGAATGAACACTTTCAAATTTAGCATACATATATACTAACAAAGCAGAGTGTTCATTTCCCCCGTCTCCAGGAACACATAAAAAATATTCATGGCGCCAATGAAAGAAGTGAAAAATTATCTTCTTTTCTCAATAGGCTATGTTTATTTGCTTGGGATGTGGCTGAAAGATACTGTATCTGTTCTTTATATCGATTTGTCTGGGACGTGGCTAAAAGATACTGTATCTGTTCTTTATATCGATTTGTCTGGGACGTGGCTGAAATCTAATTTGTATTTTCTCTTCTCCATGTCAGTTCGTCTCCAGAGACATACTTTCTGTTCTCTATGTCGAATTGCCTGGGATGTGGGTTGAAATATGTTGCATTTTCCACCTCTCTCAGTTTCTCAGTTTGTCTGGGATATGGCTGAAAGATAAAAATTAAATCTTGTTCTGTATTAATGTACATCAATTTGTCTGGGATGTGACAAACATTTTTTTCTGTTTTCTTTGTTAACTTGCATGACATGTGGCCGAGAGTTAGGGTGTTTTGTTGTTGTTGTTGTTGTTGTTGTTGTTGTGTGTGTGTTTTAGTATGTGTTTTTTTGTTTTTTTTTTAGTGTGTGTGTGTTCTCAATATGAATCTGGGATGTGACTGAAACATGATAAACATCTTCTGTCCAATGACCTGTACTGGCTGGCAGCTCTAGACATATCATATCTGAATGCCTTTTTCTAACAGAATCTAAATGACTGTTTCTAACAGAATAAGACCCCCACCCCTATTCCCCATCATGTAGTAACAGTGGGTGGTACAGAAGCTCCTCTGTCCAAAAGAAATCGCCTCCCTTTTCCCCTCGACCCATGTAATACAGCAGACGACACTAAGTCCTGCCGTGAAAATCCAGAATGGATCCAATTTGACTGAGAATACATAATTGTATTTGCAGCAGAAGACAGAAACTGGCATCTCCACAACGACAGAACCTTCCCCTGGTGCACTTATGATCATATTGCACAACATTCTGGCAAGATGGGACCACAGTGTACCAACGTCTCAACCACCTCCACATCAATACACCTTCACATTTTACAGGGAAAAAAAGAAAGAAAGAAAGAAGAAAGGCTTGACAAACGCATTACAGCAAGAATATATTAACATTGATACATGACAAAAGAGTGTACATTGCATGAATACGGAGCATTCTTCACTGTCAACTGAAGACTACCACTGGATGTACTATGAATGCAGCCTGTATCAATACAGAATGAACAGAACTCCATATAAACTGGACAAGCAGATCAGTATCGAAACAATACACAGTAAAGAACAATGTGCAGTCTGCCGTGATACATTATGAACGCTACATAGCCATGACAAGCACTGTATGTACTATGAATACAAGTCAACAACACGTCAATACATACAAGGTAAGAACTGTACAAAGATGGCATATAATATAATACATATCAACACAAAACTATAAACAGAACTGTAAGTGGCAGACTGCAGACAACAAAATTCAGAACTAATGTCTGACAAAAGACCAACAAAAAATACTCAATAAAAAAAAAAGAAGTAATAATAATCTTTTTAAAAGCCAGTACAGCATAATACATGAACAGCAGCAGTTTGCCATACCTGAAAACCATCACCTAACCTCTACCCTTCGCACCATCTGGAGTACAGGATCTACACTGGCATCAAGTCCATCCTGGCTACACACCGCTGGTTTCAGAACAACCACTACGGGATCTGACAACAGAAAAAAAAAAAAGCAACACAACCTTCTATGGTTCCATCACATGTGATGAAACATCTGTGAACACCACAAGTATTCAACTGAAGCTGGAGGTTCTGGTTGATAGCAAGGCAACACTTCTTGCTCTTACGCTGATGGACCTGTCTTCTGTCCAGTTTGGTTCTGCAACACGTTTTCCTGACCTTGCTTTGCGCACCAGATAAACCATCCCACCACTTGTTCTCTGATCAGCAAAACTTTCTCCTCTTATGTTGGGAAAACTTGCCTGTTGATGATAAAACAACACACACTTTTCTCTCCTTTTTGGCACTGTTTTCCCCTTTCCATAACTGTTCTGATCCCCTTTCTGATTATGGACTGGTGTAAAGATCTCACTGAATCTCTTTCACTGGTTAAAAAGTGTTTTGTTCAATACACAATACACCAATGGTAAACATGCATGCATTCACACACGCACGCACACTTTATACATCGTTGACCCTTCCCGTCAAGACAGCTATATTACATAACCACAGTTGCTGTACATCTTTACACATGATATCAATATCAATAATACCTGTTCACATTTCAACATATTGGTTCGTCTTAGAGAGCAAAATGACACTGAATTCAGCAAGCATTCAAACAAACAACATTAAAATGAGCTTGGCAAAAAAAAAAAATAAAAAAAATCCAAATATGTGTCAGAAATCCTGTCTGTATGCACTCCTGACGTCTAGTCCCTCCCCCCCCAACCCCCTCCACAACACCCCAGTTCTTCCTTCCTCTCCTCCCCTGGTGTTGCCATCTTCTCTATCTACTTTCATAAGAATTTCAGCTTGTTCCAATTCTGCTTGGAAGTAGGACAGTTGTGTATGACACCCTGCATAGAGAGTGATAAGTTGAGTTTGACGACCTACTGGCATATGTCCGTATGGTGACGGAGAGAGCAGCCTCAAAAAACTTCTGTTTAACTGTGTCCAGGAGTGTTAGTTGTGCCCAGATATAAGTATTAATCATGGCTGAATGTGAAGAAGTGCCACTCACTAGCGTGTTTGTGTTGGTTGTGCCCATGTGAGCAGGTGTGTTAGCTGTGCCCAAAGGTGTTAACTCTGGTTGAGTGTTAGAGTGTGCAGAGAAAAAGGCAGGCCTGAAATCTGCACACAGGAAAATCATGTAAGTAAGGCAGCAAACAACAGTCTGCACTGACTACTCCAGTCCTTTCAGATTTCAGTCTGCATAGACTATCCAAGGCCTGTCAGATTACTGTCTGTACAGACTATCCCAGCCCTTTTATATTACAGTCTGCAGAGCCTATCCCAGTCTTCTAGGATACAGTCTACACTGACTGCACTTTCTGATTATGGTCTGCAAGGACTACCCCCATTCCTCTCCAAGTACAACTGTACAAGGTTTCAGTCTGTATTTAACACCACAGTTCTTTACAGAAACACCACAACTCCTCCAGTTCTTTAAGATGACAGTCTGAGCTGACTACACAAGACTGAAATCCTCTGAAAACACATTCGCACTGGTGCAATGAAAGCAGTCCGTGCTAAGTTATATCTCTGTATTTTTGTGAGCTACTCTGTTTTCACAGTTTGGAAACCTTTCACTACTAGTACAATCTGTAGAGTTCCTCAGTTTCTTCAGTGCTTTCACTACCACAGTTTCTTCAGTGTTTTCCCTTCCAGTTTCTTCAGTGCATTCACAGTTTCTTTCACCTCCACAGTTTCTTCAACACTGTCGTTTCCATATTTACTTCCATGCTTTCACTTCCACAGTTTCTCCTATGCTTCCACAGTTTCTCCTATGCTTTCAGTTCCACAGTTTCTCCAACACTTTCACTTCCACAGTTTCAACAATGCTTTCACTTCCGCAGTTTCTCCTACATTTTCACTTCCACAGTTTCTCTGATGATTTCACTTCCACAGTTTCAACAATGCTTTCATCTCCACAGTTTCTCAAATGCTTTCACGTCTACTTTCTTTTCACTTCCACATTTTCTGAGTACTTCCACTTCCAGTCTCTGGGGACATTTATTTTTCTCAATTTACAATGCCCTTATAAATCAAGATCATCAGTATTCCTTCATTTCTTGAGTTCACATAGTCGCTACATTCAAGATATTTCTGCTCTTTCTGGCATCTCAATACTGAAAGGAAATCTGTATGTAAAGGAACACCTGTGTGTATGTCAGTGTGTGTGTGATGTCAACACTAGAGACACCTGTATCATGAAGGATGTACACAGACTCAGCCTCCGTGTGTGTGCAGTGGGATGTTTCGAGCAGCTCAGGTAAACATCTGAAAAACCCCAGGTCAAGGGGGTGCGGATGTACATAAATATGATAAAGGAGGGGCATGAGCATTGTTGAAAGTGCAAACTCCAGACTACCAATATGTGTAAGGACTTTGAGGGTAATGGTAGTGGGGGTGGGTGGGTGGGAGTATTCAAAAGAGCAGTACTCAAAAGAACCGTCTTTAATTCCCTTACAAAAACAAAAACCCCAAAATGCCCAACGCTACCCTACTACACTTCTAGGGACTCTGGACTGGAGGGGGTGTTTATGTGTGATGACTGTTGAAGCGTCAAAAGGTGATCAGCAGCTCGATGAACGTCCCAGCTCTTGGACATCAGCGCTCGCTTACAGGTGTGCACGTCTGCCAGGTGGAGAGACAAGAGTTGTTTGAGACGAATGTATTTGACCGCCTGACCCAAATCGCCCTTGGTTTCCTCCAGCGCTGTCCTGCATTCCTCGTAGCTCACCTGGTGAAAATATGTACATGCATGTGGTCACCATCAGCAACTTTCACATCTTACTGTAAGACAAGAGTTGCAACATCACCACCACCACTTCATGAAACTTGTGCAACACACTCCAGGCTAATGAACAAACGTGTACAACAAACTAAACACTGCAGATTGAGATCACCACTTCAAGATACATTCACAACACATTTCACACTGCAGAATAGCAAACAACACTTCATGAAAGGAGTACAACACATTCCACACTACAACAGACCACAGCTGGTCAAAGCTTCAACACACTCTTCCTGCTGAGTAGGATCAGCACCCTTTGATACAAACTGCACAACAGTAACATCCCAAGTCTTCTATCCCTAGAACAAAACACAAGCAGTGTACAAACAACACTAGAGTACACATTTTTGAGTGAAACCAGGGATCTAAAGATAACAGGACTGGTCCTGTCTGCATATCCCAAACTGACACACTTCTGTATATAACCAAAGACCCACAACTGAAATGCAGACCAGTCTTTCACTCTCAAATCATCAACATGGGCATTAAAACACACACATGATGCTGGGGCATACTTGTATCAAACAATGACTGACCTCATTATCCAGTATTTTCTGCAGGGTCTCTACCTCTTCGCCGTTCTTCTGCCTGTACAAACATACAAATATTCATCAGCGTCAATCAGCACATGTACACACACACACACACACACACACACACACACACCTGCCTGCATTGCCACACACACAATCTGCCTGCTACACACACCCACAATCTGCCAGCATCAACACACACACACACACACACACACACACATACACACACACACACACATGCGTGCATTACCACTCAAAGATACATCTACCTACAAAGCTTATATGTATCTCAGTTTACATCAATACATAAAGTCACCTGCAACAGCTCTGCCTGCATCAATGAACTCAATAAGCATACATCAACATTTGCAAATGCCAATATATACTGTACTTTGGCCATATTACAATATACACCCATATATATATATATATAAGAAATGCCAGCATCAACATATACCAAACTCCAAACTTTACCCGCATAATTACATTTGCCAGTATCAACATATACCAACTTTGCCCATATAACAAAGTAACAAAATTCACTAGCATCAGTCTAATCCAACACCTGCCAGCTTTAACAGTCTCACATCCCAAAATGTGGCTGCATCAACAGACAGAACTGGCATTATACAACTACAGAACCAAACACCCGAATCAAAAATTGTCTGCATGAACACCCACACATGTCAACATTTGCCTACATCAAGATCTACACAATGGCGCATTAGCAACAAATATCACAACTGATGTGAACTTGCTGCAACAAACATCACAAATGACTTGTGCTTGTAGCAAAAAATACCACAGATGGCTTGTACTTGTAGCAACAAACACCACAAATGACTTGTAACAACAAATACCACAAGTGATTTGTACTTCTAACAACAAATATCACAAATGATTTGTACTTGTAGCAACAGATATGACAAACTGACCTGTGCTTGTACTAACAAATATCACAACAGACTTGTGCTTGAAGTGCTCAACAAATATCACAACTGACTTGTAGCAACAAATACCACAACTGACTTGTACTGCTATCAACAAATATCACAACAGGTTTGTAGTAAAGACAACCACAATGCAAAACTGCCTTGTAAAAAAAAAAAAAAAAAAAAAAAGGGGGGCTTTCACTTGTTGCAACAAACAGCAGTTTGCCTGCAGCAGCAACAGATATCACAGCAAGACTGTGCATGTAAGAATCAATACAACCGGTTTGAACTTGTAGCAACAAATACACAAATGCCTGCAACAACAAACACCACAAAGTGCCTGCAGTGACAATCTGCCTGCAGCAACAGACAGCCAGACCGCAGTGTTTGCATCAACATATATTCTTCTTCTTCTTCGTTTGAGGGCTGCAACTCCCCAAGTTCACTTGCATGTATAAGGGTGGGCTTTAACGTGTATGACCGTTTTTACCCTGCCACATAGGCAGCCATACTCCATTTTTGGGGAGTCAATACATATATATATACCTGCACACACTGACACTTTCACATACCAAAAGCTCCCTGTACTAAAACATGTCACATTGCGAGAACAACTGTGTGATCAAAAAATGATTTACACATCACTCATGTATTTTTAAGCAACAAACCTACACATTTTTTTTCAATCAAAAACTGTTCCTTTGCTGTCTACCAAATGTCTGTTTTGCTCATCATCTCGCCAAGTGTATACTCTTGTGCCCATCTATGTCCAAACTTCTCTTTTACCAGTATCTTTGCTTAGGATTTTCTTCCCTTAACCCTACCCCCACTCTCTAAGTATTTCTTGAGTTACTCATCCCTTTGCAAATGTCCTTATTTTATTGATGTTTCTGTCAAAAGGGTATTGTGTTGCCCTCTTTTTGTGTGTGTGTGTGCATGTGTTCTTGTTCAGCCAATCTGTTCTTGTTCAGCCAATCTCTATGCCAAGTGTTTGTGTTGCCCATTTCTACACCAAGTGTTCTTGTGTTGCCCATCTCTATGCCAAGTGTTCCTGGCAAAAAAAATAAATAAATAAAAAAACAAAAATAATAATAATAAAATAAAATATTATTATTACCCATCTCTGTGCTAAGTGTTCTTGTGTTACCCATCTCTACACCAAACATTCTAGTGTTGCCCATTTCTACGCCAGGTGTTCTTGCTTGCCCATCTCTCTGTCAAGTGTTCTTCTGATGCCCATCTCTACACCAAATATTCTGGTGCTGCCCATCTCTATGCCAGGTGTTCTTGTTTGACTATCTCTCTGCAAAATGTTTTTGTGTTTACCATTCTTTCTGTCATGTGTCCCTGTGTTGCCTATCTCTACAGCAAAGTGTCCTTGAGATGCCCATTTCTCTGTCATGTGTCTCTGTGTTGCCCATCTCTACAGCAAGTGTCCTTGAGATGCCCATTTCTCTGTCATGTGTCCCTGTGTTGCCTATCTCTACAACAAAGTGTTCTTGAGATGCCCATTTCTCTGCCATGTGTCTCTGCATTGACTATCTCTACAGTAAGTGTCCTTGAGATGCCCATTTCTCTGTCATGTGTCTCTGCATTGACTATCTCTACAGCAAGTGTCCTTGAGATGCCCATTTCTCTGTCATGTGTCTCTGCATTGACTATCTCTACAACAAAGTGTCCTTGGGATGCCCATTTCTCTGTCATGTGTCTCTGCATTGACTATCTCTACAGTAAGTGTCCTTGAGATGCCCATTTCTCTGTCATGTGTCTCTGCATTGACTATCTCTACAACAAAGTGTCCTTGGGATGCCCATTTCTCTGCCATGTGTCTCTGCATTGACTATCTCTACAGCAAGTGTCCTTGAGATGCCCATTTCTCTGCCATGTTTGCCTGTGTTACATATCTCTACAAAAAGTGTTCTTGAGATGCCCATTTCTTTGCCATGTTTCCCTGTGTTACATATCTCTACAACAAAGTGTTCTTGAGATACCCATTTCTCTGCCATGTGTCTCTGCGTTGCCTATCTCTGTAGTGTTCTTGAGATGCCCATTTCTCTGCCATGTGTCTCTGCGTTGCCTATCTCTGTAGTGTTCTCGAGATGCCCATTTCTCTGCCATGGTTCCCTGTGTTGCCTACCTCTACAAGTGTCCTTGATATGCCCATTTCTCTGCCATGTGTTTCTCTGTGTTACTATCTCTGCTACAAGTGTTCTTGAGATGCCCATTTCTCTGCCATGTGAGTGTCAACTGTGCCACATTAGCGATGACAGCCCTTTGGCAGATTTCTTATGTGCCATTTTCTGTCATTCAAGCAGAACTAGTCTTCCTTTTTCTTTTGTGATGTGAAATTAGCACAGATTTCACTCCTCACACCCCACCCCTTAATATGTCCCTGTACTTGATTCAAATACCGGTATATTAAAAAGTAAATTAAAAAATAAAAATTAAAAAAAAAAAAAAAAGCAACATAACAGAAACCAGAACCTAAAGACTAATCAAAACAATTGGTTTGTGTATATCTGGAATCCTTTTATCTTGCATGGTCATGTCCATATCAATAAAGATTTCTTTATGATTAAAAAAAAATATGATCAACACAAGCTTTTATTGCACACTCGCAACACAGAAAAATACACAGATTGCACCCTGAAAAAAAATCTTATATCCTCTTTCATACAAATATAAATATATTCACAACAACAATACCAGTCTGACAGAGATGACCCTCTTTACACTCACAATAAATTCTGATCACACCTACATCAAGAATAAAAAATAAATACACATCTTCCAACATCAGATAACAACAGGCAAATATATGTGTGCCTTCCCTTTCATGATATTAGATAAAAATCAGAAAAATATCTTTATTTCATGAAAACACATCCATATATACTGTCCTTTGTTTATGCATCAACAAAAAAAATAAACAAATATCTCAGCTGTTCACACACTGACAAAAAATAAACATCTCCTACCTTATCAGTCAATGGCATGTAGAAACATATTACAAAATATGATGTAGCTCGCTGGAATAAGTCAGATACCAACAAGCAGCACATAATTTCTACACCACACCCACTGACATAATATGAGCACAGTATACTCTAATCACTGCTTCACAGCCACAGAATTACACTTTCAATGAACTCCGCCCTGACGACGATTAGAATGAAGAGTTAAAGAACTGAAATGAGCTGGCTCTGTTTCAATAGATTAGCTACTGCACCACTGTATTGTATTGTATTGTATTGTATTGTATTGAATTGTATTGTATTTCACTTTTGTCACTGACTTCTCTGTGTGAAATTCGGGCTGTTCTCCCCAGGGAGAGTGCACTACTACACTGAGAGTGCCACCCCTTTTATCTTTTTTTTCTGCATTTTTTCTGCCTGTAAATGTAATTTTATTTGTTTTTCTATTGAAGTGGATTTTTCTAAAGAATATTGCCAGGAACAACCCTTTCGTTGTCCTGGGTTCTTTTACATGCGCTAAGTGCATGCTGCACACAGGACCTCAGTTTATCATTTCATCTGAATGACACCCATCCAGACCACCACTCAAGATCTAGTGGAGGGAGAGAAAATACTGGTGACAGTGGGATTCTGAACCACTGCTCTCATATTCTCTCACATCCAAGGCAGACATGTTACCACTTGGCTAACACTCCACTTCACTCCATGGAATCCTAATTCCATCTAAAACCAATGAATGTTGTTTCCACCCTCCACCCCCCTCATTCTCCCTTCCTGCCCCTACAGGCTTTTGCAAGGTTGGGGGTTGCTTTTATTTCCTTCAGAGGGTCTGAAGAAGGGTTACACATGCATGTAATTCTTAAAAACAAAACAAAAAAAAACAAAAACACCTCAATGCTTCAATAGCAAATGAAGACTATTCGGCTAATAACAGAAAAGCCTTACCAGATTGTTAGTCTAAGCAAAGTTACACTGTCTGAAAATGTTTCAGAGAGAAATCAAAAGATTTTTTCCTTTTTAAACCAAGGCAGAATCTTGCATTGGTGTCAAGACTATAAATGACTCAAAGGAGTTCTAAACAATTTTCAAGAATGATGATAAAAGGCAGGTACCAGTGGTATACTAAAACAGCAATGGAGAAAAATACAAAGCTTATCAACCTACTGCATAGCAATAGGAAAAACTGAAACAAATTATAGTTTGTTGTTTCTTTTGTGTGTGTGTGTGTGTGTTTGTTGGTTTTTTGTTTGTTTGTTTTTTTTGTTGTTGTTGTTTTGGTGTGTGTTTTTTTTAAGGAAGAAAAAATATAAAGAAAAATACCAATAACACAAAAGAAACCCAACTCACACACATTTTCATGCACTGAAATGTGTGGAGCAAGTAGCACATGGCTGAAGACAGTAGTTTTCTCATCGATTTCTGTATCAGTGGCTGGTTGCTGTGTTATAATTGATCAGGTTCAATGTCTGTCAGCATGGAACTGTTACTGGTAAAAACGTTTTTGACTCCATGAGATGCCTTGTCAACCGTTTAACTTCCTGAACTATTTGTGATTTTTACAAAACAAAATCATCACCAACCTCTAAAAAAAAAAAAAAAAAAAAAAAAATCACAAAAATTAAAATTATGCTGAAAAGTATGTAAAAAATGTGTTTTCTTGAGAGCAAAATGAATGGAGAGAAATAATTATCAAAAGTTCAATGTTGACAGGATGAGATAACTCCCAATAAGAGTAGATAACTCAAGATTTTTTTTTAGAAGAAAAAACAAGAACAAAAAACAACAACAATACTTTCTTTTTTCTTAAAGAAAATTCTAATCAATTTATCTTATTGATGGAAATGGTGATTAAATATCAGCAAATGTATTAGACTAAGTGCAAACATGTTGTTTCCTCCACTATCATGTTTCCTCCACTATCATGTTTTGAACACATACTATACACAGACACACACACTCATGCTAACACCCTCCCACCCGAACACCCACAAACACTTTCACACAATACCATAACACAAAACACAATATTTCGGCTTAAGGCTTTCATTTGGAGGGTTTCACGGTAAATGAAAACCCCAAAATGAAGGTTTCAAGCTAAAATATTGGGGGGATTTTGTATACCCACTTCTTCCACATCCCCACCCCTGCCCCCTTCCTGTTTATGCACCTTGGTGCATGTAATCATCATCAGGATAACCAGTATCACTTCTGTTGATCAGCAATAACATTACTTTCGTTTTCTCTCACGTTTTCATAGTTGCTATTGTCGACGTTGCGCAGAAAATCAAACAAAATTCTAGACACTTCTTCTGTACCGTACATCCTGGCAGCCATGTTGACAAACTCAACAGCTTTTCCCTTTCCACAACACAAAAACAAAAACAAAAAAAAGCACCAAAATTGCGCCAAAGCTTGCTGAAATATTGTGTTGAACACGCATCAAGGCAGTCGCATTTGCAAGGAAGTAACCTTTTTTTTAGTAAGCGTTTTCAAATGAGTGGTTGGAGAGCTGATAATGCAGTTACACTTAAACCATGGATAAACCCACAGTCAAAAGTAATAGGCTTCAATGACCTTTCATGCTGCAGTTGAAAATCCCTGTGCATTTCTTGTCGAATGACCTGTATTCATCCACATTCATCTAGTGGATGACTCAAGTGAAATGGGAAGTTGGAATCCAATTCATGAGGTTTATTCATCAACACTGTCTTGAGGTGTGTGACTTTGTCATGGTGGAAAATACAAATCAGGCCATAAAACAATCCAACCAGCTCCCAGCATCGACTCTCTGCCAGTGATATGAACCAAGGAAACCAACATCTAGTATTTATTCCAAAGATAACTAAATTCATACTCATGACATAAACCCAGGAATCTAATTCCCACTAGTTACTCTTGCCATGGTTAACCTCAATAATGCTGATGCCATGAACCAAGGAGCAAAATTTCTAGTATGAATTCCATTCCAGACAACCTAGTTCCCGGAAGTTAGTCTAGGGATAACTAGCCTTTGTGGTGCTGATGCCATGATCGGAGGACTCAAGTTCCTGGTCTACAACTGACTGGTCTGTCTTGCTGATGACATAAACCACAAAAGCCTAGTTTTCAGCATTCCAACTTGGGATGATTCACCTAGTATAATTATGTAGCTGATTATATTAATCAAACTAGTTCTCATTATTCCAGATGTAAGTCCTGCTACATCTGAAAGACAACAGATAGTAGGAACAGACTAAAGAATTTCAGAAAGAGAACAGAAAATAGGAACGCACCTGAGCATTTAAGAAAGACAATAGAAGGTAGGAAGAGGCCAGAGCTTTAAAGAAAGACAACAGAAGATAGGAACAGGCTAAATGATTTCAGAAAGAGAACAGAAAACAGGAACATGCCTGAGCATTTAAGAAAGACAATAGAAGATAGGAACAGGTCAGAGCTTTGCAGAAAGATAACAGATGATAGGAATAGGCAAAACAATTTCAGAAAGAGAACAGAAAAAAAGTGCAGGCCTGACCATTTAAGAAAGACAACAGAAGATAGGAACAGGCCTGACCGTTTAAGAAAGACAACAGAAAATATGAACAGGCCAGAGCTTTGCAGAAAAACAAAAAGAAAATTGGAACAGGCAAGAGCCTTGCAGAAAAATAACAGAAGATAGGAACAGGCTAAAGAATTTCAGAAAGATAACAGAAAATAAGAACAGGCCTGAGCATTTAAGAAAGACCATGGAAGATAAGATACATGCCATATCCTGTTTATGAGCACAGCAGACGACATCTGAAAGACACCACTTCTCCTGTCATATTATGCCAGAGGACTTGAAGACTGGAACGGCCAAACCTAATCAGAATAACAGAAACAAAAAATTATTTAAAAAAACAAAAACAAACAGCAAACAAATGAAAGCCTGTAACAACAAGCAAGACAAAAAAACTGCAAGAACATTTATTTTTAATGCAAGAACATAACTGACCAGGACAATCTTGGAAGGACAGAAGAATGTGACCAGTTCATCTTAAATGTGTCAATTCACCCGACTGTTTACTTCTTTCATTTAAACATACCATCATTTTTTCTTTTTCTTTTTTTTTCAGTCATGCATATTTCCTCAACAACCTACTAACACTTGAGAAAAATTTATTACTGATATGTATTTGTGCCTAAAAAACCTGAATCTTGAGTCTGTAATGAATACAGAAGTCTGCAGCTGAAGAACTCATACTTTGAGGTGTGCTTCAAGTGTGGTGCTGTCACTTCCAGTAGTGAAAACGCTAGTGTTCAAACTACAGTGCACTAGACACTCCTTTGTAAGACAGTACAGAGAATGCTGATCACAACACTGAGCTGTGGTTGCCATATTATTAAAGACAGGAGGTCTAAGAGTATTGTGAAGGAATGGTTTGTCGGTTGCAGATAACCGATACAAAACACATAAAACGGGGTTGCATGGCGACAGCAGACAAGAGAGCAATTGTGTTACAGAGGACCAGAGGGGAATCTTTGTAACTAACAGAAACAGTCACTGGGTTAAAGGAGACAGGGGGTTGGGGTGGAAGGTTTGGGGGAGTTTTACACAACAGACAGAAATGACTGCTATGTCAGAGGAATATCAAGAAAGAAATAAGCACTGCCTCTTTTGGAAAGACGAACTGAACGGACATAAATGAAACCATACCTGCTTGCACTTCCCATCAACCTGTACAGGTAAATAGGGGACACAGAAAACAGGTTAACTAGGGCTATCATCATCAATTAAGAAAAGAAAGTTATAATGGCATGGCCACTGAAGTGATCCAATGGCCTTGCTAAAGCAATCCTCCAAGGAACTGTGGAGGGAGAGTGATGGTGGTGAAGGCAGAAAAAAAAAATGGTTTGACAACACTGCAGAATGAACAGGAAACCCATTTGCAGAGACCTTAGCTTTGGATATAAATCTGTTAGACTAGAGGAATCTGGTGAACAGTTCTTCTGTGCAATGCTCCAATGACTCTTCACAGAGTTGAGGGAGAAGAAAAAGAAGGTACAGAAACAAGCCCAGAAACTCTGTGCCCATTACTTATATCTGTAGGCCAACTGATGGGTAGCACATACTGCAATGATTTGAATTATGTGCCTTTGTCTTACCAGGAGTAACACTACTTAGTACTTCCAGTTATATATTCCCATCTTTCTCTTTGTCTCGCTCATGTCACAGAAAACAAAGAAACCAGGATAAGTACACACAGAAATGGTTGCTTGATTACCAGAGATGGGGATATTTACACAACAGACACAGACAGCTGCTTGGGCACAGGAGATGGATATTCTTTTTATGTTACAACACAATGAAATAATTCCCGAAATAAACTTTTAAAAAGAGGGACTTAAGATGGTCTTTGAGTGTGTGATTTAAGAAGGCAATAAGAGCAGTTTTACAAATGAACACAATGATGAGGTGCCCAGATCAAATCCTACAGAACAAAGATTACCAATGGAAATGAAATTGGGTTGACAGAAATTTGAATAAGAACAGAACTTAACATACAAAGCTGTTTCCTAGCTGAACAGAAGTATTTTTTAGCAGCCTAGACATATATATACATACATGCCCTTTTACCCCACTTTGCCTTCATAAAACAAATCAGGCAGACACACCCTGCCAATTAAACACACAACCATGACACAACACCAAACAACAGCAAAAACAACACACCCAGGAAACTGAACACATGAACATGCAAATCCACACACACAACAGCGCCAACTCATCTTCCACATGACATGACCATGCAAAAGGATATTTCTATTGATATGACCATGCACAAATGGTGCCAACTCATCTTTCAAATGACATGACCATGCAAAAGGATCTTTACTACAACTGTTATCATGCACAGGTTTTCAAACAAAACATGCAAAGTCTTCCCACAGAACACAGACATCTGGTGGAAAACTGATGGAAGAGACACTGGTCACCAACAGGAGAAAGCCTCTTCCAGCCCCATTTGGGATGCCAAATTCTGTCGCCCTGGTAACAGGCTGGGTTTCTTTTTTTGCTTTTCTTTGCACAGCTTCTTCCTTTCTTCCTTCCCTCAGACTGGTTTGTCAAGGCTTTATTCAGGCTGGTTATATAGCATGGCTGTGTACAGGCTGGTTATATCACGGCTTCTTTCTGCTTACTCCAGTTTTCCTCCTGTGTTCAGGTTTTGTACAGGCTCATAATATGGTTTTTTTCCTGGCTACTTCAATGCCTCTGTTCATGCTGCTGTTGTTTTTCCATCGCTTCTTCCTATGTTCACAATGGCTTTTTTAATCACTCCTTACTTTGTTTAGACTGGCTTTACCATGGCTTCTTCCTTTGTTCTGGCTGGTTATATCACAGATTCTTTCTGGTTGCTCCAATTTACTTCCTTTGTTTAAGTTGATCACACCAGGCTCGTAAAACTATGTTTTCTTTCCGGCAACTTCACCTCCTCTGTTCACATTTCTTTTTTTTCTTTTTTTATAATCATGGCCTCCTCCTTTGTTCATGCAGGCTTTACCATGGCCTCCTCCTTTGTTCATGCAGGCTTTACCATGGCACTGTCCTTTGTTCATGCAGGCTTTATCATGGCCTCCTCCTTTGTTCATGCAGGCTTTACCATGGGCCTCCTCCTTTGTTCATGCAGGCTTTACCATGGCACTGTCCTTTGTTCATGCAGGCTTTATCATGGCCTCCTCCTTTGTTCATGCAGGCTTTATCATGGCCTCCTCCTTTGTTCATGCTGGCTTTACCATGGCACTGTCCTTTGTTCATGCAGGCTTTATCATGGCCTCCTCCTTTGTTCATGCAGGCTTTACCATGGCACTGTCCTTTGTTCATGCTGGCTTTACCATGGCACTGTCCTTTGTTCATGCTGGCTTTACCATGGCACTGTCCTTTGTTCAAGCTGGCTTTATCATGGCACTGTCCTTTGTTCATGTAGGCTTTACCATGGCACTGTCCTTTGTTTCGGCTGGCTTTATCATGGCACTGTCCTTTGTTTCGGCTGGCTTTATCATGGCACTGTCCTTTGTTCTGGCTGGCTTTATCATGGCACTGTCCTTTGTTCAGGCTGGCTATAGTGTGGCTTTGTTCAGGCTGGTGATATCATGGCTTCTTCCTGGTTACTCCAACTGTCTTTGTTCACACTGGTTTTATCGTTGCTTCTTCCCAACCACTTCTGCTTTATTCCTTTGTTCAGGCTTGTCATATCATGGCACCTTACCAGACATTCCAGCTAGCTTCACTTTTTGTTGTTGTTTTGTTGTTGTTGCTACCAGTGCTCTGGTTCAAAAACTGAAAACATGCAATGAAAAATTCTCAAAGCTCACAAACTGAGCTGACCCTCTACAGCATGAAAGACTGGGTTGGTTGATGTTGATGGGCAATGTTCACACTGATGTACCTGGTTTGGCACAATGAACAGACAGACACAAAGCCCCTACAATGATACAGATGCTATTTTAGAAAAAACAAAACAAACAAAAAAACCAACAACAACAAAGCAGTGTTGTGACACTAGCCAAAACCCAACAAGTGAAAGAAAACTGTGCCCTGTGGTAAGCTTTCTCACCATCTATCAACGACAGCTGGTGAGAATGGCTACCACACGGCACTATTTCAACTACAACAGCTATGCCACTTTTCTGCCAACTCCCATCAAGAAGCAAAAGTGTAAAACTATACCACAAAAAGTCATCACAATATCCATACACACATACTTCGATGCATCTTTTCTCAGACAGCAGTCTGATGAATGAAAGCAACTGAATTTGAACAATCTACAATCTTAGCAGCCTACAGAACCCATATATATATGCATGTACCCTCCTGACAACCATATGCATTTAAACCCTTTCCAAAATAAGCGGTACACCCTCTCCTGTCAACTCCATGTACGCTATGCCAACTGTATTCTCCTCCAAGTCAACAATATCTATGCTCCAAGCCATAGTTTGCCCCCTCCAATTAACTCTGTGTTCCTTCCATAAAAAGCAGTATGCCCCTCCTAGCAACTGTATACTCATACATGTCCTCTTCCATCAATGGTATGTTCCTTCCATCAAATAGTATGCCCCTACTATCATCTGTGCACCCTGTCCTATCAACTGCATGTTCCTTCCTATCAACCAACAGCCTCTTGCTATCAACAGAATGTTCTTCCCATTAACAGTATCCTCTGACCAACTGTACACCCCCTCCTTGTCAACTAATGGTATGCAGTATTTACCGTACGCTCCCTCTTGTCAGCAGAACTCCATCTTACCTGAATGCCCACAAACGCTCTCATCGACTCACATGTAAATTGACATAAACCCATGATTATGCAGCACATACTTTCACATCAACTGCAGTGACATGATGCATTATATCCTCTCATACATTAACCGGACCCACTTATCCCAACAACTGAGTTCACATGTAACCCCAGTAGCTGCAGCCATGTGAACTGTCTGCAGTTTTCTGTCAATGAAAAGCAACGAAAAATACATCCGCATATCAACTTGTATGCATGAGTGAATCAAAATGGTGCCATCCAATAACTGGTAATGCTATGGGGAAAAAAACACACCTGGAATTAAAGTTCTCTTTGACATACAGTAGACACTGCTGTGAGCTGATGCACAAATGCATTTCGTGTGTATTATCATAATGCTTAGAACTATTATTTCTCACATCTGCTTGAAGCTTCACCGAGTGAAAGTTGATCTCCTTTTATGTTGTGGGTGACAATTTTTAAAAAAACTTTACGATGCAGGTGACACAACTAATCCAAAGCACTGCCATGCACTGATCACCAATGTTTACTGGAAAACTGCACTCCAAATACTGCACTAACAGTGGGAGGGAAGTAACAACAATAAAACCAAACCTGTCTATCTGCTGACACCTGTGGTGACTTTCAACAGAAGCAAACGGCTATCTTCACAATAGGCATCAGTGACAGGGTGATGTTCATGCAAAGGATGTGGATACCTTCCTCATCCTGGACTGACCAGGTGACATTACAGGACATGTCATCTTCAGCAAACTACAGTGATTTAAACCTGTGCACAAGGAAGGTATTCTACAGACTGAGGTTGAACACAAGCCGCGTTTAACTTGGATCAAATCTTGTGACTCTTTCAATAATCCGTGTTTTGCTGGGATCAAATCTGGCGACTTTCAATAATCCATGTTTAATTAGGATCAAAATTCAAATCTAGCCATTTTCAATAACCCAGGCTTAGCGAGGCACAAATTTTGTGACTCTCAATAACCCATGTTTTGCTCAATCAAATCTAGTGACTTTCAGTAATCTATGTTTAGCTAGGATCAGATCTAGTGGCTTTCAATAAACCATATTTAGCTAGGATAAAATCTAGGAACTTTCAGTAATCCACGTTAAGCTACAATCAACTCTAGTGACTTTTGATAATGTGTGTTAGCTGCATGACCTGGACACACGAACAGAAGAATATGACTTTTTCATTGAACTAGGGTGAGATAAGGTGATCTTCAACAGGACATCTGACATGACATCTTCACTAAAGGTGGCACTGTCAGAAGATGTATAATCTTTTATAATCCACAGTAAGATCATGTGATATTCAACAGGCCATATCTTCAACCAAATGGCATGGCCATCTAAAACATGCTACAATAAGCTCTGTGATAGTCACATTATCTTCACAGACGGTTGTGAACAGTGCAGCTGGCTGTGTATAGTGAAGACTGTAAAAAGGATGATTTGTGAAAATGACTTCAGAAATGTGACCAATGATAGCACAAGTTGATGGCAACACGTGCAGAAAGCTAGGCATATTCATAATTTCGCTGCTCAGTACTAAACAGACATAAGATGGAAGATGGTGACTGTATCAAGTGACTTGTGGAAATCATTCACATTAGCGACTGCTGTGACAGACTGTAGAAAGCAATGCATGGAAATCATATGCAGATAATGAGATATATCATTTTATGGTGACTTAAATAGTCGAAAGCAATGTATGAAATCATACAGTTATACAGATATATGGTGGTATAATACATTGTATTTACAGAAAGCAGTGTGTGAAATCATACAGTGATAAACAGATATACACTGACTTGTAACAGACTGTAGAAAGCAATGCATGAAATCATACAGTGATGCAGATACATGGTGACTATCAACAGATTGTAGACAGAAGTGTGTGAAATCATACAGCGACACACAGATAAATGGTGACTTATCACACACAATAGTAAGCAACATGTGGAAATCAAACAGTGATACACAGATATGGTGATATATAACAGACTGCAGAAAGCAATGTGTTGAAATCATACACAGATCAGATGTGAGCAACTGCTGAGACAGACTGGAAAGCAATGTGCAGAGATATATGGCGACTTCCAACAGTGTAAGAATAATGTAATGGTATCAGACATAATGACTAATATGACAGACTGTAAGAAAAATGCAGTGGTATCACAGATATAATGACCGCTTTAACAGACTGTGCAGTGGTATCACAGATATAATGACCGCTTTAACAGACTGAAAGAGGCAGTATGTGGAAATCAGACATAAGGACTGCAATGACAAGCAGTCAGACAGTAGTGGAAATACTGTGAAGAATTCAAAGATGTAATGACTGTCATGACAGACTGCAGGAAGCAATGTGAAGAGAACACAGATATAATACATGCTACATTAGAATGAAGGAATAATATAATGGTATCACTGATATAATGACAGACATGAGGATGTAATGTGTGGAAGTCACAAACTACGAGGGCCCATCATTATGTTGTCTGAAAGGACTGCAGAATGCAATTTTTCCAGCAACATATATAAAATACATACCACAATAAAATTTAGCCATCAATTTTTCCCGCAACATACATAAAATACATATCACAATAAAATTTAGACATACATCTTTCAACATGCAAAATTCTTAAATGACATCAGTGATCCGTGATTTAAATTTCAATATTTCAATAATAACATGATAAACAACTGAGCGTTGTAAAAATGGATCTCACAAAAGCTGTTTCCACTTGTTAACCGGATAGAAACTTAGAAATGAACTTATGAAAATTCATTCGCATTTGTAGGCTGTTTATGGGGCACTTGTGTGTCTTGCCACAGTCTGCTGATGGACTGAGTGGTTTTTTTTAAATTCAAGAGCAATGACTTTCAAAATACCAAGAAGCCAGGGCAATCTACATCAGCAACAAAGTTTGCTTATACTGAGAAAATTAATGGAAGAAGACCTGGAAGCAGAAAGACCTGTAACCTGTTATCTGGAACAATATAACAGATTCTGAGAAATGATACTGACCTAAAAAAGACTAGCTGCAAGATGGTTTAGAGGACGAAAAAAACAAAAAACAACAGGATTGATTGTTTGACAAAATAACTCTCACTGTTTGGGCCAGGTCCAGATGATCCTAAATGCTTGTGTGATGAGATCATAAGAGATTAAATTTGAATATCGTTTTCTGGTACACCAACAAGTATTTAAATGAGATTGGTGTTTGCTAAAGCACAGAGACAAAAAGTTGTACAGCCACGTTTTCAGAGCTGGAAAAGACCTTTTCATCTTTTTTTAAATACCCTGTCATTGAGTTTCCACCTGAGAAGTCAGTGGTATTCTTCCTGAGAAGTCCACACTAACTGCTCATTACTTATACAATGCAGGAACCATTCTTCAGTTTCAGTTTCCGTTTCAGTAGCTCAAGGAGGCGTCACTGCGTTCGGACAAATCCATATACGCTACACCACATCTGCCAAGCAGATGCCTGACCAGCAGCGTAACCCAACGCGCTTAGGCAGGCCTTGAGGAATAAAAAACCCAAAAAAACAAAGTGACAGTAACATCTGTGCATAAACAGTGCCCAGCTATCAGCACTGGAGTGCTACTTCATGACAACAACACTCACTACACGGCCATGATCACTACGACCTATCATGATGAGCAAGGTGTCCATGCCACCCCCCTAATTCACCCCCGCCTCCTATCCCATTTCCTAAGAACACCACTCCGACTTACAGTCCTGACTTGGTCCAATGAGACTTTTGGTTATTTCTGTCACTTAAGCAGAACTTAGCAGGATGGAAATTTTGCGCATCCAAGACCTGTCAAAAGCAGTGTTTTCAGAGTTCTGCACCTTGTCTCTGTCAGAAAACCAAAGCGCATATCGGTCACGGCTCAATCTTCAACAGCATGCGGCTTGCTGAGTACTTTTAGGGAAATCTGATCTCTTAGTTGCTGTTCTACAATCCCAAAGACAAAACATAGTGATGGACCTTCTCAAAACCGTTACAACAGACTGTAGAAATCACAGACATTACGACTGTTTTAGACAAGACTCAGAAAAAAGCAATGTGAAGAACTCACAGACAGATACAGGACAGCTGATGATGGTTTATTAGCAATGGCATGAAGATGGGATATCACTGGTTAACAACTGTTGCCTCAGAACCCTG
Organism: Babylonia areolata; assembly: GCF_041734735.1. Lineage (NCBI taxonomy): Eukaryota > Metazoa > Mollusca > Gastropoda > Neogastropoda > Buccinidae > Babylonia > Babylonia areolata. Next base: position 35,768,544 of record NC_134886.1, read on the forward strand.
ATATATCAAAGAGAGAGGGACAGTCAAGAGAGAAGGAGACACACTAGCAGAAGGTGGGGGAGCGGCTGAGGGTGCGGGGGCAAGGGGGTTGAGAAACTCCATTACCTATCCAGTCCAAAGTCAAGCAAGTCTTCATAGCTGACATTATCGGAGTTCTTGTAGTTGACCAGCAGAAGTGGAGACACCTCTTCGGAGCTGGCCGTGCTGTCCAGGGTGGGAGTCCTGTCGGGCAGCAGCACCGTCTGACCCCAGAAAGGGTCATGCTGGTTGTAAAAGCCCAGCTGCTCCAGGCTGCACTTGACGCTGTGGGGAGCAAACTTGCGGCCACAAGCACTCTGCCTGCTGCTCCCAGAAGGGGAGGTGGGCGAGTTAGGGGAAGAGGGGGCCTGTGGCAGGGGCCGCCTGCTGGACACAAAGAGGGAGGGGCCAGCAGAGTCCAGAGCGCTCTCGTCCACACCATAGTAGTGGTGGGAGGCCAGGTCGGAGCGCACAGACAGAGAGGCCCCTGTGTTGGGGACCAGGTTGTTCTGCAGGGCCAGGGTCAGGGGGTGGGGCCGGGGACGAGCAGGGGCTGGAGGGAGGTCAGGGGGACAAGGTTCATCATGCAAACAAACAGAAGGGAGAAAAGCCTGGTGGGAGGGAGAAGGCAGGGAGGAGGAAGAAGCGTCAAAAGAAGCAGAGTAATTGCTGGCGGCCAGGGGTGGGATGATGGAGGGGTCAGTATCGCTGCTGCTAAGGGGTGGGGTGAGAGGGGACGCGTCACACTCAGAGGTCTTGTTATACACCAGGGGATGCCGCCTTTCTCTGGGGCGAGTGTTCAATGCCGGCATGCTGTGCTGCCGAAGGGGAGTTCTTGGTGGCACAGCAGGTGCCGCCTCCTGCCTGTCCGCAGGCGTTGGTGAGGAGGGCGCTCCGACCTCCCGCTCACTGCTGACACTGTGGGCCCGAGGGGGCAAACGGGGAGCAGCCTGCACTGGCCCCCTCTCCTCACCCCCCTCCCTGCCCCCACCACTCTGGAAACCAAACTTATGATAATGCAAAGCAGACCCCGAGCTCTTGCTGGAAGAGTTACCTGCCCCTCTGCTGGTGCGAATGGGAATGGCGCCCCCTCGAAGCATGCGTAGTGGGTTGGTGTCCACTTCCTCCTCGTCTCTGTCACCTTCCTCTGCAGGGGTGGAGGACGCCTTAGGCGGGATGCCTGATGGCTCGCGACGTGCCCGCGCCATTGATGATGCTTGCGTGTCTTGGTTTTCCCCCGACAGCACCCTCTGGTGGTCCATATTGCGGCGCATGCGGCTCTCCCTGGCCAGTTTCGACATGATTTCACGGGGGGATGGCTCACTGAAGTCCTCCTCAAATAGTGACATCACCTTGGTGGAGTCCCCAGCCTCTGAGGCAGATGATGGCCGTGTGGAATCAGAGTCTGGCTCCGGAGTGGACTCCTTGGTGTCCAGGTCAGGTGCAGCACTGGGCACCTCCTCCCTGGCCGGGGATTCCATGCGCACAATCTCTATGGTCTTCTTCAGCTGCTCTCTTTCTCGCTCCTTGCTCTCTGACCAACTCTCTTTGCGTGATGACGTAACAGGGATCTGAGAATCCTTCTCTTTCAGAGGGACCTCTGGGGAATCTGGAGGCCTTCGTATGGGTTCCACACGCTGGATGATTTCTGGTCGAGGTTTGGGGACGGGCAGTTCAGACTTTTTGGGGTCCAGCCTGGGTTTGGGCATTGGTCTGGGAGGTGGCTGGGGCATTCCGGATCCCTTGGAGGAAGGAACATGTGCTTGGGGAGCTCCAACGGTGGGAACCCTGGGTTCGGGTGGGTGGCTGTCCACGGCATCTGCTGCGAAGACAGCATCACTGGAGACTGACAGTCTCTCCTCCCCAACTTGGTCTGGTTTGTCTGTGCCTCGCACCACCAGAGCGTTGTACGCTTCCTGTGCACCTAGGGGAATGTCCTCTTCCACATCCCCTTTGGGAGGGCGGTCATCAGAAAAAGTCCGTTTGCGCTCTGATTTGGGGCTACGGCGTATAGAGTTTTTCAGCTTACAGATGAGGCTGGGGGAGGGCTCCACAACCGACTCTGGGAAGTCTGGGGCAGCTTTCTCCAAGAAGGTGGGACTCTGGGGCGGGCTCTGAGACTGGCTGTGACGCTGAGCCCGTGTGGCGGTCACTTCGTTGGCCAGGGTGATGGCGTCTTCCATCATCTTCTCTTCTGAGGCGGACATGGGTTTCACTTTGGCCTGTTTCTTTTCTCGTGGCGTGTCCTGCAATGTTAGCACAGCACACTGTCAGGTTACTGGGGAAGGCAAAAGCTCTCATCACAAGGCTGAATGGGGATCCAGCAGAACAGTTAATGTGTGTGCAAACGTGTGCAGGCGGTGTGTTGATAGCTCTCTTCACAAGGCTGACTGTGGGCACAAGTGATTCAGCATGGATGTTAACTGTGAATGTATGATGCTCTGGGTGTACGTGCAGGAGAGAGAGACAGAGAGTGACAGATGGACAGAGGTAGAGCAACAAAGACAGATACTGAGTGACAAAGACATAGAGAGTGAAAGTGGGTGTGAGAATGTGCCTGCATGAATGCATGTCTAAATTAATAAGGAAAATAGACTAAGTCCAATTAATAAAAAAGGAATATTCAACTGTCATACATTCATTCAGACCAACCTTCCATCACCCCATATCATTCTAAACACATAAGAATAAAAACATTTAAACACTGACTGTGTAAATCCTTGTGTCATCAACCTGAACACATTATACATAAGGCAGCACATCAATATTAATCAATGGTGTATCGTAGTAAGATATTACAAGCAACAGCCATCCACATAAATTATCTTCTTTTTTAAGTTGCAAAGAATCAAGACACATCAATTACATGAGAAGACATGGTGACAACCATAAAAGAATCATTTCAACAAGTAGACACCAGTATCCAAGACAACACATCCCTCTGAAGACACCATACATACGCAAGAGAGAGAGAGAGAGAGAGAGAGAGAAGCTTATTTGTATTTCTTTTTATCACAACAGATTTTTGAGTGTGAAATTTGGGCTGCTCTCCCCAGGGAGAGAGCATCGCTACACTACAGTGCCACCCATTTTTTTGTTATTTTTTCCTGCATGCAGCTTTATTTGTTTTTTCTGTCGAAGTGGATTTTTCTACAGAATTTTGCCAGGAACAACCCTTTTGTTGCTGTGGGTTCTTTTACGTGCGCTAAGTGCATGCTGCACATGGGACCTCACTTTATCATCTCATCTGAATGACTAAAGTCCAGACCACCACTCAAGATCTAGTGGAGGGGGAGAAAATATTGGCAGCTGAGCTGTGATTGGAACCAGCACGTTCAGATTCTCTCACTTCCTAAGCGGACGAGTTACCTCTAGGCTATCACTCCACACTGACTGAGCTGTAATGCTCAAGGAAGGTAATGGCTACAACCTTGTCTTAAACATGCACATGCAATTATTCAAGGCAGCATAAAATTAACTGTGTTTTCTTTTTTGTTCCCTTTGTATCTGGCAGAGTCAAGTGACATTTTTGTTGTTCCTATGGTGTATCATTTTTTTCTTCTTTTTGTAATGGCAGAATCAGGGAACAACTCACCTATCTTACTACTCCTGAGATAACGGAGCCTATGAAGTTCTTGCTAATATTCCAGAATATCTAAAAGGTTACATTACTCTTGAGTTTGTGATGTTAAAAGAAGTTGTACTATTCTGGAGTTCATGGTATCCAAGAAGTTATAATAATCCAGGGTTCACTATATACAAAAGAACATTATGGTATTCCTGAGTTTGTGCCACCAAAGAAGTTATACCATTCCATTTCACAGCACAAATACAGTATTCCCCAGTTCATAGCACCGTAAATGATAGTATTCCTCAGTTACTAAGATGCACAATTCCATCGACTGCTAAAGCAAGTGGTCAGCATAATGGACTTAGGACAGGAAGGACGTGCTTAAACACCATACCACCATCGGAGGCAAGTATCACAATGAGAGCTTTTGGCCCTTGACTGATTCCTGCCAAGAACCGAGTGAGCTGTGGACTCAAAAGGGAAGAAAAGGCCAAACAGCCAAGCGCCATCCACTTGCAGATGTGTCTTTAGGGGTGTTGCTCAAATTTCAAATGAAAGCCATATCAGAGTGCAAGAGCATTATCCCTCATGATGCAAGCCATTCCAGATCGCATGTGTACCATCCCGAGTGATGCTCAATGCCAAGCTAGAGTGAAGACAGCCATATCTGATGCTGTCAACCATTCTACAGTGATGCAAGCTGCATGAGACGCTGTAAGCAATATGATGGTGACACAAGCCGTATCTGATGCTTTGTACGACTTACCATAGTGATGAAAGCCATAACTGATGCTGTGAAACATACTGCATTGATGTAAGCCGTATCTGATGCTGTAAACCAAACTACAGTCATGTGAACCATACTAGATTCATATCTGATGCTTTCTAAGTCTTACCACAGTGATCAAAGCCATAACTGATGTTGCAGAACATACTGCAAAGATGTAAGCTGTATCTGATGCTGGAAGCCACACTACTGTGCTGCAAGCCATACGAAAGTGATTTAAGCCGAAATTATTGTATGCTGTCAGACATACCATGCTGATATGAGTCACATGTGATGCTGTAAATCAAACCACAGTGATGATGTAAGCTGTATCTGATGCAGTAAGTCACACTACTGTGATGAAACCCACGTCTGATGCTGTAAGTCATGCAAGAATGTTGTAAGCCATATCTGATGCTTTAAAACATACCACAGTGAAGTAAGCCATAGTGCAGAGATCTAGGCCATACCACAGTGATGTAAGTCATATCTGATGCTCTGAGACATACCACAGTGAAGTAAGCCATAGTGCAGAGATCTAGGCCATACCACAGTGATGTAAGCCATATCTGATGCTCTGAGACATACCACAGTGAAGTAAGCCATAGTGCAGAGATCTAGGCCATACCACAGTGATGTAAGCCATATCTGATGCTCTGAGACACACCACAGAGATGTAAGCCACATGTATATGAATGATGTACATAACACAAGAATGCAGATGCGTCATTTTAAGCCACACTAAACATCAGAATGCAGCAGTATCATTTCTAAGTCACAGGGAATACTACTGGGGTTAACACACCAGACAGGAAACAGTATAAATATATAAACACAGACAGCACATGGGTAGACAGTGCACAGTACAGTGGTATACATCATTACAGTGGTACAAACCTGACAAGGCAATGTACAGGTGTTCCACAACAGACACAGTACAGGGGTACATGCCAGAAAAGTCACAATACAGGGGTACCATGACAGACAGGGCACAGTGCAGGTGTACCACAATAGAACTGGGGTACATACAAGGCCCAGTTCTGGGGTACATTCCAGACTGGGCACAGCAAAGGAGTGCCACAACAGACAGGGAACCGTCCAGGGTACCACACTTGACTGGGAACAGTGTCATTCAAAGCAACACTTAACATGAGAATGCAGCTGTATCAATTCTACGTGACGGCATACTACAGGGGTACCACACTTGACAGGGAACAGTGCATGTGTACCAAAAAAACTAAACCGACAGCACATGGGTACAATATAAGACAGTGCACAGTACAGTGGTACCATAAAAGACAGGATAGAGAGTACATTCCAGACAGGGCACAGTACAAGGGTACCACATCAAAATAGTGTGGACGCACCACAAGACAGATGTACTGGGTACATACCAGACAGGGCACTATACACCTTAACAGCAGTACAAAGCAGACAAGACACAGTACAAAGCAGACAAGACACAGTACAGGTGTACCATAACAGACAGTAGAGGGGCACATACCATACAAGTCACAATACAGGGGTACCATGACAGACAGGGCACAACGCAGGTGTACCTTAACACAGTACAGGGGTACATACAAGGCACAGTACAGGGGTACCATACCAGACAGGGCACACTTCACAAGTACTACACAGCACAGTGCAGGTGCACCACAAGACCAATGTAAGGGATACATTCCAAACTGGACACAGCACAGGAGTACCATAAGACAAGTAACAGTACAGGAGTACCATGACAGTACAAGGGTACTATAAAAGACTGCATAGGTACATACTTGACTGGGATCAAAACAGGTGTACCATAACATAGCACAGGGGTACCATAAGAGTACTAGGGTACATACCAGACAGTACAGGGGTACATACCAGACATGGTACAGGTGCACCATACCAGACATTACAGGGGTACCAATCACACAGGACAAAGTACAGGGGTACCATAACAGACATGCAGGGTTACATACCAGACAGATCAGGGGGGTATATACCAGACAGGATACAGTACAGGAGTACCATAAAAGATAAACAGAGGGGTTTAAACCAGTCAGGGCACAGCACAGGGGTACTGTAATGGACACACAGCGGTACACGCCAGACAGTGCAGAGGGGTACACATCAGACAGGATACAGTGCAGGGGCACCATAAAAGACGAGACAACCCAGTCAGGGTGCCACACCAGACATGGCACGGTATAGGGATACCATTCAGTACAGATTAACTGAAGTTGTACTGACTGACAGGGGCACTATACACAGGAAATGGTACTGGGATATCTACTGACACTGATCCTTCACCTGGCAGTCCAACAGTCACAGTCATCCCCATCCCCCTACCCCCAACTCAACCACACCAAAAATGTCTGAGTCGCATAATGAAAAGATGCACATCACTCAACCACTCAGCAACAATCATGACAGGAGAGCAAGCAGACGCAGAAAAAACCCACTAATCTCTACCAACTGTGCAATGAAAACAGGGATCACTCATCCACTTGATAATAATGATAAACAAGAGACACACAAACAAAGCAGAGGAAAAGGCAACACAGTCTCAAAACTCTCAAAGAGAGAGAAAAAAAGAGCAAAGGAAGCAAGTCATCCAGAGTAGCAAATAAAAACTCTCATAACTCAGAGAGAGTGAGAGCAAATGAAGCAACTCATCTTGAGTAGCACTCTCAAATGAAGCAACTCATCTTGAGTAGCACTCTCAAATGAAGCAATTCATCTTGAGAAGCACTCTCAAATGAAGCAATTCATCTTGAGTAGCAAATAAAAATTCTCGTAACTCTGGGAGAGAGAGAGCAAATGAAGCAATTCATCTTGAGCAGCACTCTCAAATGAAGCAATTCATCTTGAGTAGCAAATAAAAACTCTCATAACTCAAGACACACAGACAGAAAGAGACAGCAAGGGAAGCAAAGTCATCTCGTAATGAGCAAGCAGCAACACTAACCAGCCCCTGGAAACACCAGCCTCCAAACATGTGAGGCAGTCCAGTGACTTACCAGGCGAGGAGGCTGGGAAGGGAGGGGTGGGGGTGAGCCTCGTTTGAAAGGAGCCGAGGCCTGTGCGGAACCCGGAAACCCCTTCTCTTCAAACACGGGCGTTTTCTCCTCCGCCAGGGGCGTCTTGTCGTCGAGGTCGACGCGGTTCGGGTCAATGTCGTCGCCAAAGTCACAACCATTGAAGGCTGGGGAGCTGGCCGCTTCGGCCTGTTTCTCCTTCTCGTCCAAAGCTTTCAGCACCTCGTCCATGAACGACGGTCCAAAGTCAAATGAACTCTGCACACACACACACACAGAGACTAAATCAAATATACTACATTCCTAATGTGATGATGACAAATGGCCAAACACACACAGACACATCTCTCTCTCTCTCTCATTTATATATAGAGAGAGAGAGAAAGAGAGAGAGAGAGAGAGAGAGAGAGAGAGAAAGAGATAAAGAAAAAAGAAGAAAACAAATCAAATCATAACATGTCTTACAAAAGTCACAGTTTTACTTCACAAAACCCCAATAAACCACAAAGGCCATCTCAAATAAAACATAATCAATCACTTCTACCCTGACCTTCATTGAAGGCCAAAGGGAAATGATCAACCACCTGAACTTGACCTTTGGTTTTAAGCATGTTTTTACGTATTTCTCCTCATCCACTTCAATGACTTCAGCCCAGCAGACATACAGACAGAGAGGCGCACACAGACAGACATACAAGAACAAAGACAAAACTACTGAATAGAAACAGCCACTCACACCCAGGTCTGGCATTTTGAAGTCAGCAAAGATGGAGTTGTCCTCCACGTCAAACCCGTCATTCTGATCATCAGCCTGGGTGCTGGCCAGAGATTCCTGACTGATCCTGCAAACACACTTTTCTTGAGACCAGCTGACCTCACAACATGTGTTCTCTCTGTCAGACCAAAGTAAAGAATGTCACCCTAAAGATACTGAACAATCATGCCAATATGAAAGTCACCCAAAAGATTTTGACAGTCATGTGCTGGAGACTCACACTTCATAATTCATCTTATACGGCTTGAATATTGATACAGAACGATTCTCTCCTGCCATATAGCTCGCTCAAAAATATAACTTAAAGCTCCCATCTTTGCCATCATGAAGGAAAAAGATCTATACAAACAGAAAAGGCTAAATGAGCAAAGAGTATATGAAAGGTTACAGCCAAAAGACTCACCAACTATGTCCATAAGTGTTGCGTCTGTCGAGAGAATCATCAGAAGTGCTGGTTTTCACAAAGCCATTTCGATCAGGACTGTCAGTTGTCCGGGGAATGGACGAAAGTGAAGATCCTCGACTGACATCCACTTTTCCTGAAACACAGTACATCAGTATTCGGATCACTAATTTCTTTTTTTCTCACAAAGCTGGAAAGTGTAACTGGACCCAAAAGCAAGCCAACAAAACAAGTAATTATAAGTGTCAATTTTGTATGCAACTGCCACACCATTGTTCATATCCAAACTGAAATGTGATGAGAGTTAGTGCCAATTCTGTGAGACAAGAGTATTGGAATACTGAGGGCCATTTTGCTTTTTTCCATGAAGTGTCTGATAGCTGTAAGAAACCAAACACAGCATCACCTGAAGTATAATCTTTGTAAAGTCAGTCTGTCACAGCAGCTAACAATAAAGACATTAACCCAATGCTTGCCCAATCAACCAAGACCAATCTTCTGGAAACCCTTTCCTGAATACCAGAACAACACCTAGACACACTGTGATACTGTGTCAGTTCTGACTACTTTCACTTGTCTGTCCCAAAATGTAATTTTTACGGAACCATACATGATACTTTCATCTTATGGCCCAAGTTTGGACTTTCCTTCCAGCTACTTTTTTTTTTTTTTTTTAACTTCAGCAATCTTTTTTTTCTTGGGTTCCAAATGGCAGATGACAACTTGAGAGATTTTGGTTTTCTATTATGGGCAACAATTATGAAGAACAAATTAAGTTTGGGTGGTATGCACTCAAGAAAATCACAAGGAAAGACAGGTCAGACAGTGACCTAGATTTAGTTGTCAACACTGACTGATGGCCAAATTTGAACTATCATCAACTTCCCTAATTTAATAAATAAATAGAAACTTTCTTGCCCCAAGATATTTTCAATTTCAAAAATACCTCGACTTTGGTGAAAATTCAAAGACGGGTGCTTCTTATATATTTTCCAATATTTTGTAATACAAGTGAGCGACAAACTGATATCTTGTTATTTTTCAAGTGCAATACATGTGGTCATTATGCTAAATTATTTCCCTTGGATTGGTATCACCACTGCAGTCCTGTCAGGTTTGTCTGGGGTAAGCACTGGGTAAACACAAAACACACAGCACTGCTTGAAGTACCATTTTTGTAGTATCAGTTTAATGCCGCTACCCCAAAAATTACATGAATATCAGCACAGAACAACACACTCACCATTACCTGAGGCGCCCACTTTAAGTGGCAGTTTGTCATAGTTGTCACCGATGAAGGAGACATCCCCAAAAACAGCACCGTCGTAACCAATGTGACCTGTGTGTCGCAGGTCGTTCTGTGGAGCGCCAATCATGTCTGCCCGCAGCTTGCCACGCTTGGAGCTCCTCCCAGATTCTGAAAGTATTTCTAAAGCTACAACGTTGTTATCAAGACACAAATAACAACACCAGAAATGTATTAGTTACAATGACAGAAACATTAATGCCATTTCTGTTAAGTTACCAAGGCAGACGTCATTACCTATACTCTAACGCTTACAGTTACCACAGCACAAACACCATTACAAATATTGTTACAGTTACCAAGACATAAATACCATTACTAATACTCTACCACTGTCAACAAGACACAAAACCCACATTATAACACAGTCAGCAAAACCCAATACTTTAACAGTTACTAAGACACACACTACCAATGCAACACAGTTACCAAGACACAGATATCATAACCAAAACTGCAACACTGTTACCAAGACACAGACATCATTACCAATACTGTAACACTGTTACCAAGACACAGACATCATTACCAATACTGCAACACTGTTACCAAGACACAGACATCATTACCAATACTGCAACACTGTTACCAAGACACAGACATCATTACCAATACTGTAACACTGTTACCAAGACACAGACATCATTACCAATACTGTAACACTGGGAGGTCCCCACTTACTTGATGACTCATCAGGTCAGGTCAGGGGTCAGCACTCACCTGCATGACTCAGTGAGGTCACATAACAACTCAAATAAGGTCACTGAGCAGACTGCTCACCTTTACGACTCAATGAGGTCTTGGGCAGAGAGATGGGGGAAGTCTTGGGCTCCACGTAGGGCATGCAGTGGACAGGGTTGAAGAAGCCACTCTGTCCACCCGAAACACAGCCTCTCCAGAGACCCGCACTGGGGGCATCGCTGGGGCTGTCAGCACATCATCCACATGTAACATGTGTAACAAGCTATGCACATGTCAGAAATGTCAACACACCGTCCACATGTCACATGAGTAACACACCATGCACACGTCACATGTGTAACAAGCTATGCACAAGTCATACATGTCAACACACCTTTCACACATGTCAACACACCATTCACACATGTCAACACACCATTCACATGTCGTATATGTCAACATACCATTCACATGTCAATACACATGACATGTGTCATGTCATAAAAGTCAACACACCATCCACATGTCAAATGTCAACACACCATTCACATGTCATACATATCAACACACCATTCACATGTCACATGTGTAACACGCCATTCACATGTCAAACATATCAACGCACCATTCATACACCATTCACATGTCATACATACATATCAACACACCATTCACATGTCACATGTGCAACACACCATTCACATGTCATACATATCAACACTACCATTCACATGTCACAAAGTAACACACTTCACATGTCAACACACCATTCACATGTCACAAAGAAACACACCATTCACATGCCAAATGAGTAACACACCATTCACAAGTCACATAAGTAACAAACCATTCATGTGTCATACATGTCAACACATCATTCACACATCATTCATGTCGACACACCATTCACATATCATATATATGTAACACATTATTCACATGTTACACATGATATATATGTCATACATGTCAATACACTGGGGTCAACTCACTGTGCAGATGTCACATGAGTAAGCTAGCAAACTATTCACATATACAGCACACTATTCACATATCTATGTAACACACCATTCACTTGTCACAATGTTAACACACCTGTCCACAAAATAACACCAAGTATGGTAACAAACTGTCGTATCATGTAAGGTCAAACATACACACGCAGAGTTAGGGACACTATGGTTTCAGTTTATCACACACTGATCAAAAACAACATTCAACGGCACAGAAATGACACATCATTCAACACACACACACACACACACACACACACACACCAGATAGAGTACACAGGCCAGTTACCTTTTATCCAGAACAATGATGATGTCATAGCTGTTGTAAAGAAGCTGATCTTTGCCGATCGCAGATGGGGCGGGTGCATCTTTCACTGCCTTCACCTGAACAGGTCGAATCTGTGGGCACACAAAAACAACACCTGGTTCATGGATTATGTAAGCAGATGTCTCACTTCAATAATCCCCCCTCCGCCCCCACACCTCCTTCTCTCTCACTGCCACACACTGTGAAAGGCCCATCAAAGACACTGCCATCAACTTTCAAATAAATCATTAAAAAAAAAAACCAACTGTCAAGAACACAGCGATGGTCCATAGCAAAGGCAAAACCTAAAGAAAATATCATTCACTGCTTACACTCAATTTTAATTCTATTATCATTTGTCACCAAGTTAACCAAAAGGTGGCCACAACCACAGAGGGCCATAACAGGGAGGGGGGCTGGGGGAGGGGGGAACATTTAACAACCAAAAATCTAACTGTGGTCGTGAAGCGTTCTCAACCTGGGAAAAAGTGAGAAACAGGTAGCTAAGGGTGATTACTCATCTGGGACATGTTAAGAAACAGCTGACTACAGGTGACTTCTGACATGGATCAAGGTATGAAACTACTTGCTAGCTAAATGTGACTAATCACCTGAGGCAAGTGAAAAACAGCTGGATAAAGGTGACCACTGACCTGGGGCAGATGAGAAACGGGTAGCTAAATAGGAATGGCCAGGGGCAAGGTAGGAAACAGCTGGCTAAAGGTAACCACTGACCTGTGGCAAGGTGAGAAACAGCTGGCTAAAGGTGACCACTGACCTGTGGCAAGGTAAGAAACAGCTGGCTAAAGGTGACCACTCACCTGTGGCAAGGTAAGAAACAGCTGGCTAAAGGTGACCACTCACCTGTGGCAAGGTAGGAAACAGCTGGCTAAAGGTGACCACAGACCTGTGGCAAGGTAAGGAACAGCTGGCTAAAGGTGACCACAGACCTGTGGCAAGGTAAGGAACAGCTGGCTAAAGGTGACCACTGACCTGGGGCAAGGTGAGAAACAGCTGGCTAAAGGTAACCACTGACCTGGGGCAAGGTAAGAAACAGCTGGCTAAAGGTGACCACTGACCTGTGGCAAGGTGAGAAACAGCTGGCTAAAGGTGACCACTGACCTGTGGCAAGGTAAGAAACAGCTGGCTAAAGGTGACCAATGACCTGTGGCAAGGTAGGAAACAGCTGGCTAAAGGTGACCACAGACCTGTGGCAAGGTAAGGAACAGCTGGCTAAAGGTGACCACTGACCTGGGGCAAGGTGAGAAACAGCTGGCTAAAGGTAACACTGACCTGGGACAAGGTGAGAAACAGCTGGCTAAAGGTGACCACTGACCTGGGGCAAGGTGAGAAACAGCTGGCTAAAGGTGACCACTGACCTGGGGCAAGGTGAGAAACAGCTGGCTAAAGGTGACCACTGACCTGGGGCAAGGTGAGAAACAGCTGGCTAAAGGTGACTACTGACCTGGGGCAAGGTGAAAAACAGCTGGCTAAAGGTAACCACTGAACTGGGGCAAGGTGAAAAACAGCTGGCTAAAGGTGACCACTGACCTGTGGCAAGGTGAGAAACAGCTGGCTAAAGGTGACCACTGACCTGGGGCAAGGTGAGAAACAGCTGGCTAAAGGTGACCACAGACCTGTGGCAAGGTGAGGAAACAGCTGGCTAAAGGTGACCACAGACCTGGGGCAAGGTGAGAAACAGCTGGCTAAAGGTGACCACTGACCTGGGGCAAGGTGAGAAACAGCTGGCTAAAGGTAACCACTGACCTGGGGCAAGGTGAGAAACAGCTGGCTAAAGGTGACCACTGACCTGGGGCAAGGTGAGAAACAGCTGGCTAAAGGTGACCACTGACCTGGGGCAAGGTGAGAAACAGCTGGCTAAAGGTGACCACTGACCTGGGGCAAGGTGAGAAACAGCTGGCTAAAGGTGACCACTGACCTGGGGCAAGGTGAGAAACAGCTGGCTAAAGGTGACCACTGACCTGTGGCCAGGTAAGAAACAGCTGGCTAAAGGTGACCACTGACCTGGGGCAAGGTGAGAAACAGCTGGCTAAAGGTGACCACTGACCTGGGGCAAGGTGAGAAACAGCTGGCTAAAGGTAACCACTGACCTGGGTCAAAGTGAAAAACAGCTGGCTAAAGGTGACCACTGACCTGGGGCAAGGTGAGAAACAGCTGGCTAAAGGTGACCACTGACCTGGGGCAAGGTGAGAAACAGCTGGCTAAAGGTGACCACTGACCTGGGGCAAGGTGAGAAACAGCTGGCTAAAGGTGACCACTGACCTGGGGCAAGGTGAGAAACAGCTGGCTAAAGGTGGGCCGTCTGTCTGGCTCCTGCTGCCAGCACTTGAGCATCAGGCCATAGTACTCCTTGGGGCAAAGGTCTGGCTGTTCCAGCCGCAGACTCTGGGGTTCATCCACTGACTCTACAATCTGCAAAACCCACAAACACACAGCACTGCTATAGTACTGCCTGCATTGTACCTGAAACTGCACAGTGCCCAGGTTTCACTTCACTGGTCACTGTCACAAGCTGAAGTTTATCAGTCAAGTGTCATCTCTGTCACCCACATTAATAATACTCATGCTCCACATGTGTCAGTACTGAGACAGCAAGTTCACCACCATTGTTAAAGTTCTATACCTCAGGTCAGTCTGCTGCAAATATTCAACGCCAAGTTCCAATTCACAGAAACAGCACAGTTCTCAGTTTGTGCTCTGACACCTTCGTCCATCTAAATGGATTAGTCAAGCAACCACAGAAACAAGGAAACACAAAACATGTATCAGTCTTTGCCAGCTTATTCAAAAATTCATCGTCCTAGCAGTGTCATCCCAGGACTTTATTGGTTCATCGTTTTAAAAAATGTTGACTGTGACTCCAGAAGATGAAAGAACAAAATACCAAAAGGTAAAAAAAGAATGCTCTTCTCACAAGTTGAAAAAGTAACAAAAACATGAACTTCAGTGTTCAAACTCAAATGGCACAAAACAACACAATGACCTGGTATATAATAATTGACATTATTAACTAATATTACAGTTTACAGTTAAAAATGAATGCACTAACAATAAATTTTATCTCTTTGCCCACTGTGTACACCTTTTGGCACATAGCCATATTATCCCATGCACCGCACACATACAAAAAAATTTACTTCACATGTAATATCCTAAGCACTTCACACACTTTATCTCCTAACCAACGGCTCTACTGAATGACATGGTCAACTGCTGGAAACATGCCAATAAGTGAATAAGACAGGACACACACACAGTGCAGTCTGCTCTACCTGCTGTGCAGACAGTCCCGCCCAGGGCTGGAAGCCGTAGGTGAAGAACTCCCAGAGGGTGACTCCAAAGGCCCAGACGTCGGTGGCCGGGGTGAACTGCAGCTCCTGGAAGCACTCTGGAGCGCACCAGGCCAGGTGCTGACTCACGTAGTACTCCCTGCCCGCCCCCAGCGCTCCAGAGATCCAGACATCGCCAATCTTCACCTGAAAGCCAGTCCCTTTTCTCATGCCTCTTTACTAAACCCATCACCTCGTTTCACACGCATCCAATCTTCCACCTGCCTTGCCTGCCAGCTGCACAGTACCTATTCAACCCAAACTCTAACAACAACAATTCATGTAATAACAATCAAGGGAAAGTAAGGAATTCTTATCCTATCAAAGCCAAAAGAACTGAAACTTACATTATGGTTGAAAGCAAGAACAACACACCATACCTCAACAGTTTAACAAATAAAAATAATGATAAATTTAAAGAGCACACCATCATCAATATACTAAACAGCAAGAACAGTACACTATATGGTACAGGGGCAAGAGCAACACAATAAAACAGTGTACAACAGAATGGCAAGAACAATATACAATACAGAAGCAATACAGAAGAAAGAACAATGCACAAAAAGAGTATACGACAAAGAACAACATACTATGCAACAACAAAAAAAAAAAAATTTAAATTCAAACATTACAAGTTGTCAACTACATGTCAAACATAAAGACTAAGAGACAAACCAGAACTCACAGCACTACGACATATCTCTCTCTCTCATCCCTTTCTGAATGTCAGCACACTAACACACATCCACCCACCACCTACCAACAACCCCTCTCCCCCCCAAAGACATGCACTAGGGTTCCTGCTACACGGCTTTCCTTCAAAATAACAACTTCATAAAGAATACTAAAGGACCAAGATATACATCAGTGGTCATATTCCACTATTTTCCCACACATTTACCACCTTATCAGGACTTTTGAAGAACCAAGACGTACACCATGGTTCCCATTCCACTGCTCTCCTTCAAATTAACCACTTCCACTTCATAAATGGACTTTCCTAACTGCACACTGTTTCCATCTTGACCTGTCCTTTAACTCTTGATTTTTTAAAAGATTTACAAAATGAAAATTATATATATATATATATATATATATATATATATACCCTGTCCGTAAGTGATCTTTGTATCAAATTTGATGGAAACTGGATGTAAACCCAAAACTTAATGATTTCATCATAGTTCAAGTTCTTTTCATAATGACCTTAAATCCCTACTGTGCTTTGTTCTTAATGTACCAAGTTTGGGGAAGACATGTAGCAAAATCTTCTCTCTCTTGTACCTTGTTTTTTTGTTCTTCATTTTTCCAATCAATATGCCACAATTTGACTGTGATCTCTGACCTTGACTTTTTATTTTTGACTTCATCCTCTCACCATGGCCATCCATAATACCAAATCTTACAAACATTTAATGTAGAATGCGAGTTCCATTGTGCCTGTATCCTTTTACCTTTTTAGTGACCTTGACCTTTGCCCTGTTTACCGCATCATCATTATGTGACTGGAGGGTTTCATAACTATCATTCTGTCAAGTTTGGTTCTTGCAAGACACTGGCTTTAGCAGAGGAAAGGCCAAGTTTATCAAATGCACACACACACACATACACACACACACACGCACACAAAAACAAACCCAACCAGGTGATAGATTACACACAACTCTCATCTTTGTTTTGACAGTCAAGTCAAAAATGCCACTGGCATTCCTTCAAGGGTAACAAGCACCTCAGGAACAACACTGCTACAGGAGTGAGCAAGGCAGGGTGAGAAGCAAACAAAACAACAGCTGCAGCAACAACAACAGCACCTCACCACCACCACCACCACACCAACCACCATCGTTACCAACAGCAGCAGCAGCAGCATCACCACCACCACCACCAACAACAGCATGTTACCACCATCACACCATTCACCACCATGATCAACAACAACAGCACCATTACAACCACCACACACATCACCACCACCACCACCACCTCCATCAACACCAGCAGCCACCTTACCTTACTCTTGGAGAAAACCATGACATTTCTGGCAGCCAGGTCACGATGAACCAGGTGTTTACTTTCCAAATAGCTCATGCCGTCACACACTTGCTGGGCGAAATCACAAAGGCGGGGCACTGGGAAGTCCACACGAGCAGTCCCCTCCCTCAGACACTCCAACAGGGACCTCATAGGGGCCAGCTCCATCACCTGTCCACATTGCCACACAATGTCCACATCACCACATAATGACACCACACCAACCACCATCATCACCAACAGCATCACCACCACACCCATCATCACCACCACCATCCACAACCCAATGTCCACGTCACCACAACATCTGCACTGTTAGTACCAGTGAATAACATATCCCACATTACAAAGTCCACATCATAGCATGATGTCCACATCACGACACCACACCAACCATCATCATCAACAACAGAAGCAGCAGCATCACCACATCTCTCATCTTCACCACCCCCATCAGCAACATAATGTCCACATCACCACAACATCCTCATTCAGTCACTGCTAGTGTCATTTGTCAGTGACTTATCGCACATCACAATGAACACATCACCACAACTTCATTACTAACTGTTAAGGACACTTTCTGAAGAAAAATGTTCAACATGGATGAGGTGAATGACACACTGTGACAAGAGAGAGAAACACAGAACACAGAAATCACCCATACCACACACTATGCCAACAGATAAACACAGAACACAGAGATGATTCACAAGACACATAACACCAAAAGATAAATACAGAACAGACACATATGACACACTACGTCAACAGATCAACACAGAACATAGACCCACATGACACACTACACCAACAGATCAACACGGAACACAGAGGCCCACATGACACACTACACCAACAGATCAACACAGAACAGAGAGGCCCACATGACACAGTACACCAACAGATCAACACAGAACAGAGAGGCCCATATGACACACTACACCAACAGATCAACACAGAACAGAGAGAACCACATAACACACTATACCAACAGATAACACAGAACACAGACCCACATGACACACTACACCAACAGATCAACACAGAACACACAGACCCACATGACACACTACGCCAACAGATCAACACAGAACAGAGAGACCCACATAACACACTACACCAACAGATCAACACAGAACACAGACCCACATGACACACTACACCAACAGATAACACAGAACACACAGACCCACATGACACACTACACCAACAGATCAACACAGAACACACAGACCCACATGACACACTATACCAACAGATCAACACAGAACAGAGAGACCCACATGACACACTACACCAACAGATCAACACAGAACACAGAGACCCACATGACACACTACACCAACAGATCAACACAGAACAGAGAGACCCACATGACACACTACACCAACAGATCAACACGGAACACAGAGACCCACATAACACACTATACCAACAGATCAACACGGAACACAGAGACCCACATGACACACTACACTAACAGACTAACACAGAACACAGAGGCCCACATAATACACTACACCAACAGACAAACAGAACAGAGGCCCACATGGCACACTACACCAACAGATAAACAAAGAACAAGGAGATGACACACATGACAAACTACACTAAATGAAAAAACACAGAACACACATGATCCAGACAACACACGATGCCAACAGGTGAACACATAACACAGATGATCCTCAGGACCCTGTGTGTGGGTCATGCCCAAAGTGGGTGACAACTGACCAGCATCAGCCTGCCATCAGTGGTGGTGACCCCGTACAGACGGACTATGTTTTCATGGTCTATGGCCAGCAGGAGAGCAGCTGACCTCACCACCTCCTCTGGCTTCTGCTGCATCTTGTCCTTGTCCACACACTTCACTGCTACCTGCACCTGTAAAACATACACAGTACACCTTAATACTTTGTCCACATCATGCACCTTAAATATTCAACACCTTGACCACACACTTCACTGCTACCTGCACCTGTAAAACATACACAATACACCTTAATACTTTGTCCACATCATGCACCTTAAATATTCAACACCTTGACCACCCACTTCACTGCTACCTGCACCTGTGTGACACCTATTGTACACCTTGACACATTGTCCACACACTTCGCAGCTACTTCAACCTGTGCAACACACACCATACACCTAAACATTTTCTCCACACACTTCACTACTACCTGCATGGTGTAACACACATCACATACATCTTATCATTTTCTCCACACTTCACTGCTACCTGCACCTGTGCAACACACACCATACACCTTAACATTTTCTCCAAACACTTCACTGCTACTTGCACGGTGAAAAACACATCACATACATCTTAACATTTTATCCACACACTTAACTGCTACTTGTACCTGTGCAACACATACTATACACCTTAACGTTTTCTCCACACACTCTACTGTTACATGCATGATGTAACACACATCACATACATTTCAACATTTTCTCCACACACTTCACTGCTACCTGCACGGTGTAACACACACTAAAACACCTTGCCCATATCATACACCTTAATACCTTGTCAAAACACTTTACTGCTACCTGCATCTGTGGAACACCCACACCATACACCTTAATTAACATCTTGTTCACACACTTCACTGCAACCTGTGCCACACACACCCATACACCTGTCAAAGTCACCTGTACCACACACATTCACACTCATTATATATGAACGGTAATAAATCCATGCCCTACAGTGTTTATTCTCTGTAGGGAAGATGAAATAGTGTCAAAATTTTGTCCCTGTTTAACAGTTAACATCAAAGATTGATTGATGTTGGGGGACACAGTGGGCAGTGGGAATGACAGTTTCTCAAACAGTACTATGTCAGACAGCTGTTCCTCCAAAAAGCATAGCAGCATGACAAGCAACAACTGTTTCACAATGTGAAAAGCTTGTTGAGCTTTCAACTTGCTCCTGGCTGCCAAATGAATTGAAACGTTCCCACTCCAGCAAAGAAACTAGCACCACATAATTTCACTCTTTTCTTTTTTTTATCTTTGGTTAAAAACATCTCTAAAAAAAAAAACATTAACATGAACACTCACTGAAAAGAAAATGTAAAATTCTGAATCAAATATTAGTCTAAAATTTCCCTTAAATCAATTACTTGTGAAATACTGGACACATCCTATGGCTACCAGTAACAAGAGAGAATAATCCACAGAGGAGTAACAGGAACTGCTGACCAAAATCCCAAAACCAAAAACTGGATGCCACACAACAAACCAGACAGCTGATAGATGGTGAGAATGACAGCAGAACATTCTGCAGCAGATCACTTTCCTTCTCTCAAATCTTTCTGGGTTGTCTCTCAACTTTCACCCCTCCTCCTCTAAACAGTTCAATTTCTATTCATTGTTTTTATCCAAAATGTTTATGGATAACTTTTTTTTTTTTTAATTAAAAAGAGTTTCTTTCTTGCTGTATCCAAATCGTTTGCAGAAATTATATTTCTGCTAAATGATCACAATGTCACATACCTGTACCTTGTGCACAGTCACTAGTGTCTGCATCTCTTATTAGTTATTTACTGGGATATTCTATGCTATTCATGTTGAAGTATCACTGGGATGGTTGGTCATACAGAGCCAGATTTCCAGTGTACACCAGGTATTTCAAACCCATGTAGGCAGCTAGCTATGTCACCTGTGCCAGACAAAAGGAGAGAAGCCCCTGACCGTTACCTTTTCTCCATTCTCTGCAGTCCAGACAGCCTGGCAGACAGTGCCGAAGTGCCCTTCCCCCAGCATCTTGCCGAAAGCCACACAATCCATGGGGATCAGTGTCTTGCCGGGAGGCCTCAGCAGGGACACAGGTCGTGACACCCGATGGTCTGCAGGGGGAGGGCTCACCGATCTGCCTGTCTCTCCCCCACCTGTCCGCATGATAGCCTGCACATGCACACATACACGTTATGCAAACACATATATGTACACATACACAACACACATGCACAGGTACACACACGTCCACACATACACAAAACACAGACATGCACACACAGACACAACACACACACACACAAACCATACACACACACACACAATTATACACAAACACCACACAAGCACAAACCACACACAAACACACATATTTGATGCATCACCACCTAAATGACAGTGCTAGTGGTGTACCAGCAGTCTGATTCATTTTAACCTCAGGGATAATAGTAACACACAGTCGTTGTGTGAAAAGTCATCAACTCAGTGACAACAGTGATGCAGACTCAGTGATGACAAGCACTGCATTGTATACATGCTTTTGTGTGTGTGCGTGTGCGTGTGCGTGTGTGTGTGCGTATGTGTCTGAGTCTCTGTGTGTGTATCTGTGTGTGTGTGTGTGTCTATGTGTCTGTGTGCAAGTCTGTGTCTGTGTGTCTGTGTGTGTGTGTCTATCATCATATGTGCAACATCATTGTCAAGGGCATGGACAGATAATCTTTGAAAGCATACATCAAAGGAAACAGCACAAAATGCACAGAGACAACAAAAGTCTGCAACAATGCCTGTACTGTCAGGACACATTACCATCACTATGTAGCTTAAGAGGCAAGTCTGTCAACACACGATGTACACAAATTACTTACTCTAGGTTTGCATGTTACATTTTGAAACTAGTCTTCCTCTTGATATTTTGATAGAAGTATTCTGAAAATGTTTAGCCCTTTGACTCCAGAAAATTATTTCAATTTGTAAAATTTGCCCCCAAACATCAACTTTCATATAAAAAAAAATTCAAATAATGCTAAACACACACACACACAAACACTATAATATACATATTACTACACACAATAACTGTTATAAATATTACAACACACACACTAACACACACACATGGTACAAAGTGTTTCAATTTAAAGCCTTCATCTAGGGGTTTAAAAGAAAATGAAACACCCAAATGAACTCTTCAAGCTAAAATATTGGGCGGCGGGGCGAGAGGTGGATGGGCTTCTCAGCCCACTTCAAACATGACCAAAGAGTTCTCAGCCCACTTCAAACATGACCAGAGTTCTCAGCCCACTTCAAACATGACCAAAGAGTTCTCAGCCCACTTCAAACATGACCAAAACATACTTATTATGGTGTATACTGTAACCATAAACAGGATAATCAGGAACACTGATCAACACCAACACTTCCTTCATTTTCCAACCGCATCAAAACTGAGCCAAAACGAGCACAGAAATCGCTTCACACACCCTTCAAGGCGGTCGCCATTTGTAGACAAAATTCCACTGATCAAGTGACCTGCCCAACTGTTAATTATGCGATGACCCCTGAACCACAGGTACAACCACAGTAAAAAGTGAAAGGTTTAACAAGAGAGGCAAGGCCTTCAAGACTCACCTGTGATACACTTTAAAAAAAAAAAATTATTGATCGTTAAAATGTGTTCTGTATTTGTTATTATAAAGCTTTGGGTTAAAAGAAAAAGAAAAAAGAAAAAAAAAAGTCCTAACAGCAGATTCGAACCCTGTGCGTTCGGGTGAGAAGAAACTGTCTTACCCATTACACTATCGTGACGCCTTAACTGACGTTCAAAAATATAATATTTAAACATGCTTTTTTAAAGGGCGATAAATCGACTGTGGTATTCGCAGTGAGAACGCTGTTTAAATCATATAATTTTGGTTATCTTGGGCATTCAAAAGATCTTTAAGGGCAATTAAAAATTCTTTTTAAGTCCGCGATAAAAGAAACGTGGCTATCGCTGCAATCACACTGCAACATTTAGCCGTTTTCTCTGGATCTAGATAGATGTACAAGTTTAGTTACACCCGGTTGACACGGTCGATTCAATTTCTCTTTTATGTTCATTATAGTTTTATAGTTTCAAAGTTGATATAAAAATTGATTATTTTGTTAAACTAATAACATGTAGAGCCAAGTACAAATACTTCTAAACGTTGTATGAAGTGAAAAGGACTTCATTTTGAGAAAAGTCAAGATTGGAAATTTTTACGTTTCATCAATTCAAGGGTATTAACTCTCTTTGTTTATTATTTTTAACTCTGAATTCCGACTGATTCTGTGGATATTTTTATGGCAGTTTGGGGAATAATCCAGTAAGTGATGAGGTGTTCACAAATCTTTCTCTGAATAAATATTTAACAGTCTCCTTCTCCAACTTTCCATCACATGTTATCGTGTATTGTCAACTGAATATAGGATTGAATGGGCAGGTCAACAACTTGAAACAAAATGGCGTCGTTCGCGTTCGCGAAGAATATGAGCATGCACTTTGAATATGTATAAATATGTGTACACAATTGATTTTTGCCCATGACCTTCAGGGCTCAACCAACAGATCTATAAAGTCCACTCGTCATATTCATATTAGTATTTTCCAAAAAAAGACCACTTGGGCGAATGAACATAGTGAAAGCCCTGTACACTGAGAGTAAAACACACAAGCTTTTTATGTACTGAGTATAATTTCAAAATGTAATGTTTAAGATGAGAAAGATCAGTTTAAAGCAAATTAACCCTTTCGCTGCCAGGAAAATAAGATTTAAGTGAAATCTATCTGCCAGGGTTTTTTCACACAAAAAAAAAAAAAAAAAAAAAAATTTCAAAAAAATCTGTGCTCTTTGTTATTGGAGAAAGACCCATAAAAAAATATATTTTCTGAAAGGTAAATAAATAAAGAATACAAAACATGTGATGTCTTCCTATTTTATATATTTTTTAGTGACATGCTCAGATGCTGTTGTTTTGAAATCAGTGTTTTGTTTTTTTTGTCACATTTTCAACTTATTCATTACAAACATTAGTCAGGTAATTTGCACTAAAATACGATATTTTCTGGACAAATGGCTATTTGCACACACAAAATCATACTAGAACAACCACATTAAAAAAAATAATAAAAAGAGATAGATAAACAATGCACTGTGGCTTCTCCAAGTGATAATGTGGATGAAAGGCCATGCCCCCTCAGTCTTCACCCCCCTCCTCTTCACCCCTCACAGGGTCACTTTATCCAGTTCTCATCAGACCCCGTTGGCTGAGTGCCAAGAAAATCACTCACTGTGTCCTGCTAATAATTCAGTCACTTTCTGTTGTCTGCTAAGGTTTGTTCAGCTGGCATCACTCACTGATAGTTGTATCTTGGCCACTACTTGATTGCTCCCTTTATTTTCTATCAAATCGTCCTATAAATGTTTATCACTGTCTTCTTTGAATTTATGCTTCAATTCTTTCTGAACATCAGCTAAAGAAAGAAATCTTGGTTGATTTAATTCGCCACGATCGCATGTCTTGAGCACGGCGTCACTCCGACATTTTGTTGAGCGAGCGAGGAGAGGAGCCATGCAAACACTGCAACCAGTAACCCAACCAAAACGTTCAAATAAAGGACTGCCTCATGACGCTGATGGTGTTTCTAGCTATGAATAGAATCTAGAAAGATTCCCCAAGCTAAAGCTACCAGCATTTTTGTCAACGAACTGAATGCAAAGCAGGGAAAAGTCAGAATATTTCGATGACAAGTTATCTCGTCACTGTGGCAGTGAAGCGTACATGCTTGCCATGACGAGTTATCTCATCATAAATCATAGGCAGCCTAGGGGTTAAACCCCCTAGCATTAATTACAGATTAATTTCCCTTTTTTACTGTCTGCACCAAAGACATGCAAAATAAATATAACTTCCATGCTTAGCAAAAGAAGTTCCTGTCTGAACAAAAAATGATAAAATTGACTGCTCTTGTGTCAGAATATCAGATCAAAGTGCCAAGTTTAGAGAATAAAAAAATATATAAATATAACAGTAAGTTCAGTCTGCATATAATTTGGCTTCTTTTTTTATTTTTTTAAATTTTTTTTGTGCCCATCCCAGAGGTGCAATACTGTTTTAAACAAGATGACTGGAAAGAACTGAATTTTTCCTATTTTTATGCCTAATTTGGTGTCAACTGACAAAGTATTTGCAGAGAAAATGGCAATGTTATGTTTACCACAGACACACACAGACAACCGAACACCGGGTTAAAATATAGACTCACTTTGTTTACACAAGTGAGTCAACAAACCATGATGATAACTTCCTTATCATACTATTCATAGTAAAATGTTTAACATACCATGACCACAACTTCCTTATTACAATGTTGGTGCTCACCAATGAAAAGGTAGGCTGGGTACAGTCACAATAACAACTTCCGTAGCAGTCTACTCCCACTATTTCTGCAGCTGAGTAATCTCACTCTTTGCGTGTGTGCATGCATGTGTGCGTGCGTGCGTGTGCATGTGTGTGCGCGCGCGCAAGACACAAAATGTGACACACAGTAAACTGAACACTTTCAACATGCCACTTACTCTTTTTAGTTTTCCAAATGTTCCCTGTGGGTGTTCTTTCTTGTAGAATTTCTTCAGTCGTCGCATCTCTGGTCGTGTCATTCCAATTCCTTCCAGATCTTCCTCTTTCACGTACTGCATCACACAAAGTAGGCTATCTTTACTAACATGAAATCAGTGTGACCCTTTACTAAGATGAAACTATAATTCTACTGTGTCTACCATCCTGACAATACCAAGATCTGTCACGTTTAGTACACTGACAAATTTAATGGTTTACCAAACAAACAAAAACAACTGACAATTATCCTGACAAAACTACAGGTTTATCATACCGACAAAACTGCAGACACCATCCCTACAACACTATAGGTCTGTCATCCTGACAAAAATACAGCAAACTGTACAACATTATCATGACAACATTATAGCCAATATAGGTCTATCAAATATCATCCTAACAAAAATTATCTAGATCTGCCATATATATATATATATATATATATCTACCATCCTGACAAAAATTATCAGGTCTTGGTCTACTATCCAGACAAAACTGTCTAAAAAGTATGTCATCCTGACAAAACCATATTGGTCTACCATTCTGACAAAACTATATGTCTATCACAGACAAAGATGCGAGGTCACTAGATTTCTTTCATGGTTTGGTTGTTTTGCACAGTGCATGACAAACAAACCACAAAAGAAAACCAGTGGTCTTCCATAGTTTTGTGACAATCATCCTGACAACACTTTAGTATACATGGATGTCTTGGAACATCCCACAACGCAAAAGCTTGGTTCTTGCACCCATATTACTGAGAAAGTGCCAACAATCAATTTTACAAAGAATGCACACACACTCACAAAGACCCCCCCACCCCCCGCACACACATACAAACACACACGCAACACATGCACAAACACACACACAAACACGCACACGCACCTTGAGATGCTCCACACAGGTGACTTTGAGTTCATTGCGGAGCGCAGTCAGGTAGTGGGCCAGTTCAGCCTCTGCCAAGAACTCTGCCAAGTCCATGGTGTTCAGGGCTGCCTGTCCTCCCTCTGCGCCTGCTCCTGCCAGCACAGCAACATCACACAGCATTTATTAGTCACAGAGACACACTTCATGAATGTACAGTCTCACAATGACTGTCTAATACATCATAGAAAATATCACCAAGGTCTCATGGTTTGCTGGTTCTCCCTCATAGAGAACACACATCATGGGCAAAGCGATAAATATATCAGCTGACTGGACAGAACAAAGAAGACTGTGTGAACTTATCAAATTTATAAATAACTTTCACAATACCACATTTGCTAATTCTGGATAGGAACTGGAAAAGGTTGGAGACAGGGCAGTAGTTTTATAGACTGTTTTGAATTATGAGACGGTCTCCACAGCAGCAGATTTGCACAATGCCATGGCTGTCTGAAAAGGAACAGCGATGGGAACACAGCAAAGTACTATTAGGCTCAGGACTGACATGACAAGATGAGAGCAGGGAGCTGATCAAAACAATCCAGCAGCAAAGAACCAGAAACAGGGTCAAGAAAACATGTAGCTTTGGCTTGGGCATTGCATTTGCCTTTTTCAGCGGATGTTCAGTGACTTGCTTAACTCCTAAGTGACCTGAATTCAGAGTTAAGGGAAAGGTCAGAACATTCCTTCAATACATGAACTAAGCACAGTATGATTGTCAAGTTCAGTACCCATGTCAGATATATATCTTTCCGGTGCAATAATCACCAAATGGTTAGCTGAAAGTTAAACATTCTTCCTCCATCCTCTCTCTGCTTTTGTTTCAGTGGTTAAACATGTATCATATATTATATAACTAACTGTGTGGTAATACTGCATCCAGCACAGAACATTAGTCAGTAATCAAGTATATGATACAGACTTTGTGTCCTGCCTCACACACACACACACACACACACACACACACACACACACAGACTGACAGAGTGACTACCCTCTTCCTTTTCTCTGCACTATCTTCTTCCTGTCACACAACCAGTTTGCTCTCTGATGTGATTCAGTCACACAAGTGTGTTACTTCTGTCTTGCTCGCCCTTCCATATTATGTCATCAAGCAGACATGTACGTGTGCACAGACACATCCTTTTACATGCATCAATATACTGATGGTGTTAACACACACACTTTTCTCATTAATTAATGAATTTATGGTCCTGATCTGCATGGATTGTTAAAAGGATCTGATAGTTTTTGTACATGTTTATATCAAATATGCATACACACATGCGCGCGCTCACACACACACACTCACTTAGTCTTTCAGTATTCTTCCTAATCCATGCAAACAGTGTGCATGTTTATAAATGTAGCCAAGTCCTCAGCTGATTACAGATGACCGTGGCTCAACTCACAGCACAAGCTGAAAGCTGAGCTATAGCAGATGCCTTTTCCATAGCATGCCCACCGCCAGTCTTCAATGACTCACGCAGAATGTGGGACGCCATTCCGGGTTTGATTGCAAAGCCCCTTTTAAACAACTGCTCCTAACCATTTATTAAATCAAGTCTCTGTATCGTTTGCTGTAATATTGTATTTGTTGTGCTTGCAAACACACTTTAATCAGTTGGAGGCATGTTTGATTTCAGTTTAATCGTTCATCAATCTAAAGATTTCAACCGACGCTAAGCTTTGGTCATTTTGTCCTCGTCACACAACCACTCCACACCTAGTGTCACTGTATGCCACTGGGTGCGCTGAAACTTGTGCTTCTGACAACCCATATTTAATTAAATATCTTTTTTGTTGGATCAGTAAACTGCAAGTATTATATACTGGCAGAATCATCGCAATTCCATCTTTAAATCTATTCCATTTGTGTTTGTCTACGTTAAATTGTTTTAACACAGTTTATTATTTTCAGTGACAAGCTCACTAAAACTGACCCTTTTCAGGTGACTTAAATTAAGATTATAAATTCATCGTAAATAATCAATACTTTCATTTTATACCCATTAGAAAGTAGGTACTGAGCTCTTTCTTTTGCGACCTATCTGACGTAAATCGGTTCAGGAATCATTCTGAAATCAATCATTGAACACCTTGTAACAAACATAATGCTAATCAAATTTAGGCGGATTTGAGCCGATTCGCTTCACGGGCCATGCTAGCGTCATTGCAGATCACTTTACTTGCATAAATAGACGGAGTGGGTGATCACTGGTCACTTTTCCACCTGGCCAGTCACTGGCTTGAGCCTGCTCTCTCTCTCTCTCTCTCTCTTGCTGTGTCACAAGCAGTGTGTGTTGTGTGTGTTCCCACAACGGCTAGTGTCATCACCAAATCACTTGCACTGTTTTCTCTTTGTCTTCTCTTATCTCTTCTTCTTCACTTAACTCACTCGTTGCCATTGTCCGCATATGCGGACATCATCGGACAAAGCGTTGGATGCCAATGTCCGCACATGCGAACTTGGATTTTAAAAAGTCGTGCTGTCAGAGTGACGCGTCGGATGCGAAAATCAAAAGCAGATGTGATATCTTACGTCACCTCTGGTCAGCTTTTCATTCACTCACGCTGCGTGTGTGTCGCGATAAGGTCAACCGCAGTAGATAACAAAGCGTGCCCCCTGTCAGCTTTGTAAGTTGTTCGACACGGTCGGAGAGGTGAAATGTTACTCAGCGTCGAAGATGCTTTGGAAATGATCCAAACTGAAGGCTCTGATGTCGAAGGAGATAATGTTGATTCTTCGGACAGTGAATTTGAACCAGATCCTGATGAACTAGAAATAGATTCGGCCGCTGAAGATAGTGTTTACAATGGAGAGGAAAGTGAGGACATGTGCCAGCAGATGAGACAGACACAGACGACGAAACCACTGAGGAAACGGACGATTTTGCAAGTGTTTTCACCAGTGATTGGACTGACAATTTTTTCCTTTTTCCCTCTTGCACATCCCTTCACTGGCACACCAGGTTTGTCAGCTGACTGGCCAGTCAACACCCAGCCAGTTGAGTTTTTTTCTTTGTTCTTTGATGGCGCAATGCTGCGCAGTATTCGCGATCAGACGAACTACGAACTACGCCAGAGAAAATCTAGCGGAGCACACCGAGACGCCAAACTGCCAACTGGTGTCCAAAATGTGGAGTTCCACTATGTGTGAAGCTGTGCCCAGGACTCAGCATCACCTGCCATGAGCTTTTCCACTCAAGACAAGACTACTGTCGGTGATACTACATCAGGCTTTTGTGTACAGTGAACTCCTTTTTTTTTTCATTATGTAGAGACAATATTTTTTTTTTTTTTGTATGTGTGAATTTCAACTTTCTTCACCACCTGTTCATACTTCATTGCATGCACTAGGTCTTCAGTTCCTCAAATAGTGTCAGAATGTGATGTGGAACATGCTCAAGGGCACTTGGTGTACCTTTCTGATGGGTGCAAAAATGCTAAAAAATACACAAAATATGGATGCTGCGATCAACATCAAGATGGTGAGTAAATACTTTGATTTTTTGCACACATATGGAACAACATTCCTTGCATACATATACTAAATATCAATTGTCAGGGTGTTTATTTGTTGTTGTTTTTTACAATTTTTTCCCCATCCTATACAACCCTGGGTTTTCAGGGATTGGCAAGGGCAAAAACTCTTGGCATGGAGTGAGTTAATATTGTCATAAAATAATAGAAAACTCTTTTGTGACTGGCCTGCTATCTTCTTGTTCACTTAATATTGTAATAAAACAATAGAAAACTCTTTTGTGACTGGCCTGCTATATGCCCCTGGCCTGCGCGTGGAACTTTTCTGTCCTTTAGTTTAATTCAGTAAATCATCTATATTTTTTTTTGGTACCATCCCTTTCTTTAATGATACCACTCGGTTCATAACACAGTTACATAAATAAGTATAGCATACACATACATTCATGCATGTGTGTGTGTCCATGCACTTGCATACCATTATGTGCAAACATATGTTTTGTTATATTTACTGAAATGTGCAAATGATTTCTGTCTTCATTGTTTGCCTATTCATTAACTCTCTCCATACGAACGGCGAAAGAGACGACGTTAACAGCGTTTCACCCCAATTACCACCATCAAAATATTGCAAGCGGAAGGCTCTTATACTGAAGAGGTGAATGTTGACAAACAATACCACAATTCTGACGACAGAAGCTAAAGGTTGGGTCATTGAGACACCCACTGGACATCCGAGGGGTCTGTGTAGAGGAGAAGAGAGGGCTGGCCATACTGAGTGAGTTAAAAGAAAACTAGTTATTATAAAAAAAAATTTTTTTTAATTTAAATTAATTTTAAAAAAACACCCAACTTCATAATGTGAGCTCACTGAGCTCCCAAAATTCTGTTTGGAAGTGCTGGATAAGTGTTCTATAAAACATTATCGTCATCATTAGTCATTTTTTTGCTACATTTGCAAGACAGTCATGGGAAGAACTTTACCAGGTGATTTCTTTCCTTGGTGCATAAGTGCATGCTGTTGATTACTCCACGAAAACACAACAGATTTTCCACAGGACGACACTGCACGGGGACTCATTGATAACGGCTTTTCTTCACTTTCAGGAATCATTGTCAGTGGCTTCTCACTAATATTCAAACTCATTGGCGACAGTTTCCCTTTACTTTCAGGACTCCCTGAAAATGGCTGGCCACTGCCTTCAAGACTGACAGAAAAAGGCTCCTCTCCACTTTGGAGGCTCCCAAAAAACAATTTCTTCACACATCCTGGCCTCCCTGACACTGACTTCACAGAGCTGTTTTCAGACATCATCACTGATGGCAGCTCTCAACTAATTTATAAACACTAACACCTTTTTCAACAGTATCCTTCATTTCCAGAGTGTTTTACAGATGGTTCCAAATCATTTTGCTTTTATTTACAAGTACAATAACAGCATCTTCTAAGCATTTCCGTGGTCCTTTCCCCATCACTGCTAAAAACTGACTCACTCAGTCACTGTCACTGTCAGATTTTAGCTGCCTTGAAGTTGGAGGCCAGGACAAGCAATGCCCTGATTCACTGTCTTTGTACAGCAGAACTTTCTATATCAATTTCATTAAAAACAAAAGTGATTCACTGCACAGCCAATTTAACAGTAACACCTGTACTGTTAACGGTCCTCACAGCACCCCATGATAACATCAAAAGGTGCTGTAATCGTTACACCTGTGTACACAACTGTTCTCACAGCCCCTTTGATAGCAGGTACTGGAACTGAACTAAACATCTGTGCACAAAATGTCTTCGCAGCCCCCAAGAATAGGTGCTGTTAACTGCTACACCTGGACACAACCGTTCTCACCATCAAATGTGACTGCATTCTTAGTTCTATCAAAACTGTTGAAATTCTACAAAGTCCTAACAGCCACACACAATGACAGGTGTTGTGAGCCTGCATTAAATCTGTACACAGAAGTCCCCAAAGCCCTATTTAGTCACAGGTGTTCCACACGTATGTAACTAAACATTCCAAAAGGCAGCAGCTCTGATGTGGGCAGGTGTCACATTCAGGTATCCAGATTCCTCTCTTGTCTACCCACCCAGTGGCTGCTGGCTGACCGACTGACCTGACCATTCAACCAGAATACCATAGACCACAGGCACTTGAAAATGTCAAACTTACTTCTGTTACTTTTTTGCTTTAAACATCATAATTTGTGCATGCCTGACACTTTCAATAGCAACATTCCTAACACACAAAACAGTTTATCTATGTCTTGTTTAGTATCATATTTTGTCAAGATGGTAAACTCTAACATCAAAAGTTGACATGGCTGATGTCCAAGACAAAGCGATTGTTTCTTTGTAATCTGTCCAGCAGATACTCTTCACACTACAGGAATATCATATCAATTTGGACACAAATTTGTTACAAGAATAGGGAGGAATAATACTCCACACAGTGACTGAAAAGACAGTTCAGAATTTTTTTTTTTATAAATAAATTACAATTCCCTCTTCACAAAAGACTTAGCCTGCAAACATTTAGTCAATATGATACTCTATAAGACCTAAAAGATTCAGAATTATGCAAGGACTATTTCTGAAGAATCAAAAACAAACACGAAAAGAATTATAAATATAATACAGTTGTGTGGCTGTAACTGAGTCAGAGTGACAGCACACAAAAAAGGATGTGACACATACTTTCTCTTCACTGTACAAACAAGCAGCAAGAGGAACTGGAAGAAGGATGGCACTCCCATCCGTCAAAACAAGCCTAGGTGATCTTTCAACAGCCAACCAGGAGACAGCTCACGTAAACAGAGGTAGGGGGAAAAGACAGCGAGTGGAGACAGTGACAGACTGAAGGAGGAGTGCAAGGACCTATGTCAAGGTCTGAAGAAGTCTACCTATACATTACATGTATACATGTATCCCATGTGTCTGTCTCTAAGGGAGGTGTGGCGGAGAGGGAAGGTGGTAATTAGCATTGTTGATGCAGGCGACCCAAGGAAACCAACACTATTCCCCTTTTTCCACACTGTCACCCCACACCTCCAACGTCTTCGTAACCCCACTTTCCCACCCCCAATTTCCTCCCCTCTGCTTCTTCTCAACACAACAATGTGACCTCGGTGTCCCCTTTTCTCCACACTTGTGGCCATTGTATAGTACTGTATCATGTGTGTGCCTATCCTTTTCACTCTACATGCCTATCCTTTTTTGTAGCATGTGATCCCCACTCTGCAGGACTCCCACCTCCAGCCTCAGTGAATTGTCTGGCTTGACACAATGACAACTCCTGCCCCCCCCCCCCCCCCCCTCCCCCCCCCCCCTCCTCTCCTCCTCTGTGTTCATCTTTGGGGAGGGGCTGCGCCCACCTGGACAGGGGTACAGAACAAAGGACACATGTCCTGAGGTGGATAGAACAAAACTGGCAGAACAAAACAGGACACAAGTGTCTTGGGACAGGAGGAGGGACCAGAGGACACTAGTAATTCACACAGGTCACTAATATCCTGAGACAGCGAGGTGGGGGTGGGGGGTAGTGGAATAAGAGAATACTTATATCCTGAGATAGGGTGTGGGGTGGGGGATCCATGGGGAAACAGATCTATACCAATGTTGTGAGACGGGGAGGGGACAACACAGGAAACCAATGTCCTGAGACAGAGGGAGGGCGATGACAGGACACCACTGTCTGAAGACGGAGGGAGGGACAACACAGGAAACCAATGTCCTGAGACAGAGGGAGGGCGATGACAGGACACCACTGTCTGAAGACAGAGGGAGGGAGGGACAACACAGGAAACCAATGTCCTGAGACAGAGGGAGAGTGATGACAGGACACCACTGTCCTGAGACAGAGGGAGGGAGGGACAACACAGGAAACCAATGTCCTGAGACAGAGGGAGGGCGATGACAGGACACTACTGTCCTAAGACAGAGGGAGGGAGGGACAACACAGGAAACCAATGTCCTGAGACAGAGGGAGGGCGATGACAGGACACCACTGTCTGGAGACAGACGGAGGGAGGGACAATATAGGACACCAATGTCCTGAGACAGAGGGAGGGCGATGACAGGACACCACTGTCTGAAGACAGAGGGAGGGAGGGACAATATAGGACACCAATGTCCTGAGACAGAGGGAGGGCGATGACAGGACACCACTGTCTGAAGACAGAGGGAGGGAGGGACAATATAGGACACCAATGTCCTGAGACAGAGGGAGGGCGATGACAGGACACCACTGTCCTGAGACAGAGGGAGGGAGGGTGACGACAGGACACCACTGTCCTGAGACAGAGGGAGGGAGGGAGGGTGATGACAGGACACCACTGTCTGACGACAGAGGGAAGGAGGGCGATGACAGGACACCACTGTCCTGAGACAGAGGGAGGGCGATGACAGGACATCACTGTCTGAAGACAGAGGGAGGGAGGGTGATGACAGGACACCACTGTCTGAAGACAGAGGGAGGGAGGGCGATGACAGGACACCACTGTCCTGAGACAGAGGGAGGGAGGGCGATGACAGGACACCACTGTCCTGAGACAGAGGGAGGGCGATGACAGGACACCACTGTCCGAAGACAGAGGGAGGGAGGGCGATGACAGGACACCACTGTCCTGAGACAGAGGGAGGGAGGGCGATGACA
This sequence comes from Babylonia areolata, assembly GCF_041734735.1. NCBI lineage: Eukaryota > Metazoa > Mollusca > Gastropoda > Neogastropoda > Buccinidae > Babylonia > Babylonia areolata. Next base: position 35,803,256 of record NC_134886.1, read on the forward strand.
GGACACCACTGTCCTGAGACAGAGGGAGGGCGATGACAGGACACCACTGTCCGAAGACAGAGGGAGGGAGGGTCAATACAGGACACCAATGTCCTGAGAAAGAGGGAGGGCGATGACAGGACACCACTGTCCGAAGACAGAGGGGAGGGAGGGACAATACAGGACACCAACGTCCCGAGACAGAGAAAGGGGAAGACAATACAGGACACTAATGTCCTGAGAAAGAAGGCTGACAGAGGACAATGTCCTGAGACAGAGAAAGGACAACAAGGTTTTTCAGTCAGATTCTTATGTGGGATTTCTCTCAATAACCTCACCAGACTCATGCATGGATTTTATGGAATTATTTTTTCAAGTGGTTTCTTGCAAGAGTTGCTTCTAATCTTGTGGATTATTTCTCTGCAGTTGGCAGGCAGGGACTGCTAGCCCAAAGAGTTCCCAAAGATCGAAAGAATTAAACAGCTGTTGCTTGCTGTGGCTGTATTCAAAATCTGCTCAAGAAGCTGAACACTTTGTGGAGCTCTCATCTAGTTTTCACTCTTTTGTCTTGTCCCTTTTTTCTCAATTTCATTATTACTGCACTCCAGTTTTCTTTAAAATCAAGCTCTTTTCTTCCACAGTAGCTTTTAACTTTCACTTCTTCAGTCTTTGTCTTGTTTCAACTGGCTGGAAAAAAAAAAAAAACTTTCTGAAATGGAGTGCATACATGGTGAAAATCACTGGACCTCATGACTGCTGGTCATGGAGGAAGTCATGGCTAAACAGCCACTCCACCAAAGAGGCGTAAAAATCATGGTTGAGGAAGAGAAATTCAAGTGCCTGCCTCAACATCCGACGAAATAGAGGATGCAGAACCTAAAAAGGAATCATCTCAAGCGCAGTACTTAGCTTCATATGAAAGCAAGAGTCTTGACAGGGTGCACCAGGCTGGCCTGCTACCTCTACAAGCCAGCTAATTTCCTGTGACAAGCAGCAGCCATGGAAAGAAGATTTTAAAAATCTCCACATATATATCCACAACAGTTCCTCAGTTGGCCTCAGGAGACACCCAGGATGTTAGTTGTTACATCAAAAGTGCCCTCACACTGAATATGAATGCTGAGAAGTACCCAGAAGAATCCTGGATTCATGTGTACACCAACAGCTCAGCAACTATTTGTATTTGTATTTCTTTTTATCGCAACAGATTTCTCTGTGTGAAATTCCGGCTGCTCTCCCCATGGAGAGCGCATCGCTATACTACAGCACCACCCTCTTTTTTGTATTTTTTCCTGCATGCAGTTTTATTTGTTTTTCCTATCGAAGTGGATTTTTTCAACAGAATTTTGCCAGGAACAACCCTTTTGCTGCAGTGGGTTCTTTAAAGTGCACTAATTGCATGCTGCACACGGGACCTCAGTTTATCGTCTCATCCTAAGGACTAGCGTCCAGACCACCACTCGAGGTCTAGAGGAGGGGGAGAAAATATCGGCGGCTGAGCCATGATTCGAACCAGCATGCTCAGATTCTCTCGCTTCCTAGGAGAACGCGCTACCTATAGGCCATCTCTCCAACTAATGCTATGACTGATAAAAATGCAAGCATACATGTGACATCTCCACAGCAGATACCTACTGGGAAACACACTCCAACTACTCAGCTGAAACTCAGGCTCTCATGCAGGCTGCCGCCATGGTTCTAGACTCAGAGTGACTGCCCCCAAGTTGTCTTCCTCCCTGATGTGCTGTCTGTTTTGGAGGCCCTTGCAGGAGACAAACATCCTCACCTCATGGAAAGACTCTAAGAAGTTGCCAAGAGAAGACGAGTACCAGATGGGTGCCAGCACACTGCTGAATCACAGGCAACAAAGCAGCTGCAGATCAGCTCACCAAACTCAGAGCAAGAAGAAGTCAACCAGAAAATAGTGTTAGCTTTGCAGGGAAGAAGACCCTCATGAAGGCAATGCTCAGACCGAAAACCATGAAGTATACATCAATGTCTGTAATGCTGGCAACAGGTGGCAATCATAAAATTATGAACTGGCCAATGCCGTCTCAATCAGTCAATGCCCAACTGTTCAGGAAGATGAAGCTGGCACCATCTCCCACCTGCTCCTGTGGTCCCAAAGACATTATAAAAACACCATGAGACTTGAGCTCTCTTCTTCCATCCAATGACGGAGTTTCATGCCTTTTTTATTTTCTATTTTCATAGATTTGTTCTTGGTATCTTTGCATTTGCCAGTTAATCAACTGCTATGCATGTATTTCCAATTAAATCTCTCGTAACCCAAAATTGTCATGCATGCCTGATAATTTTATGTTTTGTGCCCTCTTCAGATCATCATGCTTCCTATTTAAATGCTGGCTTCAAGAATACATGCATGTGTATAACAATAAAGGCATTGTGTTGTAAATGTGTAAGCTTGCATGATAAAGTTCTATCAGAAACTTAAAAATAACCAAGCTGCAGAATATCATACCACTTGACAGTTCACAGCATTCATCCAATTAATCAGTAAATCAAATTGTGTCAATGCTTATTTAAATAAGCATGTATGATCTACACACAAACACAAACACACAGTTCTCTAAATGAGAAGTGACAGACAATAATAATAATAATAATAACAACAATAATAATAATATGCAGGCTTCTATTGCGCAGTACCCCATGTGAAATGGGGCTCACCGTGCTTTACAATAAGATATAATATACAAATTTAAGACTAAGTGACATAAAAATATGTATAGAAAATAAAAGAAAACAATAAAATAGACAAAGAAGCTGAACACCCTGCAGAGCACATCAGCTGACATATTTTTTCTTATGACATTTCAGTAAATAAATTTCTCAATAAATATGAAATAAAGCCTTTTCACTCTTTTTTTTTTTTTCAAAATCAAAATCAATGCTTTCTTTACAATTCATAATGCCATCAACCAAAATAAATGGTCTTCCATCAAGATAGTTGGTGTCAAACAAGAACCTCTGAGTCTAAATGAGCTGTACTAATGGCATGTGAAACCAAAATCAACACTGATAATACGCAATGACAACTATATTCTCTCAAAATAAGTAGCTGTAGCTACAAACTTTTACTTTCTGGGAAACACTACCGATTGTGAAACAAAAATCAACACTGATAATACGCAATGACAACCATATTTTCTCAAAATAAGTAGCTGTAGTTACAAACTTTTACTTTCTGGGAAACACTACCGATTTCTCCAACTGAAAACTCTTAGAACCCAAAACAGTTTTATTCCCCAGTCAATTCATTTTGTGTATAATTAACTAATCTTAATCCACGAACACTTTTTTTTAAATTTATAATTGGTCCCTGTGTGTGTGAGTGAGTGTATATATATATATATATATATATATATATATATATATATATATATATATCTGTGAAAGAGAGAGAGTGGAGAGGGAGAGAGAGAGAGAGAGAGAGAGAGAGAGAGAGAGAGAGAGTGCATGGGAGGTGGGTTTGCGAGCATGTGTATGGGTGTGTGCGCATGTGGATGTGCGTGTGCACATGTGGATGTGCGTATGTGTGCATGTGTGCGTGCGTGTGTGTGTGTGTGGATGTGCAGGTGCACATGTGGATGTGCGCGTGTGCATGTGCATATGTGGATGTGCGCGTGTGTGCATGTGCACATCTGGATGTGGATGTGTGTGTGTGTGTGTGTGTGCGTGCGAGTGCGTGCATGTATGTGTGTGCATGCAAGCTTTGAATTATATTTATATACTATACAGTGTATTAATTTTAGATACTGATGAATAGCCTGGTTTTAATCATGTACATCTTTGTTTTAATTATCCGTTTCTTTTCTCTTACTATGCTCATTGCAAAGATTTTTGTGATTATTGTATGAGACTAATTAGTGATTAGCATTAACTTTGTATTGAAACACTGCATGCTTTTTATGTACATTCATGCTGAATGAAGATGAAAGTATGTGATCATTACATCATACATCTACATGTGTATGATTGTGATCATTGTAGTAAAGGTTCCCATCAACATAGCATTTCAGCATTTTTGTCATACTGAATGACTGTGATTCTCACATATTGTTTGCGGAGCATACACCACACATGAATTTTCTCTTACTGAAATAATATGTAGATAGATAAAGTATTCTGTATTCTGTATCATCAATCATGTCAACACTGAAAGAGAGAGAGGAGGGGGGGAGGGGGCTGGCATGTGAAAAGGGGGGCATCAAGTGTCTTCCTCATGCTGCATATTTTTTCTACAATCTTTGGCAATGAATGGGCAGAGGGAAGGGGCAGATCACTGAGTATGCAACATCTACTGCCCACATATGAAACACCTCAATAGGCCAGACTCAAGAACAATCTGTTCTTTTCTCTTGATATTTCTTTTACATACTGTGTATGTGAACACAATAAACTATAAAGTAAACACATGAACAGTGTTCTCCTTTCTCTTAACATTTCTTTCACACGCACACTCCTGTGAACACATAACTGATAATAAAGTTAACATGATATAAATGGGGCAGACTCATGAACTATCTGTTCTTCTAACCACGCACTTTTCTTTCACATGTGAACACAACCCAGCCTTTCACTCCCACCACCTCTGACGTCACTCAACACAAACCACTCTTTGTGGACAGCACAGCTCTACCCCCCTTCCCTGCCTGTGCACTGCCACCTCCACTTTCAACAGGATGCACGCAAGCACTCTCACACGTGAACACACACAAACACAACACACACTTTCAACAGAATATATATACACAAGCACACATGAACACACACACACACACACACAAAATGGGAATGGAAGAAAAGGATAGATCTCCTTTCACAATTATTTTTTTGGTCTAGAGGCGCTGACATTCACTCTCACTCACAAACTTGCAAAGTGTGGAGAGGTAAAGACTGCAGGGCATGCACTGCACTGCACTACACACTGCCCGCAACTCCTCCTGTCCTAGGTATTAGGCATACTGAATGACTGACCTAGAAAAGAGGATTTCATCCAATGGATGCAAGATTCACATGGAATACTTGTTTGTATAGTTGTTGTTTTTTCTCCTTCTCCCAAAGGCATTGGCAATAAAACATTCTTGTAATTTTATGATAATTTTTGCGTCTGTGACTTTTTACAGAAAACCAAGAAAAGAAAAACTGGGCTTCTATGTTAATTTGTCTCAAGACAAAAACCCATTCTGTTTAAAGTGAAGACAAAGTCAGGGAGCCCAAAGAATCTACTAGGCATTTAAGGTGAATCATCATTGTGTGAAAGGATTTTCTCCAAGAGCTTCTTTCTACCTCAATGGAATACACTGTCACTCCCCGACTGTCCCACACTAAAGTGCATGTGGGTTACTTTGGTCTCTCCACTGATGCAGAATAATTTGGGATTCTGTGTCATCAGAACAATCAGTATATATATATACACAGGTGATGCAAAACTTTGTCAGTGGAAGTCAGTACTGCGGTACAATATAACTGGGGATAAGTTGTATCATCATCGTCCAATACTGGACAATGCATTATAAATGAGGATACTATCAACTATGTCATTGGAACAGTATACCGATGCATTATAACTGAGGAAACTATGTCACAGAAACAGTATACTAGCATTATAAATGAGGATACTATCAACTATGTCATTGGAACAGTATACCGATGCATTATAACTGAGGAAACTATGTCACAGGAACAGTATATTGATCAATGCAGTTATAACTGGGGATACTGTCACTGGAACAGTACACTGATGCAGTATATATGGGGATACCATGTCACTGGAACAGTACACCAAAATGGAAATTCTATGCCACTGGAAGTATGGAACAGTACACTGACACAAAAAAACTGGGGATACGGTGTCATTAGAACTGTCAACACTTGCTGTGCTTTCTTCACTCAGACAGGGAAATTAAAAATTCATGTCTATCCCTCCATCAATAAATTATCTGGATGAATTTTCTCTGGTCAAGTGACTGAGACAGCACTAGTTTGCTTCCCTATCCTTATCCAACTCTCAACTTTTCACTGAAGAAAAATAATCTGTAAATGTTTTTACCTGTGTTCAGTTCATTATATATAGTCTATTACTATTACATATCAGCAACTGTGCCAGACTCTCTTCAGCCTTTCACGATCTGCATAATCAGTTCTCATCAGTTTAGGAAGTTTATCAAAATATTAGTAAAAGTTTCATTAATTTCCTTCCATATGATGAACTGATTCGCTGTCACAGGTACTGCTAAGTCTAAGACTCCCAGCCAAACAAAAAATATTTACTTACACTAGTTACAGTATGTAACAATGTGTAGTGCTCACTCACTTGCATTATGTCTAGCACTAGGAAAACGGAGAAAGGGCACGCAGACGGGCCACTCCCGTTTATAAATAAAGACTAGTCAAAGAGAGCATAATGGTTATGATGGAAAGGCAGACAAAGCGCCGATCCAGCTAACAAACGAGAGCGACAGGCAGACTGCAAGGGCCACAGACACAGTGAAAGAGACCAACAACAAAACGGCAGACCAGCAAAGCTCTCTACTCCAGCCATTTCCTGCCCCCTCCCCCTTCTGTGTTGTACAGTGCTGGGGGTTTCTTCCTCCTCACTTCATCTCTCTCCCCCTGCAGATCTCTTGGCATGCTGCCCACAACTTGCACCAGTGTAGTTTTGAACGGACTCTATAGGAGTACACCTCGGCTGAGTTCACACACTTGTGTGTGGAGAGAGAGAGGGAGTACTAAGAGTTTATTTGTGAGTGAGGGTGGGAGGGGCACTAACTGCTGTGAGACTTTGGCAGTGTGGTGTGTGGTGTTGTAGGGCAGTGGTGGGGAAGAAGGAAAGGGGGAATATGTATAATAATAATAATAATAATAATAATAATAATAAATGCCATGAGATTAGGCAAGAACTGTAGACATAGCTTTAAGTATTAAATGAGGAGGGAAAAGAAAAACTGTGGGATCAAGCATCAACTGTCATTAAAAAAAAAAATTAATGAAAGTATTTTAAAAAATAATAAAATTGAAACACATCAAAGTAAAGAACAGAAAAATATAAATGATAAGGGATGAAGCATTTTTTTTATTATCAAAAGAGGAGAAAAAAGAAATGCCATGTATATGTCTGAGCCAGAATGTTTAATATGGCTTTGTTCATTATTTGCTGTTGATGGCTGATCAGTCTTGTGACTGAAACTTTCCTAAGAGAGAGAGAGAGAGTTGTTGTTAGAGTGAGTAATGTATTCTAGTGTTATTCAACAATGCATTAATCATAAAAATCAAAATGATTGAAAAAAATATTTTAAAAAAAAACACACAAACTTTTCAACTTATATACATCTATCTAAATATATAGTATACAGATGTATGCTATACATGTTTCTTTTATCATCTTTATGAGCATTTATGCCTAATCTTGAAAATAAGCCCTAGACGTATTTTTCCACTTGTGTTCGTTTCAAAAAGTATTTCATATCAATTTTAGTCTTCTACACACCTCTGATAACATACAGTTTATTACTATGTCAGTTCTACTGCCGGTTGTGATGGTGGATGTACTTCCCTATGTCAGCTGGAGCTACACTTTACTGCTGTCTAAAACCTCAGACTGTATGGGACCCAGCACAGTTTACTGTTGCTATGTGTACTTGATCACATGTGAGCCTGATGCTGAGTGAAGATATGGTAGTTTACAGCTATGTCAGCTCTCCTGTTGATGATCTGGTGCAGTTTACTGTGTCAGCTCTCCTGCTGATGATCTGGTATAGTTTACTGCAATGTCAGCTCTCCTGCTGCCAAACTGGTACAGTTTACTACAACGTCAGCTCTCCTGCTGATGATCTGGTGCAGTTTACTGCTGTGTCAGCTCTCCTGCTGATGTTCTGGTACAGTTTACTGCTGTTGTCAGCTCTCCTGCTGATGATCTGGTGCAGTTTACTGCTGTGTCAGCTCTCCTGCTGATGTTCTGGTACAGTTTACTGCTGTTGTCAGCTCTCCTGATGATGATCTGGTACAGTTTACTACGATGTCAGCTCTCCTGCTGCCTAACTGGTACAGTTTACTGCTATATCAGCTCTCCTGCTGAAGACCTGGTACAGTTTACTGCTGTTGTCAGCTCTCCTGCTGAAGATCTGGTACAGTTTACTGCTGTTGTCAGCTCTCCTGCTATTGATCTGGTATAGTTTACTGCTGCATCAGCTCTCCTGCTGATGATATGGTGCATTCTACTGTGTCCACTCTCCTGCTGCCAAACTGGTAGTTTACTGCTATATCAGCTCTCCTGCTGATGATCTGGTACAGTTAACTGCTGTATCAGCTCTCCTGCTGAATAACAGTACAATTAAAACAGACTGTGTCAGCTCTGCTGATGGTAGTCTTGTACTGCTGTAATAGTACATATATGTATATAGTACTATATGTAATAGTACAGATAACTGCTATATCAGCTCTCCTGATGATCTGATACAGGTTTCTGATGTGTCCATTCTGATGATTATCTAGTACAGTTTACTGCTATCCAGCTCTGCTACTGGTGATCTTGATCAATTTTTTTTTCTTTTCTTTTTTTCTTTTAGTTTTTAATAGGTTTACTGCTATACATGTCAGCTCTCAAACTGATGATCATCTACATACTTGATAATCTGCATGCATGTGTTGTTCATAAACTTTGTCTTTTCAGACAAAAACTTCAGGTTGAAAGGGGAAAGGGAGGGGGGTATAATGAACAGGAAAAAGTGGCCAAATTGTATACTGTGTGTATGTTTGTGTATAAATATATCTACATACATGTGTATATGTGTATGTGCGCATGTGTGTTTGTGTGTGCATGCATGTGCAAGAACGCATATAATAAATTATGTGTGATTTCCCAATTATTATTATTTTTAGACCAGAAACAAGAAGAATTAAACAAACCCTGACCATGAAAGTACCTGATTATGGGACTGTTTGTTATGAAGGAAAAGTTATAGATTAAGGCTGGTGATGCACAGTATTATATCAATTTATATGAACAGCCATGAGCACATGCCATCTACAATACAGGCTATAAATATGTGCAATCTACAAAGTGCAAGTCTGGCTTAAAATATCAAGTGCCATTCTTCTTTTTTTTCTTCTCTGATCACAGTAACAGTACATTAACAGCTGCATAATTATAAGTGAATAAAATATGATAAACCAGCATGACATCAACTTGATCAAGTTTAGAGAACTAACCACTGATTAATAAATCAAAATTATACTTGAAACCAATGCCCATAAATTGTCTAAGAACTGAATCAAAACAGAATTTAGGTGAATGATCAGAGGGCCAATCTTTAAATAAATGTAACAAATAATTTGTTATCTAACTACCAAAACAGAACATTATCAATAAATGTAAAAGAAGGAAGATACTGATAAAAGATGAAAGTAAAACAGTGGAGACTGTCCAATCTTTAATAATGCATAATTTGTAATTTAACTAACAAAGAGCATTATGCAGAAGGAAGATGTACATGAACAGTATAAATTATAAATTAAAATGCAAAAACACATTCTCAAACACACACACACACACGCGCGCGCGCGCGCGCGCACATGCACACATACATGACCTTATACACGTACTCACCCACACACGTTTAGATTTTACTTACATATACTTTATATCGTGAGATGCGCACACACGCACACACACACTCACCCCAATGCTAATGATCACAACACCCTGGTATTTTGTATTAATGTAAAATTGATTATGATACCATTATCAATAGACCAGTATTCTAAACAACCTTTTTTTTTTCTTTTTTTTTTACCTTTGTATGTATATATCATTATATATAACAACTTTTTACTAGTTAAGTACTCTTGCCCAATGAACTATCAACTGAGCCCCTTACACCTAGATAGCTAACATTCTTCAGTCACACGTCTGCCTGAATAGAGCTGGCGGAGATCAGAGTGGAACTGGTTTCGCTCTGGAACTAAGCATGAATGCAAAAATGACGTCACCATAGCTCCTTTTGTCATTTTCAAATCATCAAATCAATATAAGCTTCAATTCAACTTCATAAGAAGTTAATTCATACAACCCAAAAAGCTTAGAATGGGATATATCTCAATCGAAAGTCCCTTGACTACTGCTTATTTATAAGCTTTGGTAGACTGGCCAATTTAAACACACTGTGTTAGTGTGTCTACATGCATTGGTAGATTGGCCAATTTGTATACACTGTGTGTACATGCATTTATAGTATTATACAATGCATGCAATGCTGCATAAATATTTTTTTTTATTAATCATAATGCACATGAAGCACATGTGTGGACATGTTATTTATGTGCAAACAGTGGGGTAGATAACTGAATTTATGGACTGCATACCAATAATGACAATACAGTACACGGCAGTCTTTGGACAGTATAAGCTGTGTATATATATATATATATATATATATATATATATATATATATATATATATATGCATGTATGTGTATGTAAATTATGCAAGAGAAAAGCATGAAATGATCAATTTTCTGTGATGTCAACTGTTAGAGTGTTTGTATTTTTAAAACAATCTGTAATTTGTATGCAGTCAAAAGACACTTTTCAATGAACTTGAAAATCAAATAATGGTGAGTCTTGTACTGTTGTAGTAAACATTCTCTGTTTTGTCTTCTTCACAGCTGAATCATGCATTACATCACTCACCTTGTTTCATCTCTCTGGACAGACGTGCTGATTTACGGGACTCCATTTTACTTTTGTGGAGAGGAATGTCCGAACATTCACACTGACATCAAATGCCACACAGCACAGCACAGCACTTGATTTGGTTCACAATCACAACGACTGGTGCTTGATGCGCAGTCACTCTAAAGTCTAGACTGGCATGACTCACTCAACACAGTCACAACAGCTATGCTTCTAGTTCTAATAGCAAGCAAACAACAGCTTGTCAAATGTGAGGGCACACACACACATAAATCAAAAGAAAAAAAATCTTTATCAACATGCACTGGAAACACAGAATCCAATCACTGATCTATATGGCAAATCCATTTTCAATCATAGCTTATGATCAGCTGTTTTTAAATTCCATTCAGCTCACAAATTCATCAGATGCCTGCAGATGGGACAGTATAAGATCTGCAAAATTAGATGTACTGTGTCACTGGTACTGATGTCTTACAAGGTACTGATGTCTTACAATAATAGCTAAAAGTTGTTAAGATAATGAATTCTCAGTGTATAAATCTTCAGTGAACATTCACCAAACATTTGTACAAACTGATACTGATAACTGATGCTCTCTATGTCAAAGGTTGCTCTGATTCTGACTGAACTATATATATTTAGTAAACTAGTCTATGGAACAGTTTAATGTTTATGCTCCTTTAAATGTTGAAATTTATATCAGGAAATGTCTAATTCTTTATGCTTTTTTCACTCTGGCTACTTAACAAGTCTGTGGACTCCAATAACAACAAAATTCTAGCTGAAATCAAAATAAGGAATATTGTTTAGCAAACTGACACCCCAGCTAAAGATCTCTCTCAAAGCACTTGACGACACGGAATGTCAGATCTATTCTTTAAAACGTTTGGTTATCGTCAAATGACATGATAATATTCAGAAAAATACAGCCATCCCTGACAATAAATTATGACATTTTAACACGTCTCTTCCCGGTCGCCACTGATTGTACGGGTGCTCAAGTTAAATATTGAGTTATGCAGATGATAGATTCTGTGATTCATTCATGCACAACAGTTGAAATCTCAAGCAAAAAGTAGCTCACATCGACCATCAGGATAGTTACAAAAGCTGTGAGGCCTTGGGCAACGATTCAAGAAAAAACAGTACATTATGTTAAAGATTCTAGGATCTCAGAAGTGGTCGGCCGCAACATGTAGTGGCCTTGGCATTCGGGAGAAGGTGCAAGGGACGAAGGTGCAGCAACACCTAAGCTAACAAGTAGTCTGGGAATAGTCTGTCTACACACTGAAGAAAGTACGAAACAAAACTTCACACTTTCTGACCGCGACAGAAAACATGCCGTGACACTTACCAAGAAATTATCGCTAGAATTTACCGAATAACACTTTATCTATTCTCCGATCCCGTCTATGACTCATTGCATTCCACGTGCATTGGGCAAACAGCACTGGATTACAGTAACTCGGATCTTTGTGCTTCCATCAGACTTTCACCGGATATCGACTGCTACAGGGGTTGGGCTGCCATCTGACGGCAGTGCACTGCGGCAAACGAAGAGGTGGCAACTCCCTTTAGAAGGCAACCAGCGCGCGGAGTTCAGAATGGCATGTTGTCCAGTTGACTCTTATAAGTTGTTTTATGGAATATACTATGCCCGAAACTACGCATTATACCACCTCTGTGTTCGAAACTTATATAATACGAAAACAAAGAAACAGAACCAGAATCAGACACTTTTGATATTATGAAGTATCAGTAACGATTGACAAGATAACTCTGGATGTCCGTCTGGGAATAAAGATGTGAGAATGTACCAGTTTAGTGACTGTGTAAATGAAACTAAGAACTCAAGATAGAAACGACCGACAAAAGTAGACACGTTTTTGTTGCTCTTTTATAAATTTTAAAAACATGACCACCTAATACCCTGTATCAATCAGTCCAGATATCAAGTCCACCTATCAACACAGTTATACCATGTCGCAGAATGAAAAAGGCAAGATGCTTGCCAGAGAGAAAAAAACAGCAGACGTGCATAGAATTAATGCTTTTAATTACTGCTTTGTTTTCTTTTTTCTTACTTTTTTCTTCTTTTTTATTAGCTTATTGACTCACTTGTGTAAACAAAGTGAGTATGTTTTAACCCGGTGTTCGGTTGTCTCTGTGTGTGTGTGTGTGTGTGTGTCTGTGTCCGTGTCTGTGTCTGTGTGTCCGTGGTAAACTTTAACATTGACATTTTCTCTGCAAATACTTTGTCAGTTGACACCAAATTAGGCATAAAAATAGGAAAAATTCAGTTCTTTCCAGTCATCTTGTTTAAAACAATATTACAACACCTCAACACTCCTTCCTTCCTCACACCACAGCACTCCTTCCTTCCTCACACCACAGCACTCAGTCCTTCCTCACACCACAACACTCTTTCCTTCCTTCCTCACACCACAGCACTCCTTCCTTCCTCACACCACAGCACTCCTTCCTTCCTCACACCACAGCACTCCTTCCTTCCTTCCTTCCTCACACCACAGCACTCCTTCCTTCCTCACACCACAGCACTCAGTCCTTCCTCACACCACAACACTCTTTCCTTCCTTCCACACACCACAGCACTCCTTCCTTCCTCACACCACAGCACTCCTTCCTTCCTCACACCACAGCACTCCTTGCTTCCTCACACAGCACTCCTTCCTTCTTTCCTCATACCACAGCACTCCTTCCTTCCTCACACTACAGCACTCCTTCCTTCCTTCCTTTCTCACACCACAGCACTCCTTCCTTCCTCCCACCACAGCACTCCTTCCTTCCTCACACCACAGCACTCCTTGCTTCCTCACACCACAGCACTCCTTGCTTCCTCACACCACCGACAGCACTCCTTCCTTCCTCACACCACAGCACTCCTCCCTTCCTCACACCACAGCACTCCTTGCTTCCTCACACCACCGACAGCACTCCTTCCTTCCTCACACCAC